>NW_003163281.1:1480-346082 GCF_000004985.1 Naegleria gruberi
TTATTGGATTGATTAGATTGATTGGATGGATTAGTGTTATAGTATTATTATTTGATTGATTATCAATAGATTGAGTAGAAGTAGTATTTAATTGATCATCAGAAATGTTATTTGTAGTTGTAGTAGTACTATTTGTAGTAGTAGTAGTGTTATTATTGTTAATATCTAATGGTTGTTGTTGTTGTGATGGTTGAGTAGTATTTGTATTATTATTATTAGTATTAATTAATTCTTGTTGTTGTTCTTTTAATTTATTATTAATAATAAAACTAGTATGATAATTATTATTTAATACATTGTTATTATTATTGTAATGATCATGTTTAGTAAATATTAATGATGATGATGATTTAAATATATTACTATTATTATTAAATGTAATAGTAGAAGTAGTATTACATTTTAATATATTAATACTTTTAATACTAGTAGATAATCTACTACTACTAGACTTTAACATTTTAAACAACACAAAGTAGTAACTATGATGATAATAATATGTTAAATAATAATAACTTTTCCACACAAAAGAGATCTTTGATCAACAATTTAATTTGTTTGTTTTTTTTTAATTTCTCCGTATGGAACGTGAGTGATTGATTACATACAGTGAATCAAAATCTTTGATCGTATTGTGCTATCAATGTATATTTAATTATTATTGATTGAATAGATTCATTTGATCAATAGTTTCTTGGTAGAATGTTCAATATTTCGGAGATTAAACTCCTGAAAATAATCATCAACATCACATTAACTTTCATCTGTAGAATCAATTAAAAAAAAATGATGAGATATCATTCTAATAAAACTCATCATTTTATTATAAAAATAATAATACTATTAAATATATTTATATTATTTAATTTATTAATAACATGTCATTGTTATTTAGTAATTAATAATAATAATAATTCTAATAATAATAATTTTAATAATAATAATGAAATAATAATAAATTCAACTAATATAAATTATTCAATTGATAGATTAGATTGGAACCAAAGAATTCCATTTAAAAATCCCAAATTAATAATTTATTGTAAAAATAAAGAATGTGTACAAAAATGGATAAAATATGTAAAAATAAATGAAATTCCATTTAGAATTAGAAGTGGTAAACATTCATATGAATATTATAGTGTAGTTGATAATGGAATTGTAATTGATGTTTCATTAATTAATTTTATTGAATTAAATGAAAATTTTATAAAATTAGGACCTGGAAATAGAAATTTTGATATTTATAACTATTTATGGAAATATAATTATGCATTTACAGGTGGTACATGTCCAACTGTTGGTGTTTCTGGTTTTACATCTGGTGGTGGATTTGGATATATTTCTAGAAAATATGGATTAGCAATTGATAATTTACTAGAAATGGAAATTATTAATCATGATTCAAAATTATTAAAAATTAATCAAACAAATGAATTTAATGATTTATTTTGGGCAATGAAAGGTGGTGGTAATGGTAATTTTGGTGTTATAGTTTCATTATCTTTTAAATTAATTAAAGCACCTAAAATGGTAATTAAATATGATTTACATTGGAATAATTATAATAATATTTATAAAGTATTTAATATTTGGCAAAAATTAGCACCTCATACAGATAATAGATTAACAAGTCAATTTACAATTTTTAATAATTCATTTGCCTCTCAAGGTTTATTTATAGATGGTACTGAAAATGAATTAAAATTATTATTAAATAATTTAATAGAATCGAGTAGGGAAAATATGGATCAATTAAATTTTAAAATTTATTCCTATTATGATAGTATATTAGATTATGCACAATGTAAAAATGAACAAGATTGTTTAAATGAAATGAAAAAACAACCATCTATTGAAAATCCTATTTTATATAAAACTAAAAGTTCATATGCATTTAAAGAAATACCAAAAGAAGGAATTGATTATTTCATTGAAACTATACCAAAATTACAATTACAATCATCATCTTTTATTTGTGTACAATTTGATTCCTATGGAGGTGCAATTAGAGAGAATGATATTAATCTTGTGAAAAGTTCATTTCCACACAGATTAGCACTCTATCATGCACAATATATGATTTATTATTCAAATAGAAATGAAAGATATCAAGTTGAACAATTTATTAATCATTTATATGATTTAACTGTTCCATTTCTATCTCCACATTCATATGTTAATTATTGTGATGCCTATTTAAAAGATTATGAATTTGCATACTATTCAATTAACATGTTCAAATTAAGAGAATTGAAAAAGAAATATGATCCTTTCAATTTGTTTAAATATGAACAATCAATTTCATTCATTTAATCTCTTAAATCTCTCTCTTATTACTATTCAATATTCAAGAACATTTCAATCATATTTGAGTTTTGATAGGAATGATTCCACATCATTCGATGATGTTGATGACTCAAATAAATTTATACATAAACTATCTTCTGTTTCTACTCGTTTTCTTTTACCTGTTGTAACAGAATTAATTACACTATTCATATTTTGATGATTACTATGGGGTGGTGAAAATAGAAAGAATGAACTTGGTGATCCAAAGAAATCATCTGCTGATGATGTAAAATTATTCACATCATTAGTAGAACTACAATATCCTGTATTTAAGAGATTAATAGATTGATTCAATTTCTTTGGAGGTGTTGAAGGTGGTGTCACTTCAATAATATCATCATCACCATCATTTAATATTTCATCTACATGTTGATCATGTTCTTCTTCAACCTCTTCATTAGTATGATGCATATTAGTAGTAGTAGTAGTAGTATTATTAGTTGTACAAGTTGAAGTAGTAGTGGCAGTAGTAGTGGAATTCTTTTGAATAGAAGTAGTATTACAAGTTGTTTGAGAAATTGATGGAATAGAAGTAGTAGTAGTTTGATTTTGAGATGGATTAGAGTACATTGTTTGTGGGAAAGCATGCATATAAGGCATTTGACCACTAACAAATATTGGTGGTGGAGGGTATTGAGAAAGTGGAAGTGTTATATTTGATGAGGATGGTATTACTGAACTATTTGAATTACTTATTGTTGGAATTATACTTGAAACAATTGGTGGTGCACTACTTGTAGATGATGATATCACTACTTTAGTTGACTTTCTTCTAGATGCTCTCTTCTTCTTTTGTGCTACTACATTCGTTGTTGAATTATTAGTACTTGAATGACTATCTCTTGATAAACTAGATGGTGTTAAAGCACTTGTTGGTTGAGTTGTAGATGTAGCAGCAGGTGATATTGTTGGAGTATTACCATTATTATTGATATTTGGATTAGTATGGTGCTGAACATTACATTGATGATGATAGTTGCAAGTAGATGATGAAGGTGTATTATTAGTAGAATTATTAGTTGAAGTAGTGGAAGAAGAAGGAAATAATTGTGGAATGAAATGATCATTTGAAATAGTTTCTAATAGAGTTGACATTGTATTTAAAAGATGTGAAACTACTTGTTGTTTCTTAACATCTTTACAAATGGATTGAACTAGTATCTTTTTATAATTGTTCTGATGTTGTAAATTAGATAGTGTTATATATTCTGTTAGAATACTTTCAAGTCCTTTCATTGATGAATTTGTATCAAAATCTTGCAATAATTCTTGAGATTCTTTTTGAAAGGCTTTAAATGTTTCTGTAAAGTTGGAATCTCTTAAATATTGTAATATTATAAAGGCTATTTCTCCTTTAGATACTGATGTTGCTTCTTCAAGTTGATTATTTGTTGTAGTGGTATGAGAGTAGGCTTGTTCATCATGATGATGTTGAATGTGTGTAGCAGCAGGATCATAGTAGGTTGCTGATGATGATGATGACGACGATGGATCCACACAAATAATGTTATGACCATCACTAATAATACCTGTAGCAGAAGCAGCAGCAGCCGAGGATGAATCCATAGAAGCAACAAGATTGGCGGGATAGTGATGAAGGTTATGGTGGGCTGTGGCTGCAGACATTTTTTTTGAGTTGATTTTTCAAAGATTTGTGTAACGCAATATTTTGGCGCGAAACTTTGGTTCTTTTGGTGTTCAGTATGAATATGGTAACTGTAAAATGATTTTGGAGCCAAAAAGAACTCTACAATTTTGGATATAGTAATAAACAAACTCTTAGCAATTCAGATTGCTTGCAATTAATCCTGAAAAACAATGATAATAAGCAATGGAACGATAGTACTAATACTACTGAAGAATATCATTCTGACATTTAAATATTTAATTTTACAAAAAAAAATAATGCATCCACCATCTCCAATAACCATCATCATTCTCTCAATCTTTGGTATTTTAAACTTTTTCCTAATGATTCTTCTCTCCTTCATTCCTCCTTTGGCTATTTATTATATTGGAAATATATGTTGGAATAATAATTCTCATACTTTTAAAATGTTCGATTCTGAATATATAATAGATGGAGCTGATAGTCAGAGAATGGATCCGAGAGATTGTTACTTTTATAAGAAGGGAACTCTGAAGGCTTTGAAAATTTCAATCCTATTAACTTTGTGTGGTTATTTACCAGGTGTAATTTTAGTTTGGATTGTAATTGTGAGATATGAATTGTGGTGTAATGATCATCATCCTCCTTATAATTCAATAACTGGTAGGAATGGAAGAGCTTTTGCAAAGAGTTTATTTGCATAGTATAATATATATTGATAAAATTTACCAATACTTCATCAGATACAGCTGGAATGGGAGTAATCTAACACAGAAAAGATGTGAACCAAGAAACAGCTTGAAAAGCTATTCCACAATTATCTTTATGTTGGCTTTTCATCACAACTCAAAATGGAAACACAATTTTAAAATTGGAAGGAAAATTGCATATTCACCAATAGATCTGTTGCTTTTGGAGAGAAACAGCTCACAAATCATTGAAAACCTTCCAGTTCACAAAAAATTGAAATGGTGCATTTATTCAAAGCACAAAAGAAAAAGACACAATGTATGAGAAGAAACGAAAGCAAACTCTTGTTGAAAAGTATCCACTTGTATTTACTGCCTCTTCATTGAATATGATTTATTATGTTATCACTGCCTTGAGGGTAGGAAGAGCCAGATCAAAATATGGTGTTTTTGCTCCTGCTGTTTCAGGTAAGGTTTCTAATAATTTCACTTTCGAATATTTGTTTCGTACTACATGTAGGTCATCCTGAATTTGAAAAAGCTTTAAGAATTCAAATGAATGGTCTTGAATATCTACCAGTTGTCATAACCTCCATGTGGTCAACTGCTTTAATAACTCAAAATGATGTCTTGGCAGGTGGCATGGGATTAACCTATCTCTCTGGAAGAATATTATATGGAATAACATATCCAGATAAAAGAAGAGCTGGATTCTTGACACTCTTCTTCTCAATGCTAGGCTTGTTGGGAATTACAACTTTTTATTCAGTTGATGGACTTGTTAAAAAGTATTCGAATAAATTAAAATAAATGTTTAAAATTCTATTAGATGAAACAATGATTATGCAAATGTTTCAATCAATAAATTGATATTCTAATAAGATTATGAGTTATAATGGAAACTGGATGCAGAAACTTTTTGCAAAACTTAATAACTGGTAATATTACCTATTATTGCTGATGTTTATTCTATTTCAATTTTTATCAAAATAAATTGTAATCATCTATTCCAACAAACTTTAGTAAGGAAGAAAAAACAAGCATTTAAAAAAATGAAACCTCATCCTCATACTCTTGGATCTAGTAAAACTGATTTCAATGATGATTGTAGTAGTGGTGATGGTAGTAGTAGTGATGGTAGCACTTGTATTAACGGTAGTAAACTATTATCATATATTCAAATCCATACTGAATATGAAAATATGGTATCAATTTATAATTCCATGCATAAAGTGAATGATTTAATTCAACAAGCCTTTAAAATTTATAAATTCATTTCAACAAGTCCACAATTAAATTCTGATACAATTTTATTAGAAAAGTGGAGAAGAAAAGCATTTTGTAAAGGTAAAGAATCATTTATTATTATCGGAAGAATGTATGAAAATGGAAATGATAAATTAATTGGCAAAGATTTAAATATTGCACTTGAATATTATTTAAAATCAGATTCAGCAAGTTTAATTGGTAAAATTTATAAGAAATTAGGAGAATATTCTAAAGCTTTTGAATGTTATTTAAATGCTTTTGAAAATGGAAATGCTAAAACTGAATTAAAATTAGCAAGATTATATTCAAAATATTTACAAAATGAAAAATCAAAACCTTTAAATGATGAAATGTTATTGAAAATTAGTAAATCTTTAATTGTAAATAAGAGATTTGAAGAAGCAAACAAATTAATGAAATATGTTAATGATAAGACTACCAGTGATTCAATTGTTATTCAATTTTATATTCAAAAGATAATATTAACCAATTAAATAACAAGTAGAAGATCTAGTGTAATTGGATCTAGAATTGGAATAATAATGAACTATTTAAATAATATTATAACAATATTCATGGATTGAATTGAATGAAATGTCAATAGTAACATCAAACAAGTTTATTCTTGTTTTGATTTTTTAAGTTCTGGTTCTTCAACTGAACTTTCTAATGAAAGTTTTGCCAATTGTAAAGCACTTTCATAAGACTTTGCACCACCAATGAAACCAGAAGCATGTACAAAAATACAACCAGGAATTCCAGATTTTTGACTTAATTCTTCATCTCTAATACCTCTCCAATCCTTATGAAGTGGAACACGTGATGTAAATGAAGATTCAGATTGTGGAACAGCTTGAACTCTCCAATCACCTTTAACATCTTGGAAAAGAGCAAATTTAATTGATCCAATTGAATTTGTCTTTTCTTCTAAAACATATAAATGAGCTTTCCATGGACAAAATTGATCAAATAATACAATTTCACCTGATGAATCAACTTGAAATCTACTATTAAAAGCTCTTTCAACAATTTGATAAGCAGGAAGCCAATCATCAACATAGAAAGATAAACTTTCTAAAAATTCAGAACGTGTTAATTCAATTGCTTTAGAAAATCCTAAATTTAAACTTTCATCTGTTGATGGTTGATTCCATTTTGGATTAAATCTTGAAACACGATTTGGAAGTGTTGTTGTAATTTTATATTTCAATTCTCCATCTGAAACTTCAATACCATTATCATTGGCCTATTATTATGTTTTTTTTAATAATCATTTAATATTATATTAATATTATATTATAATTATTATTATAAGTATATTAATAAATAATATTAATAAATAATAATAAAAATAATAATAATACATACATCAATATGTTCAATAAAATTAGCATACATTCTTAAATAAATATCATCTTTTTGATCAATTGTTGCCTTTTCACCAACTAATTCTTCA
Organism: Naegleria gruberi; assembly: GCF_000004985.1. Taxonomy (NCBI): domain Eukaryota; phylum Heterolobosea; class Eutetramitea; order Acrasida; family Naegleriidae; genus Naegleria; species Naegleria gruberi. The sequence goes on from NW_003163281.1 coordinate 8,856, forward strand.
ATAATTTGTCTTCCAAAATGTTTATAAATTAAACCAGCACTTGATAATCTAATCTTATTAAATTTATCATTATCAAATGTATCTTTAAATGATGCTTGATGATGATCATAACGATGTTTTTGTGCATCATAAATAGCTCCAACATCAACTATAATATCACATTGTGAAAGAATTGTTTCATCTCTTGTACGAATAACAATACCATCTTGATATTCTTTTAATAAACTTAATAATCCAATTGCTAATGATTCATCACAATGAAATGATCCACTATGTGTACCAATCTTTTTAGTTTCAGACTATTTTTTGATCATGATGATGTGATTATGTTGGTGATTGATTAATATGAATAAATATTAAAGTAATCGGATAATGATGATGAATAAAGTATTATATAAACACATACTGATAAATCTTGTGGAATGTTAGAAACAACTTTATAAGCTACTCCTGAATTCATTCTATTATTATGAAAGGATCTTTTACTATTATTATTTAATATTGATGATGATGATACTATTATATTCTTTCCAATAGTAATTGCAATTCTACTACTACTACTATTAGATGAAGATGTATTGTTCAATATTTTTTTTAAAAACATTTTTTAATCAATTTCAAAATTGAATTTTATTTTTTATTAGTAAGAATCCTTTGACAATACAGAGGCGGGCCTGCAATTTGGTAGTCTTTGTAATGTTTTAAAAAAAAATGTAACAACACTGAACCTAGCATATCACTCTGCTGGTTACTCATCACAAACAAACAACAAAAAAACAATCAAATGCCAGCCACCATCAAAACAATCAAGAGTAGAAAAAACTGTACTAACTACTTCATCAATTACGATCGTGAATTCTTTGAACAACAACAAGAGAAGAAAACCAAGACACCAAAAGAGAAGGTATCGAAGGGGAGGGTTGTATCAAGTAGAGGAATCAAGAAGAGCAGAAAGAGTAATATCTCCAAGAAATTCAGAGAACCAGTTTGGGTAAAGAGAGTAAAGGCTCACCAAACCAAAGTTCAATCCATTCGTTCGTTCAAGCCTAATCCAATTGATAGAGCAGAGTTTGATAATTGCTTGAAGGAGATGAGTTTAAGAACTGGTAAACCATTTAATAGTGATACGGAAGTGTATGAATATTTAGAAAGAAGATGGAATGAGTTTTCTTTTGATGCTGTCAAGGTTCTTTGTGCTAATTTGCAACCAGGTGACGTCAAGTGGGGATACAAGTTACATTTAGGTACCATTTCTTATGCTATTTTGGATAGAATTTTGTGTTTGAACCATAATTGCAAGAAGGAGATTATTGATATCGAACAAACCATTAATAGAGAGAAAGTTCCAACCCGTATCTTCAAGTATCACTTTATGAAGGAGTGTGGATTTCCAAAATTCAAGTCAAGTTATGATTGGACTTTCAATTTGCTATTTCCAGATGAGGAAAAATCTTATCTCCAAATTTGTGAGTACACAGCCATGACATTGGTTTGTAATGACTATGATAACAGAGTATATGTTAATTGGGAAATGTCTTGTCATTCAATGAAATGTTACGATAATTTCGATTTTGGTTATTGGATGATAAGTAATTAAATTTTAATTTTCTCTTAATTATTAATATTGTTTTGAAATATTTCGAACTGACTTGCAAATTTGTAAATAATTATTTGGAAATGGATTTGGAGTGGAATTATTTCATCAATTAATGTACTTGGAATGAATTTAGGATAATTTGAAATTATTGGAATTAATTTTAATTTTGGATACATGTAGAAATTAGATAATTTTTGGATCGTTGAATTATATTATATAACAGGTAAGATTTGTCTCCCTTATTTCATTTTGTAAAATTATCTTATAGGATGGTTCTGAATAATTTAGTGAAAAGACAACTACTGTCTAAATGGGTTTAAAAAGTGGATGTCAATTGGCACTATCAGTGAATTAGCTATTAATATTTTATCCAAACTGGAATAATATTTAAGGTAAATCAACTTATTCAAGAGTGATGTCATTTCATTTTGAAATGAGTAATTTGTTACTTTGGCTTCATAATCCTCATACAAGGTATTGTTATTGAGAGCTTACATATGATTGGAGAATATTACCAACAGTTCCAAGATCTTATTGAATGAGGAGTATATTTGTAAAGAGAGTTTGACCATTATTAGCAATGGAATATTGTGTAATAATCAAGTTCGAATTCACTTTCGTCCAAGACGAATTTCTTAGTGACTAGTTCATTCACTTGCTATTCAGATTCAACTGGTTCGTTTTTTCAACATTAAAAAATTCCCAGTCGTCATCTCCACCTCCAACATTCTCTTCCTTTCATTTGAACTGTTAGCACTTGATTTACAGAGATTGTATAGATAGGTTCGAAATCAGATTTGTTGGGACCATTCAAATGAGCAGATTTCATTAATTATAGAAGAAAGGTTCATGAATATTTGATTGAAAGGGACAGATAATATCTGCAAAATTATTCAACACTTATACCATTAATCGCTTATTTCGACAACCGAAAGATCAAAGAAGGTTCATAAATCCTTTCATGCAAAGAAAACATACACCCTTCCATTTACTTTGCATACTTGTTTCATCCATTGAAGAGGAAACTGTGACTTTGAAGTTGAAGAAGCGCACTTTAGAGCATTAAAAGTTGCTATGGACGAAAATTATCAAATCGAGTTATTCTGTGTAGATTCAACACTCCATTGATACCTCCTTTCCCCTCCAGTCCTTGTCGATGGATTTCAAAGTTTCCCAGCAAGTTTCACCAGATTATTCTTCAGTTTATCTCAACAAAAAACAATTCTCCAATCGAAGAAGGAATCAAGATTGTTAGATAAACCTCTCTTCTCATTGGATAAGAATTTAGTTGAGAGCTACCAAGCAAATGAATCATTTTCTTTTCAATCTGAGTACCTTTTCCAAACTGAGTGAGTTTTTGAATGGAAATGAATGTGAATCTTTGAGCTTGAGTGAATTGGTAACTCACTTATTTGTTCTATCTTAATGAAAAGGCATTCACATAACGGTATTTCCTTCTCTAAATATTAAATCATATCTATGGAACTCTTTGAAACAGCTTGGCAAGAGTCACCACCAGCAGAAACACTACTCTGTAATTGTTTCCAAATATGAACATTCCTAATTCAAAAATAATAATGCCAGTAGAATTTCCATAGAGACTCTTTGTTGCCTCATACAATTAGTCAAAAATCAAATATTCCAATTAATTTTCAAATATAATATTGCATTCTTTAAATCTGATGATTGTAAAGCCTTATCTAGTTAACTTGCCAGTTATTGAGTATTGTCAAGCAGTGACTCTGATAATTGATCATTTTGAATGCTGATTCTCTAATTGAACCCTGTTTTCTTTTAGCCCCTTGAACAAAAGTTTGAATCTTTGGAATGTATTCAACTTCAGTCAAGTTAGAAAAGACAGAAAGTACTGGAGAAGTATTTCGATGGTATTGGGAACTATTTCACAAAGCACAAAATTGAATCTTGACATTTATCAAACAAGTGCAATCAGATCATCAAGATATTATGAAAGATGGGAAAGTTGTTAGTGGACAGTGGTTTCTCCAATATAAAAACAAGGCAGAATCTAATTGATAGAAAGTGATGAAGAATTGGGTCCATTTTGGATGAACATTTTGAAAGTTTTTGGAAGAATCGCCAATACCCAATAATTGATGCATATGAAAATTCTCTTAATAGATTACCTTGAAAGGTAGAATTAGATATGATAGTTGCTGTTTCATTGATTACATTTCTAACCTTTTTCAATGAAGTAACCAAAGGATCAGAAGTTCTATTAAGTCCAACACAGAAAGCAATCCACAATTTGATTATTAACATTCATATTATAGTTGATAATATTCTAAAACAATATAACATACCTGAAACAAATCCATCAAACACGGAATCTCCTCTGGCATGCCCAGAAAGAGGTTCTTCACCAAAGAGGACCCACGAGTATAATTCCAGCAATAAACTATCCAAATTTAATCATGAATTAAACAATTGATCATCATCCAAGATATGAATTTTGATTTTATCCAATTCCAAACATGACACACTCACATTAAATCTTGTTTTCTAATCCAATTTCAGCAATATTAGAGTCTTTTTGTTGTGAATGTTGAGTAAACTCATTCAAATAAATACTTACCAAATTTACAATAAAGTTAATCTCTTCCACTAATTGGAGTGGTAAGAACAGGAAGTGATATCAATAATTCTTCGTGATGAAATATAAACTGTTAATATGTAATAAATCAAATGGACGAACACTAGCCAAACTGAAATTAGTATGAGTTAGTACTTGTTTGGAGTTTGATAGCAAGTTCTATTCAATTGATCGTCAAGTAAATTTTCTCCATAATTAATAATTCAATAAAGTGAAACAACTCTTGTTGATTACCTTACTGATAATATGAAATTGTATAAGGATAATTGTATACAATTTATCAGTTGTGGTTTCATTCATTTCTAATTGTTGGATAAGATGAATCTTCTCTCAAATAAATGAGCATAATAATTATTTGATATTTAAAGATAGTGTCAATTACAATTATTAGAAATACCAACAACAAGATTAGATGATATTGAACTGTAAATTATTAAAAAGTCTAAAAAATTGTAATAAATCAGATATTATTGTTAGTATTTCTATAGTCTTTAAAACAAGTACAATAATTACATACTTTCCTTATAAAAATTTCCATTAAATTTCGGACATTCATAACTAGTTTCATTATCGCAACTTCATATTTTAAATTTTAATATTATAATTAATATTAATTATATCATGATATATTGCTCCAATTAAAAAACTACAATTATAATAGTAATAATTAATTGATTTTTGATGATGTAAAATTGACATGTTGAAAAGAGTGGTGCATTGTGATGATATTTTTTTTATTGTTACAAGAATGAATCGTCATCAAACATGTCCAGTGAGGTTTGTGATTGATTGGGCTGTGAGGGAAAATCAAATAGCATTGAAGAAGTAACTTCACCACAATCCAAAATTACAACATTGGGCTCAACAACTTTTGAATTCTTGTGTCGTACTTTTGGGGGAGGAATTATACAGTCTACACCTCGCTTAATACACCTACTACATTTTGGTTTCAAGTGATCACACTTTTTATGAAGTTTGTTGCAATTAAGACAAGCCAATTCAGTTGTAATTGTGGTAGAATTCAATATCTTCTTCTTATTGTATCTCTTTTTCATTTTCTTTGGTTTTGTAATTTGCCCACATATCGAAATTCTTAATAGCCTGCTTTTTTGGATTGGTTAATGGTTGAAACTCATCTCTCTTTTTCTGACATTTATCCAAAATAACCATTGCACTTTCTGTTGGACTGCTTTTTAGCATTTCTTTTGATTCATTGTAAAACGAATCTACCATTGCTATATATTTCTCACTCAGTGTTTTTTCCTCTCTTAACAAACCAATCCATGGCTTCTTATATTCAGTAGACATAAAAATACGTCTCCAAGGTAAAAGAACACACTCTGAAAATGAAGGTCTGTTGTTGGATGCTTGGTGATTAGATTTTCTTGTTGATATCAATCTTCCCAAAGCATGCATTCCTTCACACCCTTGATTCATATATCTTGCTAATGATCCAAACTTGTCCAGCAATTTGGGTAAATGTTCCAATATAATATGAACATAATAGCCAAATTCGAAATGAAAGGAGTCTTGATACTCTTCTGCAATCTCTTTTAACATATTTTTCAAATGTTGTTTTCCTTCTTCAGTTGAATAGGTCCTTTCTAGTACCTGTGTTGGTGCTTCCATGTAATTATAAATTACAGTTCTCATTAAAGTAAATAGCCTCACATGTTCTTTTGTAAACTCTTCATCTGATAATGTTTCAAAGAAAATTGATTCAAAATTTTTCAAAATTATATCAGCTTGAGTTCCATTAATATAAGGAAGTTCAATTTCTAACTTTTCTTGCAATTGCTTGTTGGCACTTGTTTGTTTTTTAGATTCCTCTCTGAACTTGAATTGAGAAAAAAAAGGGTATCTCTGTAATTCATTACATACTGCCTCAACACTGTCCTTTTTTAAAGGACCAAGTACTAACTTGAGTAGATTTTCAACTATGCGTAACTTTGCATGTAATACATCCACTACCATAAAATCCAATAGAGTGTCATATTTTGCATGTTTGAGGAGTTTTTCTTGAAAGACAGGTTTTTCTTGCAAACACAAATGTCTGTTTTTGGCAGTAGCATTGCAGAATGGGCATACAAATGTTTCTCCCATCATTTTCCATAGGCCAGACATATCAGGACAAACATATACCTTGATTTGAATTTTCTTTGTTGTTCCATTGTTAAAATCATATTCAAAACCTGATTTCGAGAGTTCATTAAGATCGGTAAATGTTTGGTTGAAATATTTAGAAATATCCACAGTTGTTTCCTTTCCGTGATACATATCTGTGAGGAAAGCATTGTTTCTACATTGGGTTGCCAATTTGGTGTTCAGAGGTACCAAAGCATGAATTACATCATTACCTGGTCTGCCATCCCAAAAACTTTTCAATTCTAATATATCAGATATTTCTCCTGTTACTTCTTTGATTAGGTCAACCATTAATTGAATAACACATTTCGTATCAACATGTACACAATTCTCTGAAAAGGATATATTTAATTTCTTGATAATTTCATCATTCAATTTGTATCTTTCATTCTTCAATTCATCCATTGTACATGTTATTCCATTTAAATGATGATAGCTATAAAATTCATAAAAGTGATTATCTGACATCAAGTGTTTGTCTGTGAAATACACTGCACCTAAGGGCTTAGATTTTCTTCCAATTCTGAAATTCCTATAGTTGAAAGATGATGATATAATTTCGTGAGATATCTTGGTCCTGTTGCTCCGTAATTGGTTAATTTTTGAAAAAACTCGTCCTCATTTCTTTCATAATACCAATCCATATATGAATCTAAATTTTCACCATTAGCTTCTAAAATATCATTCAGTAGTTCAGTAATTCTCTCTCCTTTTTCATTACGTGATCTTGTTTCCAAATCTTTCATTGGTGTTGTGGATTTTCTGGTTGAGGTGGTTGTAATATGGAAGGAATTACAGTTGTTACATTGTAAACCAGCACTCTTTTTAATTTCAATAATTGGTTTGTTTTTTGTTTTTCTACTTCTTTCATTCGAAACATCTTTTGGATTAAATTCTTTTGACATTTCATTCACCTCATTTGAATTCTCAACCACTGTGTAGGTTTGACAATTTCTAATTTTTGTGTGTTTTTTGATTTCAGATTTGATTTTTTCGGTCTGAATTGAATTTCTCAATTGCTCATACAATTTTTCTCTCAACCATTCATGCACATCCTTTGAAATTGAACATCCTGCAGAAGTAAGGAATGAATAAGCGGCTACTTTATCCATTATAGTGAATTTCGAATCATAAATAAGAAATGAGGGACTATTTGAGGATTGAATAGTTCTAGCCATATGACAATTTCTATCCAATTCTTTCCTAAGATTATAATCCATCCCTAACATTGGTCCACAATTTGACAGGTCTGAATCATTGTGATTGGTAAAATCAATCATTCTAAATTTTGCAAATGTTTGAATTGGGAAAATTTTGTCAGTAGTGTTGGAGGGAAATGGTTGAAAAGAAGGTAAAATTCCATTATATACTAGACTCTGAAAGCTTGGCTGATTTTGAGACGTATTGTATTGAGAAGAAATTTGAGAAGCCATTGGGGTACCATGTAATCCATCTTCTCCTTCATCATGCTGATCAGCTTCCATAATATCATCACTGCCACCATTGCGTAACTCATCTCTACATTTACTGCAACAATATTTCTTCGTTTTTGGTGTTGAAGAATCGACTTCCGGTTTTAAATAAACCTTGAGAACGTATTTTGAACAAACAGAACATTGCTTTGAATGCTTCCTTTGTTTTATTGGCATTTGTTTTCTCTTAACTAGTGGAATTATTGAACTGTCACTGATCTAAATAAAAAACACTTGAAAAAAATGAAAAAAATTATCGACCTACTTTCTGACATACCACTTTGCAACAATTACAAGTCATTTATTTCGGCGTTTGGCTCGGGAAATCAATTATATTAATAATTAAAAACATGTGAATTTTTATAAAATTGAAACCGTGCTGAACCAAACACTGAAATAAGTGAGTAAATCATCACGTCCTATTTTGAATTATTTTTAGTATTAAATATTTATTTTATAAAATCCCGAAATAAATCTTTCAACAAATGATTTTTCATAAAATCCATCAATGGGTGTTTTACTACCTAATTTCAAAATATCGCAATGTGAATACTTATAGTTTTTGAATAAATAATTTTTTTATTAGGTCACCCAATGTGACATTTTTACTTCGGCCGTTAGCAGCCGCCACTTTGGCAAACCAAATTGCACCAAAAAATGAGTTCCGACACTGCATTGGTTGTTAAATACTACTATTTAAATAGTCTATAATTATATTCATTGTATCTATTTACTTAAAGTTTTTAATAAAGAAGTTAATAAAGGATGTGAAATTGTTTTAATTCCATTTTCAAAATAACCATTATAAAATGATAAATATCCTCCACGTTTTTTAATATCCTTAATGATATATATTAATGAATGATGATTTACTTCTATCTCTTCTTTACTATTATTATTACTACTCATATTATTATCATTCATATTATTACCATTTATATCATTCATATTATTATTAATACTCATATCAAATGATTGAAATTGAATTCTTTTATGTATAGTTTCAATTGGATGTGTTACTAATAATGGAATAAATGTTGATAAAGATGTAATTATTAAAGATTTAAATATTCCCTTTTTAATATTAATTAAATTATCATCTAAATATTTCTTTACAAATTTATTTAAATAATAATAAATAGTTAAATCTAATAATTTAATTGATAAACCTGTAAAATTAATTGAATTATAAATATTTTTAGTAATATTAAATAATGAAAAATTATTCCAACAATTAATTAAATTTTCAAATAAAGATTTTGAATAAATTTTAGTTTTTGGTAAAATTAATAATTTTTCATTTTCAATTTTTAAATCTAAAATCATTTTTTCATTTTGTAAAGTATGAAATGGATATAATCCAATATTAATTAATAAATGTGATACAAAATAAGAATCAATTATTTTTCTATAAGGTGCTAATAATAAAAGTGATGAAATTCCTAAAAAGGCTTGAGGAATGAAAATATAAAAATTATAATCAATTCCTTTAAGAAATGCATAAATTCCATCACTTTTAAATATTGTCCATATATTTAATGATTTTCCATATATTTGTTTATTTATCATAATAACTCCTATTGGATGTAATATTAATTTACTTGTTAATGAACATAATAAATTCATAAATACTCTCTTATTTAATATTATAGAGAGAAATTCATCAGAGTTTTTTAAATGAATATCCGTTTGTTTTCTTATTCTTCTTTCAGGATGAGAAATTTCATTTGATGATGTTGTTGTTGTTGTATTTGAATTTGTATTTGTAGTGTTATTATTATTAGTTTGACTGAATGGACCTGCAATTGGTCTCATATTACTTTTAAACATTTTTTTTTGAAAAAGGCTTTGAAATTAATATTAATGGCTTAAATATATTTATCTGAAAGAGATGAACCAATAACCAATATATTGGTTGAGGTGATGATAATTTTGATATATATATTATTATCAAGTATGTTGTTAATAATGGATCTTTCATTCATATTTTGTTGATAATATTTAATAATTAATAACAACCATTAAAAAATGAGTGGAGAACAAAACAAGGCTAATGATGAAGTAGAGAATACAACAACAACAATAATAACATCATCATCATCATCGGATCATAACAAGCAACAACAACAACAATATGAAGAAATAACATGCATTGATAAAATTATAGAAACATTTCAAGATAAATGTAAACAATTTAAACAACATGTATTAAATTTGAATATAGCAAAACAATCATCAGAGGAAACTAAATCAATATTTATGGAAGGTTATCATAAATTATTAGAACTTCAATCACTTCAAATACAAATTAATATATTTCAAAAAAGAATGAATGATTTAAGAATTGAAAGAAAGAAGGAAATGGAACTTCCACTTTTAGAATGTAATAATTTATCATGTGAAGCTTCTTATTTTCAAAGAGATATTTCAATTTGTAAAAATTATTATTCAAGACATGTTGAAATTGATTTACCTTCTGAAGATGATGAATTTAAAAATAGAGATAAATCATCTACTATTTTATTAGAAATTGAAAAATTAAAACAATCATCATTGAATGGAATAGATTCTGAATTATTATTAAAAAAACAACATGAATTAATGATGAAAAGATTAACATTTGAACTTGATGAAAGAGAAAAATTAGAAAAGGAAATTCTTGAAATTAAACAAGAACAAGAAAAGGCAAAACAAGAACAAGTTAATATTGAAAAATATATTAATAATATTCCAAAGAATTTAGCTGCAATGAAAAAGACAATTCAACAATTTGAACCTGTTATTAATCCATCAAAACATCAACATACTGATTGGTTTACAAATGAAGAACTTGAATTAATGAATCAATTACCAACTCCTCTATTTATTTTATATAACAAATTAATGGAATATAAGAAAGTTTATGATGATTCAATTTTAATATCTATAGTAGGTGATTCTGAAAGAGCTAAAACTATTTGGAATGATTCTGATTTAGATGAATCATCTTTTAATACTGTTAATAGTAATGGTAATAATAATAGCAGTGGTGGAAGTGGTACTGGTAATAGTGGTACTAGTAATAGTGGAAGTGGTGCTGGTGCTGGTATAACACCATCATATATTGATGAATTAACAGGTGAACCAAAGAGAAAAAAGTTAAAACAAGTTGATAATAATAGTGAAATGTGTAGCATGTTTCCACTTGTTATTCAATTAAGAGTTCAACTTAAATTCTTTGGTAGGTTATTGTTTTTTAATTTATTATAATTTACATGTATTTTAATATCAACTTGATTTAATATCATCTCTTTTATCATGATATTATTATTATTATTATTATTACTTCTACCACTACTACTATTCTATTACTACTAATTTCTTGTTATTATTATTAATAGAAAAAAATAAGAAATTATTAATTGAATTTGGATATCTTCATAAAGCAAATATGGTAGTTGTAAATGAAGCAAGAACAGCAGCACTTGTTTTACCAACATTAATACAGGGAGATGATGGCAGTATTTCACCAAATGTTCAATGTATGTCAGATTATGATTTTTCAACATTTGAAAGAGGAAGACCATATCGTTGGTTACAACAAATATGTGGATTAGAATTTATAAGTGCAAGAATATCAAGTAATATTTCATCTAAAGAAAATAGACCAGAAGAATCTAAAAATTATTCATTAAGTTATATTCTAAATTTATTTAAATACAAACAAAAAGCTAAAAGATATTTGTTAAATCAATTAAAATCATTGGAATTGAATGAACCTTTAAAGAATGAATTTCCATCATGCCTTTCATTTGTACCTAAATTAGAATCATTTAAACAAACTAATGTTACATATACTTCAATTACATTTTTAATTACAGTTAGAATTGACAAGTATTTATTTGAAAGTGAATTATTGGTAAATGTTGTGGATTATCCTTTAAAATCTCCACAATTTAAAAAATTAACTCAAATTCAACCAACAATTGAACAAACTATTCCAGAAGAATATCAAGATTTAATATGTCATGATAATTCAATTGAAATTGTTAGAGAAGATTCTTCATGGTCAAATCCATTACTTTATCAAATAGAAAAAGATGTAAATTATTCATTTGTTTCAAAATTTAATCATAAGAATCAATATCAACAATCACAAGATCCACAAAATATTGACCATTTTAATTTAATTTCAAATCAATTATTTAGATTAATGTCAAATTTAGCAGTTTTTGTTGAATTGAAAAATCCAGAATCTAAAGCATTTGATACAAGGAAGTTCTTAATTGGTAAAAATCAAGATATTCCATTACAATATGATAGTAGAAATAATGTATTTAGACATGTATTAGAAGAGGAAGAATAAATTATTTATTTTTGACATCAGTTGTTGAGCTACTGCTACTGCTACTGCTACCAGTAATAGTAGTAGTAGTTGGTGAAGGAGTCTTATTGGATGTAGTTGCTGATTTTAAAAGAGTTTGATATTCCATTTCAAGTTCAGAACGAAGTTTTTCACCATCTTCTCCCTTTGAAACAAAGAAAGCATCACATGCAAGAGTTAAAGTAGTATAAAGGAAAGCTAATCTTTGATGAACTAAAAAGATAGTATTTGCGTCACAAACTGTTGAAATTGCTAAAAAACTCTTAATTTCTTGTTCTGATGCTCCTTTTTTAATTTGATAAAATTTACCTTCATGATAACAAGTAAATTTACCATATGGCATTTGAAGCTTTTTAAAAATTGTATCTTGTGCAGCATATAATCTTTTATATTCCATTTCTTCAATTTTATCCTTAGAAAGTGTAAAATAAATTGAACAAAGTGAAATTAATGATTTTTCATTTTCCGATAATTCTTTCCAAAAGAATTCAGGTAATAAATCATCTGTAAATTCATGATCATATGTATCTAATGGTGCTTCCATTTTCATATCTGGTGATATTTCTAATAATATTCTCTTTCTTTCATCTTTTATTTGATTTGTCCACCAATTTGTAAATTCCTTTCCGAACTTTTTCCAAAATAATGAACATTGAACATAAAGTAATGCAATATCATTCTCTGCTTGAATAAATTTAGTTTCTTCAAGACTATTACTTGTTGTTGATGTTTTAGGAGTGGTTTGAGATGTTGTTGTTTTCTTCTTTCCTTGCTGTGATGACTTTTTCATTTTTTATTATTTTACACTTTTTATCATCTTTATTTAATATTATTAGTGTTTAACATTGAAAATAGTCGAGTGTGGAATGTTATTTATACAATTATTATCCAATTAAAATAACATCCTTATTCAATAATAATATATTTAATAACTTATTTATTAGATTTAATTTTTTCATAGGCAATTTGCAACTATTTAAATACAAAATTACAAGATCATGTAAGAATTACTTATTTGATAATGATAATAAAAACTTACCAAGTTTTGTACACGTTTTCGTTCATTTCCTGATCCAGAAACATTATCAACACCATAAGGTGGAGAAATAGAAATAGAATCCATGACAAGGATTTGTTTTCCTTTCCAACTACAAGGAACAGTCTTGGACATGGTATCGAAAATGGCTTGAGCCTCTGATGACACATTTGAACCTAATCTTTCTCTTCTTTCATAAATAGCATTTTCTTCACGTCTCTTAATATCATCTGCATCAATTTCTGGTAATGGAATAGAAGTATCGGCAAAAGGTACTGTATCATAAAACTTTCCTTCCGATGATGATGATGAATCTGTTGTTCGTACATGATTAGCCTTGTTATTTGAAACAACTTCAGCAATTTGACTAATAGAAATCACTCTAAAATTCTTTCTCGTTGAAGAAGCGTGTTTTCCTTCATTAATAAATAATGCAAGCATACCCAATCCAGGATCAATGGCAAAAACTTCTCCTTCAAGAGTTGTACTAGTTGGATTAGATGATGTTGGATATAATCTTAGAACAACATGATTACCAACATCAGTATTTTCAAATGATAATAATGGTGTTTGATTTTGAATTACATCGGTATGATTATTTTGATGGTGATGGTTTGAAGAGGCTGTTGTCGTAGTTGTTTTAGGTTTATGATGTACATTTCTATTGTGATGATGGTGATTATTGTTAGATCTATCGTTTTGAGGAGTAGTATTCATTGATGATGTATTATTGCTGTTATTATTATTGGCGTTGTTTTGATTGTTATTGGATTGCAAAGCTGCTTGTTTATAACTTGGCGCGTTGTGTCCTAACATTCCTTGTTCATTTTTTTTCATTTTTTTACAATTTTTAAAAATTAAAAATAGGCTGTTAGATAATATTATTTATAATACATTTCCTTTTTTTGTATTTCTAGTCATTTACAATACAATTTCAATTAGATCATCTTTGTTTTTCACACAATAGAAACTGATCTCTGTTAAATGTTTTTCACTCTCCATACAACCCTCAGTTGACTTTTTCACACAACTTTCACAATATATAAACCGATGTTAACAATAGACTGAATTTGTTGTTGATGTATTGATGGACAATACATTATTCATGGTACTTGCTCATCCACTATCATAACAATATCATTTCTATCTCTCATCAAATTATTAATGAAGAATGTCATCTTTTCTTCTAAGAGTTTGCGTAAATTCAACAACCAATAATTTGTTTAGAGACACAAGGGAAAATTCAGCGGAGGCAACTTCAATAATTAATTTGCAACAAAATATTTTTGAATTAAAAAAAATACTCAACACAACACTGAAAAATGGTATGTAGTCTTGTGTGATGGTTATTTACTTACCACTTTCCCTACTATTTCTATTAACCACATAATTTTCTTATTACTGATGAATGTGTATATGTACTCTTGTTGATAAATTGTACACAATGTTGAACCTGTTGTGATGGTCATGATACATTGTTGTTTGGAATTAAAACAATAATTTAAAATGACTATGAAAATAACAACAACAACAACATTGGAACGAATTATTTACATTAATATCATATCAATGGATGATTTTCAATAATTCATAGTCTGAAGTTAACCCAAAAGCATACCCACTCGCTGATGATGACCTCACTGTCTCAATTTTGGATTTAATACAAAGCTCTCACAACTATAACCAAGTTAAGAGAGGTGCTAACGAAGTTACCAAGGCTGTTAACAGAGGTATTGCTTCTTTCGTCATTTTGGCTGCTGATGCTGAACCAATTGAAATCTTGATGCATCTTCCTGTCCTCTGTGAAGATAAGAATATTCCATACTGTTTCGTTAAGAGCAAGACTGCTTTGGGTCGTGCTTGTGGTATTTCTAGAGAAGTTATCAGTGCTACTGTCATAAATAACGAAAATAACGCTGCTTTGAAGAAGCAAGTTAACAGTTTGAAGGATGCTATTGAACGTATCATTGTTTAAATAAATTATTCTCTCATTAATTCACCTTTTTAGTACACAATTTGATGATAGTGGTAACTGGTATTGTTGATACGTTTGAATTTACACAGAAATTTACATTGTTTTATTTGGAAGTGGTTTAAGACCTAGTTGACAATTTGATAACTGTTCCTTTGATAACTTGTAAATCTTTGGTTTTCCTGAGATTGGGTAAGGAAGGAATAATCTTCTTGGGTTGGCACAAATAAATACATAATCAGATTCAGATTCTTGTTCTTCTGGACTAAATTTGTCACAATACTCTTCATAAGATAAACAATCAATAACATCAACACAACCAAGAATAACACTGGTTGGATAATGTTTTGGATATCCTTGTGTTCTATCAAAATCATTCTTGTAATAACTTTCCAATTCCTCAATACCTTCAGGTGTTGGTTCTTCAGCAGTTGAAGCAATCCATAATCTTCCTCGATGATCAGTTGGCCAAGCTCTACCTTCATGTATCTTAATACCATGAACAAGTAAACTTGCCCAAGGTTGATGCATTGACATACACATTCCAGCATCATCTTCATGTGTACTAATTGGTTCACAATAATTAATAGTTGGTTCAAGACCATCAATTGTATCTCCACTTCCTTCACCACATTGTTTTTCTGAATCACGACGATCTTCATTAAAGTCAAAATATGGGTTTTGGACAATGCCTCCTTTTGAATTGTACATTTCTTCTGGTTGTTCTGGTTTTTGTTTCTTGTCCTTAGATTCAATAAATTTCAATTTTGTAACATCAAGTAAAGAGGAACGTTGCATTCCAACATTGGATCCAGACTTTTGAACAACTCCAGTACTTGGTTGTTCTTCCTTCTTATTCTTTGGTGTTGTAACTTTAAGACTTTCAATTAACTTGTCAAGCTCTTTTTGAGTTTCAATTTGATGACTTTCATCTAATAAAACTCTTTTACCAGCAAAATCAAAGATATATCGAAGTGGTTGACCATGTTTGTTTTTCATTTGTTCTTTCAACTCTTTAATTCTTTCTTCAATCTTTTCTCTATTTTTCTTTTCAGATTCGGATAACCAAATATCATTAGCTGTTGAAGAATTACCATATTCAGCAGCTTGTTCATCAATAACAGCTGTTGTTTGTGAATAATTTTCATCCCACCTAAGTAATCTATTTCTTAATTCCAAAGCCTTTTGATAATCTTCATTTCCTTGTTTGTTTTTTGGAAGACAATGATCATCAGATGAATTATAATATTGATTAACAACATCAGGTGTAATATTAGTTTGACAAAAAGGACATGGACCAAATCCTTCTTCTGCAGTAATTATTCTACCACAAGTTGTACAATTTGTTAAAACCTTATTCTCTTTTAAATTCTTTGCAAATTCAAAATTCTTATTAATTCTATTTAAATGATCATTAGCTTTATCAGAAAGTCCATTATTAATTAATAAATTATTTGATGATGATGATGTATTTTTATGAGTATTACTTGAAGTATTTGGACCTCCACCACCCTTCTTTTTTCCATGTTTTACATTAACATAGGCACCTCCGATCCGTATAGTATCACCTATGGTTGTTTGATGGCTAACTGATGATTGTGGAAGTGATGGAAATTCCTTCGTGTCTTTTTTACTCATTTTTTTTTAAATTTTTATTTTTACAAGTTCAAACTCAGACTTTATGTTTGTTGAAAGCTAAAATTGAAGTTAAAAGACTTTGAACCAATACTATTGCTGTTACAATTATAATTCAGTTATATATTCATTTCAAAATTGATTATCAAATTCAAAAGAGTACAAATCAAATTATTAAAAAAATGTCATTAATTAATTATCAACATGATAAAGAATATTGTGAGCTTTTCATCAATTCATATGATCATGATCGGAATGTTATTTTAATCAAATCTCAAATTGATGAAACAATTCATAATTTGAAAGATAGGATCATCAATCAATTACAATTATCACATTCTGACTTTCGACTCGTTTCAACCAATGGTAAAACACTTGATACTAACAAGACAATCAAATTCTATTATGAAAATCGTATCATTTCCAATTATTCCACTATTAACTTGTTAATTAACTTGAATGGAGGAGGAAAGAAAAAGAAGAGAAAGAAGAAAATAGCCATGGTTCCACCTGAAAAACATCACAGACATGTTAATGTTCCACTTGCACCCATTTCCAAAAATTATTATGAATATAATTCAGAATATGGAACTATTTCTTGTAATAGAATGGTGTGTAAAAGATGTGGAGCTGGTTGTTTGATGGCAGCTCATATTGATAGATATTACTGTGGTAAATGTTATTTAACGCTGATAATTAATTGAGTTATACGTCATTTTTTTCACAAATTCTCTTGTAAATTGTTCTTAAATAATGATTTTCAATAATAGTAGAATTATAAATGCTAATTCGTATTTTAGGAGCATTTGGATCATCTAATATATGCTCAATAAGATTTAATAATCCATATTGAATAATGCTATGATATGGTTTTTTAAAGCTGATTACAGGAATATATGGTAACAAATTCGTGAACTCTAAAGATTTTTCAAAATCTAATAAACTAACAAGTCCAAGTAAATAAGATCTCTTTTCTATTGATACAAATTTCATATATTCTTGAATATTTGTTAATAATTTATCCAAATTAGGAATATTGTAACCCATACGTATATATTCAGCAACTAGGGCAATTAAAATTTTTGCATTCTTTTGTGAAATATTATTATTTGCATAATTGAAAAAGTATTCATAATTTTGTAAATTTGGATCAATTCTTTCAATATCATAATAAATTCCATGTAATATAATTTTTGATATGATTGGTGAACTTGTATAATTGTCCGTTGATTTGAGATATAGATGAAAGAAGTTTAAATACTTTTTCTTGATATCAATATATTTTGGTTTTTCTTTTTCACATAAATATTGATATTCATCAAATAACCAAGAACCGAAACCTCCCCAATATATTGGTTCCATCTTTTCAAGTTGTTCCATAAGTTTAGGGGTAAATTTTGAAGCACTAAATGAGTTTGATGTCAAGTTAGACAATGTCATTGAAATTGATTCAAGTTCATCATTGTTAAATTCATGAACAAAATCTAAAATACGAAACAATATTCTACTGAAATCTTTTGAAAAGAGGTATAAAGATTCCAAATGAAGATGAACGTAACTCACTAGAGATATTGCATCAGTCTTATCTTCAATCGCAAAACAGTTACCAACTTGCAATACTAAACTAAACAGAGAGTCACCCTCGTCGTCATAACTTACTACTACTCTGTTTACTTCAGCCAGTAAATCACTATTTTGACCAAGTGCAAATGCAATTTTCTGAATAGATCTTGGCGCATTCTTACATATTAGATTTAGAAGGAAGACCAATTCTTCTAATTGAAGATGATATCTTTTCATATGATTTAATGCCATTTCTCTAACTTCTAATGTTTCATATTCATCACTAATAATATATTCAAGATCTATAATATTAATTCCTTCATTTGATCCTCTTAAATTTGCAATGGTAAATAATTTTTTGAATTCTTGAGTTCTTAATTCACATTTTTCCATATTTACAAGTCTATCTAATTCTAAAGTAAAATGTTTAGCTGAAGATCCCATAAAACCTATCAAGAATAACATTACGAATCTATCTTCAATACTAGCCCTCTTATATAATAATCTAAAGAGTTCATAACTATCAAATATAATTGTACGATCATGCATTTCATTGTTTGTAATAAATGCGTCAGAACAAAATCCTTTAAATAATTCACACTCCTTCTCTCCCCAAATAGGACATTCCAAAGATGAATGTTTCCAATACTTTTCATCAAAATGACTTAAAAATATTAATAAAGTCAAGAATCTCTTCTCTACTGATAATACACATGGCCCTACTTTATAACTAATAAAAATTGTGTAGAAAATCCAATAAGGAACTTGAGATTTAAACTTGATCAGTGGAGGACATTTTTTCAATGAACTTTCATCTAAATAATCTCTTAATAAAATTGTTGCCAAATCTTCAAATACATAACTTGATGCATTAAAATCTTCAAATTGAACAGAACTCAATTCAAATGCAATGTATTTAAATAAATTTGCTAAATCATTTCCCTCCGAATATTCATACTTGTTGAATGTTTCTTCATCTTCCTTAGGATAATTCATTTCATCACATAACTTAGAATAATAAGAAAATGTTCCATCATCACAGAAAAAATCCTTTTCTTCAAACGATGCTCGAATGACACGTCGGAAATTATCATCAGTAAGTTGGATCATTTTTTTTAATTAAAATCTAAAAATTAATAAAATTAGATTGTAATCTTGTTGTAAAATATATGATTAGAAAATCTTTTTACATTAGTTGACAATTCTTTTTCTTCTTCTTTGGGAATAATTCTCTTTGATTGTAATAAATAAGCGTTTTGGCAAAAATCTCTGCCAACTCTTTTGTGTTTCCCTCTCCAGTTATTGCTGAACTTTCAACATAGGTACAACAACCTGTAGAACGAGCCATCAATTCTCCTTCACTGAAACTAATTGGTGTTGTAAAGTGTTGAAACTTCAACTCTTGGAGAACTTTTAAACTTTTCCTCAAATCAACCTTACATCCTATTAAAATAATTGGAATGTCTGGGTTGTAATGCCTAATTTCTGGTATCCATTTGTGTTGAATATTCTCAAAACTATTAGTAGAAACTGTACTAAAGCAAGCACAAAATAAATCAGTTTCAGGATAACTCAGCGGTCTTAGTCTGTCATAACTATAATTCAACTTTTAAAAAGAGTATATAACCTTTCAGTACTTACTCTTCCTGACCTGCCGTATCCCACAAATAAAATTTAGAAATCTCAATGTTATTATAATGGTATGAAATGGTAGAAGTATCAAATGGAAGGTTGTAATATGTAGGTGCATCACCAAAATCCAAATAGTGAATTAACCATGTTTTTCCAACTGATCCATCACCATTAAATATCTGCGTGAATTTGAGTACTCTATCTACATTCAGCTGAAAAACAACTTACAATCTTTTTATGATTTGACTTTTGTCCTTCTGTGCAAGATTCCTTAGTCAAATCCACACCTTTCAAAGGTTCCAAATGTTTCTCCTGAATAGTTGATTTAATTTCCTCAAAATGCTGATAGAGTTCCTCTTTACTGGAACGTATTTTGGCAACTTTTCTTCGTTCTTCTACACTTTCCTCAATTTCCTTTTCTACTTTTTCCTTTAATTCCAAGAATGTCTTTCTAAAATTGTTTTCCAAATGTAAATATGGGTCATATAATTTATCCATTCTATATCTATTGTAAGATTTTGGAGCAGAATTTGTAGGATCATGTTTTTTAGTATCTTCCGATGTGAGTCTCTGAATTTTCTTTCTCACATATTCCTTTTGATATTCATCCCGAATTAATAAAGAATTAAACGATCGAGAAACCAAACTAAAAGTCTCATGTACAAAAATGCAATCCAAAAAACTGAAAATCACTCCAAACTCATCCTCATTGAGTGATTGCATTTTTTTCTGATAAACTTTACAAAATAACATGAAATCGTTGATTACCATCCCTTCTCAACAAGCAAATTTACAACACAGAATAATAAATACTGATTGTAAGAGTAAGGGACCATGGTCTAGTGGTATGATTCTCGCTTTGGGTGCGAGAGGCCGTGGGTTCGATTCCCACTGGTCCCCATTCCCTTTTAAATTGATTGTGTTTTTGCCTTAGTTCACTAAATTTATTAATAGATACAGGTAAATCCCAAAATTGTAAAATGAATAGCAAATCTAGGTTTCGATCCTAGGACCTATGGGTTATGAGCCCATCGCGCTTCCACTGCGCCAATTTGCTTCTTGTTTCTATCCTCAAATAATTTTGGTCTTTCAAACTATTTAATGCATATATAAAAAGCTGCAATAGACATCTTCCTCAATATTTTAATAAGAGAATAATTTTGAATGAATCACTTTCATAATGAAGTAACCCTTCTTCAACACCTCTCTTCCACAATTTTCATCAATAATTTACAGCTGGGAATTGGATTGAAAAGATTTATTTCTAATATTATATCCAGATTTATTCAACATTACAAAATATTACCAATTAGAATGAAAATCATTGCAATGAACGAAACTGTAGCAGTGGATGCAGAACTGGTGTTTCCTGAAATTCCATTATTACACATATCAGTTGAGCAGCAAACAACATCAAAGTGAGGAGAACTCTTTGCCTTAATAGAAGAACATTCAGTACTAGTCATCTCACCAAAAGCATTCATCACACCATCCATTGCAACTTTATAACTATAACAGACATGATTAACTTCTGAAGTGGTAATTGTTGTTAAATTCAAAGTGGATTGATTGATAATACCAATGAAAATGCCATTGTAGCATTTGAGAGCTTCGGAGACATGAGAAATCAATAGTATCACACCCATCATGGCAATAAATGTGAAAATGAATGAGGAAGTGTAATTTCTCTTGAGAAACATGTTAGCGATTTGTTTTTTGAAATAAATGGATTAAGCAGTAGGGATTGAGAATTTAAGGTTATCCGTATAGTTCAATACACACTGTTTTGAAATCTAATAAGCAACCGTTGGAGTGGATAAATTCGTTGGGGTTAAATGGAAAGATGAAAGAACCTGATTTTTTACAACCTATACGGTTCAGTATCCAGTGGCACCGTAGTAACCCTGGTGTTTCAAACACTAGGGACATTTTTATCAATGGGGTATATTGCTTATGTAAACAGTTTCCAGAAATGTGGGCTCAACTCGTTGAATACAAAAATTCTATTGACTAAGCTAAAAAGCTATTTTTCAAGCTAGATTGTGGTGTTTAAATCAATGAATCCAATAATGAAATCAATCAACAATTAATGCGAAACAATACAACGACACTGGTGGAAATTCTTGAGAAAAAATCGAGTTTTTTTAAAGTTTAGTCTTTTTCAATATGAGACAACTATTTTCGTCAAGAATATCAGAATTTTTTGTAAGCTACTTCCAGTACAAAAGTGATTGTGCTTAAAGGTCTGTTTTTGTACTATTGTTATGACAGCAGATTCTCGTGAGATAGGGTTCCAGTTGGCGAAAACTTTAAAAAATAAAAATGTCCAACTCAACCATTATCTCACTGGTAGTGAGTAGCATGCTCCTTCACTTAACTTTGGTGCATGCTCTGAATGGCTACAATGTTGAATCAAAAGATAATGCAAGGATCACTGTTAATAGTGGAGTTTATTCAATTTCCTTCTCAACACTGAACAATTGTCCACTAACGTTAGGTCACCTTAGATATGGTAATTTTCTGGATTTATACGAGTTACCAACCTCCATTCCGAGTACTTTCAAAGTCATTGCAAATAATGTCTCCTCTTTTTCTAGTTCTGAACTCTATTCATTCACATTTTTAACTTATTTTGTGCTATTCAATAACGAATCTAAACCTTGTTATGCTGATACATTTAGTGCAACAATGGAAGTGAATTTATTGACCAATTCATCTAGTTCATTTACACTTCCGTATTTTGTTACTACAACCTTTTCAATTGATGATTATGGTAGTAATTATGACAAGTTAATAATTGTGAAAAATACGCCTAGTTCTTTATCATTGGCTTTTGCTTATGAAATTTTAACTGAACGAAGACCAATTACTCCATACGAAATGGATAATAATTACGAAATGAATAGTAATTATCCTCTTAACATTAGATTAGAAAAAACGATAACAAGCACAACATATATGTATCTAAAATGTACTACTGTTTCTGGTTGTCCAATTTCTTTATCTCTTGGCATACGTAATAAGGATTATACTGAGGCAATTATTGGATCTTTGGTTGGTGTAATTGTTCTAGCAGTTATTGTTGTGATTGCATGTGGATTGGCACTCATTATTTGGAGAGTAAGACGTTCAAAATATTCACCAGTGATTGGAAATTAGAGATTGGAAGAAAATTTTGTTGAACTGATTCAGATCACATTCATTCTCAATTGTTTCACAATAAATCTTAATAATTTATGGACAAATATAAGAATCAATCAGGAGTCAATGGTTTCTAATATTAATTTAATCCGAGGCTATTTATTTACTAGAATCATCCCTGTGTTAGTGAGTTTAGTTGATTTACAAATTCTGAAAATGTAATTTCCTTTCTAAAACTCAAAAATCCATGAACTTGTTGTTTCCATTCACGAATTTCAATTCTTTTTTCATTAGTTGACTTGTTAATTACATCTCCAAATAATTGACCTTCATCTCTTAATACATCATATTCAGCTAACCAAATAAATCCTTTTGGAAATTGAGAATAAAATTGAGAATTACTTGTTGGATCAATTGCACTCATAATTGAAAGAAATGGATTTAATTTTGCATTCTCAATTGAAGTATTAACTCCAATTAATTGTTTCCAAAACATATCAACCATTGGTGCATTAATAATTAATCCACTATCTCTATATTTAGTAAGTGATTGATATTTCGAATCAGAATTTTCATAAATTTCAGTTGCTGGATAAATTAATGCTTGATGTGTAATTTTTGGAATATTCTCACTTTCTATAATATTCTTTTCTAATGAAAATATTCTAATTTGTGTGTGAATAGACAAGTGACCACCAGCAGAATCTCCACAAATAGTTAACTGATTAATATTTCCATTATATTTCTTAAAATTCTTTCCAATCCAACAAAGTGCATTTAAGCAATCATTTAAACATGCTGGAAATACATGTTGTGGAGTTTTTCTATAATCAACACTAATAACAAGATAATTATTATTCGAAACATGTCTACAAAAATCATCACTTGTATCAATACTTCCAAACATCCATCCACCACCATGAATATACATTAAAATAGGATATCCTTCTTCTCTATATTGTTTAGGTTGATAAACTCTAATAATATATTCGGATAATTCAGAACTTTCTTTTAAATATAATTCTGAAGAATTTGCATCAAAAGATAGTGGAATAGTTTCAATTCTCAACAAATCGCTTTCAATTACTCGATGAATGGGCGAAACTTTTACATCTAGAACTGATAATTTACTTCCTAAACTTTTAAAAGCAGTTTTTATAAGTAAATTTGCAAGTAAAATTTTAAAATTCACTCCTGGAAATTCAAGTTTTTGCATAAACAAACGAGCACCAAGCCAGGTGAAAAGGGCACTTGCTGTACCAACAGCAGAATACACAGCTAGTTGTTGTGGATGCATTTTGTTTGATACTGTTTTACAACAGTTCCATTACATTGCAAATTTTGTTGACATTTAAGCGGACAACTAGCACCGTTGTCCGCTTCATAGGATTTCGATCCAACCATTTTTAATATCAAAATCAAAGAAATTGATTGATTACAGTCTTTAGTAAGGTGTTGAATTATCTATCAAACTGACTGAATTTCTTAATATCGAAAATTATTATTTGATTTGATGTGAGAATGGTTTGAGCTTTGAGGGTTGATCCAAAACCAGTTTAGTTATTGATATTTGAACAGTCAGTGTAAATTCATCAAATTCAAACTTGATACAGACATCAAATATGGAGAAATAAACGAGTTAAAACTTGCATTTATGGAAAAATTTTTATTCCAAGTCACCTCTAATCTTTAGAATAATCTTTCCACTATTCTTATTTTGTTCCATATGTTCATGAGCTTGAATAACTTGATCCATATCAAAGACTGTATCAACATTGGCAACTAGTTTTTTAGTTTCAAAAGCATCCTTAATGTAATCTTTCAATTCTTGAACAAGTTGTTGCTTATAGAGAGGAGATCTACTTCTCAAAGTACTATATTGAATACGAATTCTCTTTCTCAACATTAATCCTAAATCAATAGTAGCGCTGGTTCCTCCCATTGTTGCAATTCCAATAATAGTGGCATCTAATCTGGCAATTTGTAAATCTTGTTCCAAATAGGTATTTCCACCAATTGGATCTAGAATATAATCAATGAGTGGTGTAACACCACTTTCAGAATCATTGGTCAAGATTTTTGAAAGTTTTTCACTCCACTTTGGATTTTCCTTATAATTTACATAATGAGTAGCTCCGTATTGTTTACAAAATTCACCCTTCTCATCACTTCCACAAGTAACACAAATGTTCTTACACAATCCACTCAATTTACACAATTGAATCAATGCCAATCCAACACCACTTGCACCACCATGAATCAAAACATTGAGATTTCCCTCAAGTTTTTCATGTAATCTTCCAATTTTGAAGAAACATTGAAATGCAGTCAAGAAAGCTTCTGGAATTGCAGCAGCTTCCTTCAATGAAATTCCATTACAATGAAACATTTGACTTGTAGTAGCAATAACATATTCAGAATATGCACCTCCTTCAACAAGACAATAAACATAATCTCCAACTTTGAATTGACCATCAGTGGATGTTTCTTGTCCATTGGAAAACTTTTCAATAATACCCGAAACTTC
Organism: Naegleria gruberi; assembly: GCF_000004985.1. Classification (NCBI taxonomy): domain Eukaryota; phylum Heterolobosea; class Eutetramitea; order Acrasida; family Naegleriidae; genus Naegleria; species Naegleria gruberi. Next base: position 34,550 of record NW_003163281.1, read on the forward strand.
TAATCCAATAATTGGACTATTACCAGGTTGTAATGGATACATTCCATTTCTTTGTACAATATCTACATTAATCATTAAATAATTATTAAATATTGTGATTAATACATTAATTATCAAATTAATGATCGGAATAAAACATCATCAATTTAATCAAATATTAGCCATTAAATATTATTACAATTAATATTTAATATATTTAATAAAACATACCAGTACGATTCAAAGCAGCATAATAAACTTTAATCAAGGCTTGAGTATTACCAACTGCTGATTGTTGTTGTTGTTGTGATGAAGGTGGTGCAGAAAATTCAGGAATTGGATATTCATTATCAATGTATAAATCTTTGGCTGATTTGGTGATTGGTTGACGAACTTGAACAACTCGTTGTTGACTCATTTTTTTTAATACACTTTACAATATTAAATATATAATACTTTATTAAGCAAGTTTCTTCCAATTTTGATAAGCATTCTGCACAGCATTAAAAACAGTGTTCAATTCAAATGTAATTAATTCACTCTCCTCTTGGGTTAACAAATCATTCTTCAATAGTGGTGATTGATCTGTGTGAATTGTAAAAATTACTTTTTTGTAAACTTTCAATATTTCAGGTCGTTCAGCAGTTGTGCAAAGTAAAAGTGAAGCATGATCTGCCTTATTTGTATGATATTTCTCAATGACATAGTTCAATACTTGTCGAAATGTTTTAAATTTACAGAAATTTAAAATTTCTTCTTCGATTTTGTCTTTCTTTTCTTTTAGTTTCTTTTGAGTTTCGGATAGTTTCAAAAGAGATAATCTTGGCATTTCACATTCGCTTGGAATAACTTGAATTTCATGTGAAAATTCTTTCAATTTCTTTGATTTGTGAATTAATCTTAAAGTGTAAATTCCAGACCATTCTGGAATAAATTCACAAGAATAATGAGATTCGTCCGCTGATTTCTTACATTGTAATTTAAACTTGTTTTCATTAATTAAATTATGATATTCTTCATTTTCTGTTTTAAATGTAAATTCCAATTCCAGATTTTCAATATTTTGAATTTCATTTCCATAAATATCCAATGGTTTAATCTTGATTATTGTTGAATTCAATGAAATTACATGTTTCAAATCGGGTAAATTAATAATTTCAATAGTATGAATTGAAGATGGTATAATATTACAAAATAATCGATTATCAATAGATGAAATATTTTCACTTTCTAACACTCCGATTGGTATTAAACTTTCTGTTTTTTCATTTTTGTAAAAAACTTCAATTTCCAATTGACTTATTACAATACTTTCAATAAAAAAGTTAATTAATTGATCTTCCATTGAATAGTTCACTTGAATTCTTTCATTTTCTTCAATAATACTTTCTTGCAAACTCCATTTCCATCTTGATCTGGAATTCTTTTCAAAGAATTGTAAAATTACATTTTCAGGATTAAACCCCAAAAGAGTTGTATTTCCAAACATATCTTTCAAGTTCATTGTAATTTTACAACTCTCTCCTGCACCTATTTCAATTTGAGATTTCCCATTCTCAAAAGAAACAAAACTATTCTTAAATGAAACTGTTGATGAATGAAATTCCATGTCAAATTTCATTTCACAACATGTTCTATATTGAATATAACTCAATTCCAAGCAATAATTTCCACTTTCATTAGTTGTACATGCAAAAACTGAAATATTTTGAGAATGAGAAATCAAATCACATTTTTGAACTTTTCTATTCTTTTTCATATCTGTAAAATACCCGCTACTCTTATAAAGTATTGCATTCCATATTGTTTCTTCACTATTAATTGGATTACCGAAAATGTCAAATGTTTCCATTGAGAAATGAAATGGAATTCCAACATTGGCATTCAGTTTTTTAGAATCTTCTTCCAAAATATTATCTGAAATGATCTTAAATTTACAAAATTTCTCTGAAGGATATAATAAATTACTTCTTTTCAGTATAGAATAAGTAAATTGTATCACAAATGAATAATAGGTTAATTCATTCTCAAAATGGTAATAAATTGGAGAGTCCATTCCTTGAATGAGTATTGAAAATCCCTTTAAATCAGGTGTTACATCTGAATCTTCATTAAAATTCAATTCCTTGATGGATTTTAGTGAAATTTGTTTTTGATGATCAATTAAAATATTTTCACTTTCTATATTTGTATCTATTTCTAATGATCTTTTATGAGGTTTCCCATTAATATTCTTCTTCCATACAGTATATTGTTGTGTTTCATTAGTAGAAATGTACTGTTTCATCAATTCTTTCAAGTAATTATTCAATTCTAAACTCCAATCATTATTTGTAAATTGAACCTTGACCTTGTTTTCCTTTTGTGGAATAATAATACTGGATGTCTTTTTTAATTTCTTCAAATTCTTGTTGCTCATTTGTTGAGTACTAGCTAAATAGTTCCGAGAGTGAATGTTGTTTGGTTATTTTTTTCTTTGATTTTTTAACCATTATTGTTCAATTTCGAAAATGAAAGTTGTTTCAGAATTGAGTTTCAATGTGGAAATGAAAAAATGAAATTTACTGGGATATCATATTTGAAGGATTAATGTACATTAAAACAACTAAATCCAATAATTCTTGAACAAAATTAGAAAGTGTAAATTCCTTTGTGTTTTCTAACAGTGAAAATTCAATAATTTTTGGAAGTTTGATTGAATCATTATCGCTCAATTCAGAATAAACATGTGAGAATGCACTTGACCATGTAATATTAGCTATTTCTGAAGTGAGAACCAAAGATGAATAGTAGAGAGTGTGAAGTGGTGTGAAATGTTTCATTTCCACCAATCTCTCAATGTCAAGCAGAGAAAGGGCACTGAATTTAACACCCAGAAATTGGATTCTACCGACAATGATGTTTACATGGTCTGGATTATCTACAAAGAATCCTTGAAGTCTATTACTAAGAATTTCATTCAAAAGAGTTGAATCTCTGCAATCTTGAACGAATCCTCTTTTGAGCAATAAAGTGAATAAATTCTTAAAGTTGTCTAATAAAACATCGAATTGACCAATAGTTTCGGATGGATTCTTTTCATGTAGTATATCTAAATCTTTCAAGAATAAATAAAATTGCTTGCAGAGGGCATGGATTAATGAGTATCTAACTGATTTGATAATTTCAAATTCATTTCCATCAAATAAGTAATTAATGAATTTTGATTGATTTCCATAATCTAATCTATTATCAAATATACTATTAATGAGCTCATTTCCAGTATTTTGTTTGATACACAATTCTAATAATTTCTTTGACTCTTCCAATCTATTGTAATGTTGAGAAAAAAACTTTGACACATCCAAGCGTGTTAATTGATAGATTATATCTCCATTAACAATTGATTCAAAAAGTTGCTTCTTTTCATCCACATTGGATATTAATGAAATCAATCCATACTCCCCCAATTCTACTTTTACAGACATTTTCTTTCCTGCAGATTTTATGGATTCACCCAATTCAAATAAAGAACCAAATAAACCTCTTATATTTGAAGAATCCAATTTAAACTCAATGACATCGGTAAATCCATCAATAATATTAGTATGTGGATACTTTTTTTCACAAATGGTTTCGGCGAGTAAGAAATTGAATACTGTTGCAACAAAACTACCTTCATTAGAAATCTTGTGCATTCTATTTGATTGGATCAAAGACAGAATTTCAGAAATGTCCTTCATAACATTTGATTGAAAATTGTCTTCTTTCAAATGTTTAGCAACTGCCAACTTGTAAAAATAACAAGCAACATTGATAATAGGAATGAACGTTTCCCTCTTCTCAATTAAGGCCTTTAACGGGGTCATTCTAGACCTGAATGAAATATCTGTTTTAGAAAAATAACTAAACATCATATCCAACTCTATTATTAAACTGTTGCAAGCAGTTTGTGTGAAATAGGAGCAGTTTTTAAAAGTATTACAGAGTGCAATATTATATGCTTGATATCTAATAGCATTATCTGCAACTTGCTCTTTTGCAAATTCCAAACTTTTGACTGCTCCTTCAAAATCTCTAAACAAGTGCACTGTTTCTGTAGTACTTCTTGTTCTCTTGTTTGTATAAAGATTGAAATACTTTTCATCTATCTTCAACAAGTATGAATTCAATCTTCCAGAGCCGAAATAAGGAGATAAATTACTCCCACCTGAAGAAACAACTCTCTTCCAAGCCTGTAAAAATACCAATTTAGGATTATCATCCTTCTTTAAATGTTTAGTATGTTTATAATGTGTTCCTCTTTTGTATAATAAACTACAGCCTTGAATTTCCTTAATGAAACTTCCAAAATTACTCAAATCCTTCTTATTTTTAGACTGAAATTGAAATTCTTCCAATAATAAATAAATCAAATGTTTCCAGAACCAATCAAATTCATGAGTGACTTTGTAAATATAAGAATTTGACAGAAATAAATTTAAACATTCTCTCAAATCATCCTTAAATACTCCATAACTTAAAATCATCATCCACTCAATAGATGAGAGCTGAGTAATTGGAGCAAGCTTCTTCCGATTAGAAACGTTAGCCTTCTCCAACAAGGTGGTTAGAGATTCATTGACCGGAGAAAGTTGATTCGGATCAAGTGTGGAGTTGTTATTTGCTTGTTTGCTCATATTATCGTTGACTGGATAATGGATCAAATAAATATTGTACGAGTAGAAGTAGCCTACTTTGATTTGTTTTTTTTGATTTTTTAATGTGATCAAAGTTCATTCCCAAATGCTGCTTGCAACAAAAACTCCCGCCAAAACCGTTCTTGCTACAGTAAGAATCTAGATCCATCCTTTGATATACTTTTGGTTGACCAAAATAACTTGTTGTGTCATGTTCTCCTTTAAAAAAAATGAAACAACGCAAACAACGAGTTGTTGTTGGCAAAAAGACAAAAATTTGTGATTTGAATGACGACATGTTCCGAGTAATTTATCAATTTCTGGTCCATAATTGAAAGAAGGTTTTGTTAGACAATGAGAACTTGTAAATATCAACAATGTCCAGAAATTGATAAATTACTCGGAAATGAATAGAAAGGCATTTGAAGGAAGAAGGAGAGACGTTCTTTCATTTCCAATAAATGAAGTTTACAATCCAATAACTTTTTCAATGATTCCTTACCAACCAAAACTTCATTCAATAATTCAAAAATATCATTTTAACACTCGTGAAGAAATTGAATCTATTGAAATACCACAAGATTACAATACGACTGACCTATCTGTCATTCTGGTTGGACAAGCAGGTTCTGGTAAAAATACAATGAAATGTAAGATTGCAAAGGGAACATATGGGTTTATGCCAGATTGTGAACCTGAAGAGTTGAATTTAGAAAATGGTCATAAAATTACATTTTACACAAGGTCATGAAGAGTAAGTTAGTAGTCATAAGTTTGAATTCTTACGCCCTTTTTAAGATATGATCAATTAAGAGCCTTTTCCTATTCTCATTATCCCACACAATTAGATTTGATATTTCTATGCTATTCATTTATTAGAAATGATTCATTATTGGAGTTGAAAAGAAAATATATCAGAGAAGTTAATCATCATCTGCCAAATGTTCCATGCATATTGGTGGGAAATAAAGTTGAATGGAGAAATGATAAAGATTATATTAGAAAGATGAAAGAACAGAATACAGAATTCATCACCTATGAAGATGGTTTAACAATGGCAAAACAGTTGGGATGTTTATCATTTATTGAAACATCGACACCAGAAAGTAAAGACGAACCTGGAATTGGTTTACAAAATATTGGAATGTTTATTAGAAAGCTAATGTATGCAAGTCAGCTACCCAAGAACCACAAGACAAATGAGAATATCCCAAAAAAGAAATGTATAATTCAGTAATAGATTTCAAGCTCAATAATTTATTATGTTGCATAAACAAATATGAATTAAGGTCTAATTAACATGGCACATGAATAATAACTCATACCAATAGTAATAATTAAACCTAAAAGAGAAACTCCAATAAAAATACCTCCAATTAATGACAGAATGAAAGCGTATGCAGTTTGTACAGAATTTACACTAACTTTTGGTGATTCATAATTTTCATAAAAAGTATTGACATAACAATCAATGGTTTTTCCACTTGTATATGAATATGCTTGATCTGATGATGAAAAGTATTCAGTTGTTAATGATTTTCCTAAGAGTGGAACATAAACTGTTAATTGACAATTTGTTGTACAACTTTTTGAAGCAACTTCCTTTACATTACAAGAAACTAGTTTAGTTAAAGAATCGGCATCTGGTTTTTCACTTGCTATTATTATATTAGAAAAATGTATAATTTAAAATGTGTGATGATAGTGATGATAGTGATGATGAATATTATTGTATTTGTTCATAATTATTAACAGTTAGTTATTAGAAAGTGATGATCAATTTTATCCGAAACTTTAAATTGACACAAACCTCCAAGTATTATAATTCCAATAAAAACACCAAGTAGCGAAACAGCTAACATGAGTGCCACACATAAATTGAGACAAAATTTAGCAGTACTTTTAGCCTTCTTCTTTCCTTGTGGATTTACAATTGTCATTTTTTTATTTCTTTTTAATAGTGATCGATGATAGACAGCGTTTAAAATGTCAGATAATGATGTTTCACTTTTGGTGAGACAATTAGATATCAAGCAACAGTTTAATTTCATGTACATTTTATTAAGAAGAATTTAAAATCACAAATTAATCAAATAGTTCAACGAAAAATTGATCTACATCACTAGGTTGGTGGTTGGCAGCAAATGATAACTGAGAAGGATTAATTGGTTGTGGTTGGTGTTGTTGTGGAATTGATTGTTGTGATTGTTGAGGTGGAATTTGATGTTGAGGAATTGAAGATTGGGCAATAAGGACTTGAGGAATTTGTGAAGGAACATTCAATTGTACCATTTGCATTCCATGATCATTTGGTTGAGAATTTACAACACCTCCATTTAATGCTGTAAAGTAAGCATAGAGATCTTGTTGTTGCTGTTGAATCATTTGATATTGTTGAAGCATTGTTTGTAAATGATTCGATTGTTGTGCAGAGTAATTATAATTTGAGCTTTCTCCATAATCACTTGATTCAAAATATTTTCTAAAGAGGAATTCTCTTTCATGTGGATAACAAAGTTCAATAAAATTACAAAGCAATTTCTTTCTGTCTGGATCTGCCATGTTTTGGAAAGTTTCTGTAATATTCTTAATCTTTTCTTCAGTATTAACTGGATGTTGAGAACTACTTGATGCAGCACTACTACTACCAGATGTACTTGGAGCAGTTCCTAATAATGAAGGATCAACAAATCCACCATTATTCTTATATAAACTTTCTAATAATTCATCAATGGCTTGAGTGGCTGCTTGATTTTGATGTGGAGCCACTTCAATAGTGGATCCATTATTAGATCTTGCAATATGATGATAATTTGGAATTGCATCTTCATTTAGAGGTTCTTTCATCCTCTTATGATTTGTTGGAGATGGTTCACCTTCCATTTCATCCTCACCAGAATCATCTTCATCAACTCCTCTCTTTCTCTTTGATTTAATACCAGGTTTTACAATTGGTTTCTTGGCTCTAATAGTAAAACTTGGAGAAATTAAACAACAACACAAAACTGCATTACTATTAGCAGATGTTAAATCTAAAGGTTGTTGCTGTTGGAATGGATGATATGGTGTTGAATTATTTAAAGTATAAAGATAGACAACCATACGGAATTTCTTTCCTTCTTGTTTGTAACTGCAAATATTATACATGAAAGGACCTATTGTAACAGTACTCTTACTTGTAGATTGATAATTGAAAAAGCTTTCATTATTAGTAATGACTGGTTCATCATTTTTCTTATCGTCTTCATCTTCTTCATCTTGCTTTTTCTTCTTCTTCTTTTTACCATCTTTTGATTTTTGTGACAATACTTTTTGTCCATCTTCATAGTTTAAATCAATGTGAGCCATCACATTTTCTTCCCGAATCATATTTCCAACTTCTTTCTCTTCTTACAATATTTAAATTGTGGTACTTTAAGTTTCCACTTTTGTCTTTTATCTTCATTGAACCATTGTGCAATCCAACCATCATCATCATCCATATATTCAACAATTGGTTGATCAGCTGTAGCAACACCACTTGCTTTAACTGCAACTGGTTTTTCAACTTGTGGGCTTGAAGTAACAGCAGATGATGAAGCAGTACGAGGAATGTGACCATGTGATTGATAATGATCATCTTGGAGATTACTACTACTTGTCGAATGTTTTGTTGTGTTCGTTGCTGCTGTAGTTGGATAATGACTCATTGAATGATGGTGATGATTAGAACTTGAATTTAAAACTGTTGTTGGAATGGAAAAACTTGGAATTGTTTCACCCATAGATTGAAGAACCATTGCTTGTTGTTTTTCAGATGATCCATTCATACTAATTGATCCATTATTATTAGAATTGGTTGATAATTGTGGATAGGCTGATGAACTTAGGGATGGGAGAGAAAAATTAGGTGTTGAAAGTGATGGATAATTCTGGGAATTTGCCTGCTGTTGTGGATTCATATTGAATAAAGAAGGAAGAGGTCCTTGTTGATTCATATTTTGTTGTTGTTGCGAATTTATAAATAGTGTAGGATCAGAGGCAGCTACTGAAGTACGTGCTTGTTGATAACTCATTTGATTATTATATACAATTTGTTGTTGTTGTTGATGTTGTTGTTGGGTAGGTGTTGAAAAAGTAGGACTTGATTGGAATAATGTCGATTGCAATGTAGAAGGACTGGTTATATTAAAGAATGATGATTCCAATGGCAGTGAAGTTGCCGAAGCCAATTGATGTTGTTGTTGATGACCAAAGGCAGCTAAACCAAGCAATGAATTTGTAACACCACTATTGTTGCTACTGATTGATATCGTTGAAGTAGCACCACCAAAATTTGTACTATTCGTTGTAGTTACCGAAGTAGGAGTTAGAGGAGATGTTTGTTGTCTTTCTTTCAATATCTTCTTCATTGATGAAACGTCTTGATCCGGTGTGTGACCTCGTTAATTACTGCTGTGTTGTGGTGGATTATTGCAAGGGAATACCGTTGAAAATTAACAATCTTCTAAATGAAACTAAAAATAGTCTGTTAGAAGGAAAAGGACAATTTGCGCGCGCAATGAGAAGGAAGGGTTTTTCTTTTGAGCGAACTAAATTATTATCAAACTTTTTGTCAACCAAGAGAGAAAGGATGCAATATTTGAGTTGTTGTTGTTATTGAAGCTCTAGATTGTCCAAACAATTATTATTACTGTAACAACAAGCTTGGAGTGAAGAGAGAACTTCAATTGTGTGATGATAATATATTACTTGTCGGTAGATATCACAAAGTATTTTGATGGTGGAAAATGCAAAGATAATGATGAGTAAAATCTTGCAATTACTTGATGATATTAATAAATACTAGTATGTTGATAGTCCTTCGGAAGAGATGTCCAAGTTGGGTGGATATTTTGGACAAGTCCTATTATCGTAATTGATGTGCAGTAGATATTGAGCCTTGCGGAATGCAAATTAATATCTATTGTGAAATATTTAGACTATTCCAAAGGAAAATCAAAGAAGATGGAGATTTAAAAAAGCAATACGTGGTAAAACAATAAATTGTCAGTACTTTCTCGGACGCAAAGTTTTCCGATATTGTTTGGCAGCAATTTTTTTCTTCTAAAATGCTTCCACTTTATTTACAACAGTTTTCAAAATGAACACATCAAGATGTTATTTGTACTTTCAGCTAACAGAAATGTGTTAAGGTTGTGTGTGGATTCAACTGCACACATTGTGCAGTAACGAGGAAACAATGTAGAGGTAGGCAATGTTGCTCTTCTTCTTTCCATAATTATTGTTGTTACTTGAACGATTCCAAATATTAGAAAAAATTATTTTCTTTTGTTTGTTGAGGTCTTTACAGAATTTCTTCTCATTGATGTGGTGCTTGAGGACCTTTGAGTTATGGTTGTTGTACTCTTGGAGGATTTTCTAGGTGATTGCTTCTTCTTTTCGTCGTGTGAAATTTGAGGTGATGAATTATCTTTGATAGTAAGAGGTTTTGGAGGGGAAATCAAAGGAACATCAGGAAGTGGTACATGTCTTGTCTTGATTTCTCTGTATTTAGCACCCTTTTCAGGGAGGAATGATAGAATTTCTTCTTGTATCTCTTTAATACCATTCATTTTCTTGGACGAGACAACAATCATTTCTTCACACGTATGATTAAATGGTCTTACCCTAATTTGATTAATCAAATATTCATACTGCTTGGCTATTTCATCATCGTATAACAAATCACATTTGGTGAGAATGATTTGATTCTTGATTTTGTTTCTGAATGTTTGAAAAATAATTATGAATATCATGTTGAAGGTCATATAAACTTACTGATTGAGAAATGTGAGGAATGAATAATCAGTTTCTTTAAATCCATGTCTTGCATCAATAAGAATGAAAACTCTTCTGAGCTTGGATGCTGTAAGTAAAAAGTTTCTAATTTGTTCTTGCCATTCTAGTCTCTTTTCTTCTTCAGCAAATGCAAAACCATATCCTGGTAAATCGACAATATTGATGGCATCCGATAATTGATAGCAATTGAGACTTTGAGTTTCACCTGGTTTGCTACTAACTGCAGCTTTGCCTCCTTTACCCGTTTTAGTGACTAGTGCATTAATTAAACTACTCTTTCCAACATTGGATCTTCCAGCAAAGACAATTTTTGGAAGTGATTGATTCATATTTTCCAATTGAACTCTTTTCAAAAATTTAGAGGAAAACAATTTTGGATAATTTTCATTAAGCTCAATTGTTTTTTCCTTTTCACCATGTTTTCTTTTACCAACAGATGCTTTATCCACTTTAATAATAACTGAAGATCTTGGTTCAATTTTCTTTCTTGATTCTGGAACAACATTTTGAATAAGTTTAGTACTCAAAAGGTTTTTCTGTTCTGCTATTTTCTTTTCAGAATTTTTAGTTTGGGCTAATTCTTTCCATTTATGCACTCTTTGAACATCTTGAAGTTTTTTCTCTGTTTTTGATAATTTAGTTATTGTAGAATCGGAGTGATTAATTGTTGTTGGTTTTGATGGCTTTTTGAAATTTAAAATCGAACATGTTGAAAAACTTGTTGAATTATTTTCCATAATTTTCATCATTGTCCATATTGATTGGTTTGTGCTCTGTTGTTGAATGATTTTTCGGAAAGTTGATGATGGTTGTTGCATCAAACAATTTCCAAGCTTTATGGTGTTTATCATGGTCTTCATTTTTTTCAATCAATTATAATAAAATTGGTTTTGCAATTTAAAGTTTTATTACAAATTTGGGAAATAAATTAATTGAGGTGGTTGTTACCATCATAGAGAACTTTTAACATGTAAGCTTGTGATAAGAGAAGTTCCATCTCATTAAAAGTCCAGGTACGAGTTGGTAAATGTTGAAGGAACATGACCATTTCTGCAAAGTCCATCTTTTGAAGTCTTTCACTCCACGTCTTGAGGAATGCTGCACAAACATAAGTGTGGAAATTTTCAAATTCATCACCTTCTGCAATATAAGCATCAAACAATTTTACAACAAGTTTAAGTGATAATTCTCTCATTAATAAACAATTCATCCATCTGAATGAGAATTGAATAAATTCTAATCCGTTCGATTGTAAATGATTAAATAGAGATTCATCAATCTTTTGAATAATTTCTTCGAGTTTGTTAACCATTCTTTGAATACCTGGTTGAGCAAATGTATAGTGATCTTGAATGAAATCAATGAATTGTGTAAAACACCAAAAACTATCACATTCCATATGTTCCATAATTTCATTTGAAATTGTATCAGGATCACAAGTTAAAATATCACATTCTATTCATGATTATCATCATATAACAAAATACATTACAAATAAATAAAAATTATTCAAAATAAGTTATTAACTATTAAAACTACTTACTCATAAAATCATATAAAAATACACTCATAAATGGTGTCACAAGATCATTTAAACCTTGTACATATCCACTGGCTGGATGTCTAATACTCCATATATATAAAATTCTTTCCAAGGCTTGCTGTATTCTTGGATTTTGATAAAGTTGAAGATCTGGATTTGTTCTAATTACATCAATATGAATTTGTTTTTGAAGAGCAGTTTCTTGTTCTGTTTTTTGTAAATGTTCTTCATTATAATACTTGGACACGTAATCAAGGTATTCCTTTCTTTTTCTATTTATAATTTGTTCGGTTCTTTCTCTATTCAATGGCATGTAACCAAGAAGAATTTTCCATACAACTGCTCTCACAGATGAAGGTATTCCTCTCCAACTTAATTTCCGTAAATTTTCAATATCGATATCATCGTTAGAGTTTAATATTTGTCTGAATTTTTCTAATTTTGATTCAGAAACACCTTCATCATCACTCAGATAATTACTAATATTTCCAGAGTTTCTAATTACAAATGTATTTCCTGCTGATGAAGAATTTGAACCATTATCACTTCCGATAGACATTCTTGGGCCTTCTTCAAAAGGATCATAAACTTTAGATTTTTCAGAGAGTGAATCATCTTCTGATGTTGTTATATTCGAATTTTGAGGGAAAACACCAACAATTTGTTCGGAAATGGCTTCTATTGGGAAAGAAGCTCCTCTAACTTTTGATATTGTTCCTGGTTTTGGTGTTGTTCCCTTCTTCTTTTGCTTCTTTTGAAGTTGTTTTTGTTTTTGTTGGTAATAGTCGGGAGTATTTGTACTCCCAACAACATTACTAGTATTTGGTGTTGTTATTGTACTATTACTACTACCTATATTATTAACAGAATTTGAATAATATTGTCCAGTTGTACTTGTACTATTATTATTACCTCCACCAGAAGGAGTTAAAGTAGAAGGAGATGTAACTGTTGATGACGAAGAGGTTGGTGTTGGTGGAGTTGATGATTTAAAGTATTTGGAAATTTTAGAGAGAAAACCATCACTACTTGGTGATGATCCAATCCCTTGATTGGAAAATGTTCTAGTATGCCCTTGAGGATTAGAACCTGTGTTTGTTGTTGGATCAATGCTCACGTCATCCGAAGGGGATAATACAGATGAATGAGCCTGTAAAGACATTTTTTAATAATATTAGTGGGTAAGTAGTTGAGATGATTAATAAACGGTTACTTTTCATAAAAGTTCTTCGAAAGTACTTCATAATATTAAAGAGTTATATTATTGTTTCTATTAAATGTATCATTAAGGTTTAATGGAATGTTAATGTTTAATGATTTTCTTGTTTGGAAAATGGTAGATTATGCAAAGATTTTCATCTATTTCAATGATAGAATGAATACAAAAATAATGTTATCGACTAGCCCCGCTAGCTCAGTCGGTAGAGCGTTGGACTTTTAATCCAACGGTCGTGGGTTCGAGCCCCACGTGGGGCGGCTTCGTTTTTGTAATGCTTCATAATCTATTTTGCAAAATTGAAATATTCAAAATCAAATAAATTAATCAAATATTATTTTTCTCAATAAAGAAGGAAAATCAATAATGACAAAATTTAGTAGAGTTGATTTCAGATTAGTTTTGATTTGGTTCGTATGGATCTCCCGAAAATGTACTATGTCTCCTTTGAAGATTGTTGTTTGCAATCATTCCAGTATTGTTTGCTGCATTTAGTAAATTTGTACTTGAAGAAGGTAATATATGGTGGTAATATTTCATTCTATAGTGACGTATTTCATTATTGTGAGATAATTGTTTTTTAGTATTGCCTGATCTTTCTAGCTCTACAATTTTTCTTTCATACTCTTCTATCAGTGCATTTTCTTTACAAATGGGAGAAACTTTTTCAATAATTTCAGTCCACCTTTTCATTTCATTTTCAGATCTACAAAAGAATTTATATACAACTGTGGGAGAAACAAGTTCAAAACAATAATAGAAATATACTTCCATAGGATCAACCTTTTCACATAACATTAGAAAGTTTGAATAGGTTAAAAAACTTACTCTCACTGCAATATTACTCAAAGAAATTTGCATACTCGGTTTCATGGTCTCTGACAAAATTGGAAGTGAATTTTTCATAAAGGAACTTGGAGAAGGAGATGACTGTACAGTAGAAGATGATTTTGAGGTATTGGAGGATGAGGAAATGGAAGTAGAGGGAATATTCTTTAAATTGGAATTATTTGGAGTAATATTAACAAGGGAAGAAGGATTGGTTGTTGTTGAAGATACAGTACTACTACGAGATGATGGATCCTTTTCAGATAACGATGGAGCTACTGTTGATGTAGAAGTAGGATTTTCCTCTATTATATTTTGTAAATATTCTGGAGGTGGTTTCTCGAATAGATTTAAAAAGTGTTGTACTTGTGGAGCTGATGAAGATGTTAAAGTTCCTGTATAATATGCAAACATTGATCCCAAAGTACTCAGTGATATTGTGGATTTTCCTGATGTATTAGAAACCTGAGCATACAATTCACAATAGTATTCTTTACAAGAAACATTCGGTATTGCTGTTGTTGTTGATGCTTTTTTAGAGTTTGATGATACAGAATTCGGAATATATAATAATCCAGCATAGAGTATGGTACTCGTCGCTGGTGTTGTTGTTGTAGTATTATTATTGTTATTATTATTGGTGGTGGCAGTATTAGATAATAATGGATTGATATTGTTCATTGAATTATTAATTCCACCATTAGTACTAAAACCACCATTCAAAGATTGTCTATTGCTCATAATTCAAGATGATGAAATCGTAGACACATTAATATTCTCTCTTAAAACAACATAAAGGTAAAAACACCTCACAATAATACACGACTCCAATAGGAAAATATTCTCTTACACACACGATCTAACTGGGTGAGTAAATAAAGATACAATTTTTTTACTTTTCTTCCGTTGGCCAAAGAAGTTTGCATCTTCATTGGAGGGAAATTTGAAAAGGCTTCTTCTTGATGAAAGTGCTGATTGGTTTCTGTGGCCATAGAAAATTATTCAGTGGAGAAGAATTGTTCGGACATGTTGAGCAAATAGGAGTTGGATTTTAATTCTTCAAGGACAATAAATATCTTCATTAACAAGACTAATAAAATATCAAAAGGTTCTATGATTAAAGAATAATATTCTTCATTTTGTATGACCATCGATTATTAACTCTGAATCAATAATATGAGATTTGTATTATTCATGATTTGGTGATGATATTTAATGGTTTCATGATGAAGGCTTGCTTAACTACCGTTACAAAAATAAAAAATTAATTTAAAAAAAATGATATCATCAGGTGCAACTGTTGGTTCAACCTCTTCCTCGCAAGTTGTTGCACCATCGGGTGAAAGCGATCCAACAAAATCTGTCTTGGAGGAGTGTGAGAGACATTTTTCAGAGAATGATGCCATTACAAATCCTTATATATTTGACTATTTAAAACAATATATTAAAAATGGCGGAAAACCATCTACTATTGTTCAAATGTTGAGCAGTAGCTACAAGGGTTATCCCCAAATGACATCATTATTGTGTGATTGGATGTCTATGGCAAATATTGATAATGAGACAATTAACAAAATACTTATGGATTACTTGAAGAACTTGATCATTGAAAATTTCGATTCAAAGAAGGCTGATGCCATTTTTACAGCTTCTCAAGATCCACCAAAGTGGCTTGAATATATGATCAATGATGTAGAATGGAGAAATCTTATTTATCAATTATCTGAAAAACATCCTAATTGTCTCATGTTAAACTTTGCCATTCAAAGAATTAGTGAATCTGGTTATCATAACGAGATTGCTTCAGTAACAACAGCAACAACATCTTTAAAGGTATTCCATAGAATTCTAACAGATTCTATCGAAAAATTAATCCGAGAGAGTGAAGAATCTATTAGTTCTAGCCCACAATTTTCTGATTTCAGAAAGATTTGTTGTCACTCTCAATATACATACATCTATGCTCAATGCATTATTAGATCACTAATGACTAGTGTCCCAAGTTATAGAAGTCAATTAAGCTTACTCTCAGATGAACTCGAACAAAATGCACTTAAAGATGGTAAAGCATCTGAATACCTTATTAGAAAAATTCGTTATTTATTCCTAGAATACGAGCATCGTTACAAAATTGAACAATCTGACTATACTCAAACAGCAGCTATTTCAGATACAACCACTATAATACTTTCTATGCTTAATAGCAATACCACAAATCCAGCTGATATCCTTAAATTGTACAAATACTATTCAAGTGCCAATCCTCCTCCTGTAGAAATGTTACAAAGTTGTGAATTTTTGGACTTGTTGATTCAGGATTTGTTTAATCCTTCAAAGAAAGTTAATCAAGCTCACAGATCAAAATATATTTTCGTATTGGCCTATGCATCAACTGCAACTAATGATGGAAATAATACTGTAAATGTAAACCCAGTTGTGAATGCTTTAGAAAAAGCTGTAGCAATTTGCTCCAACAATACACTTCCTAAGAGTGTTGCAGTATTTAGACCATATTTGGCATATAATATTGTTTGTGTAGGAGTATTGTATTGGATTGGTATTGTTTTTACAGACTCACAATTCTCCATTACAATGTTCACACTTAACAATACTAAATTATACATGGCTTTACTGAAAGAAATTGCCTTTAGACACGAATCACTTTCATCACTGGTATTAGCAATTGTAAAGAAGTGCTTCTTTGCTAATCAAGGTGATTTAGATCCACTTCAAGCTATGGAAATCAAGAAAGTTTTTCTTGATGTTTTTATTTATTTAATGCAACTAGGATATGTTTTACCAACTCTTGAAACAATTCAAGGACTAGTATTAGAGAAAATGGATATGTCTTTGATTAGACATATCATTAACTCTATTCTAGATATGATTGAAAGCCCTTTCTCTCTAGAGTTTATTACTAAATTTGTAGAAATACTATGTACAGATCATGCCAGAGATGCTATCTCATCTAAGATTTCACCTAATTTCACAGTCTTTTTAAAGCATATTGTTGAAGAAGGTTCTGAATTATACAAATTATCCAGTGATACAATATCTTTCTTTAGAAATATTTATTCTTCACAAATTTCTGTAAAATCTGAAGGTGATAAAAAGAAGAGATCTTCTGCTTATGAAGCTGACGAATAAACAACACACATTATTTTCAAAACTAAACTGGTTGACCAAATGCTTTACAAATATTCATCAACAATATGTCCCAACCTCATGGCAACGATTTTGTTTTTACAATCGTCATTGAATTGTGGCTTTTCATTTGTGTGAAACAGTTCCCAACCCATAAATGTAAGGAGAAATTGTCTCAACTCTTTTCACACTCGTCACATTTAATGTGCTTTTAATCGTTAATTGATTTTAGAACCTTTCAAAGGTTGGTACTTGTCATTGTAATGTCAAATTTAATATTATAATTATCCATGAGTAACTATTTATCCAACAGTTTGTCCTTCCAAAGAACTTGTTTTATGTTATCTTCAACAACTTATTCTTTCCTATACCAACAATAAAATTTATAAGAAACTATTAGCCAGTACAATTTTCACATAGTTTCAAAATCATTGTTTATACATTGCTGATAGCTGAATGTTTACTGTTGTAATTTTCTGATTTGTCGTACTATTTCTTTAAATAGGTTGCCCTTTCTCTTTGACATTATAACTGAAATCACTCAATACAAGTGACGTGGTCATCGCTTTTATTCAATTAGAAATCAACACATAAAAAAAATTGTCATGTCCTCCCTCTCCACTTCCTCATCTTCTATTAATTTTATAAACAGTGATTTGTTTTTTGGAGTTTCAGACCTTTGTCAAGTTGAAAATAATTTAATTGACAAGTGGCAAGAGAAATTATCAAGTGCTTTACAAATAGATAATTTAAAAATACAAATTAGATGGGAAAGTTTATTTAGTAATGTGTTTAGGAATGAAAATAAGTTAGTTCTCTTCAACGGATCAAAATTATCATTAAGAAATGAATTTTCCTTTTTAAAAAGTGAAATGCAGAGTCAGGAATTGCCTTCCGATAAGAGAAATTCGAATCATTTATTGGTAATTGTTCCACCATTTACAAGTAGCAAGCTACTTTCGAGTATTGAAAAATATTTTTCATTATTTATTCTTTCGTTAATGAAGGAATCGGATTCGAATAGAATTCCAGTGTTATTTGAAGAAATTAGAAAGTTTGTAATTGAATTTCAAAGTGAAGAAACAAATAATCAAAGTAGATTTGATAGAAAGAATGGCGAGTTTATAGAAATTATTAATTTTGATAGAAAAAATCAAAGATGGTCAATAATTGACAATTTACCAAATTTAATTTTAAATGATGACATTTGTGTTGAAACAATTTTCAAAAAAGTAATTTTAGAAAATATTAATTTAAAATTGAGAAAGAATTTTTCAAAATATTTAACACATCCAATTAATAGTTCATTTAAATTTGAAAATAATCAAAAATTAATTGAAAATCTAGTTCCAAAATTGGATATTGATTGGTCGAGTTTCCAAAATAGTCAAATTGATAAGATTTTATTTACAAAATTTGTTCAATTTAATAATTCACAATATTTTCTACAATTAATTTTACAATCATTTGAATATTTATTTGAAAATATTCCAAATGAAGTATTTTTCAATGTAATTACTGATTCAATTCATTCCATAGAAATTGAATGCTCACACTCTTCTTATATTAAAGATTGTGCAAGAGATAAATACTCTTGTGAAAAATCTCATAAGGAAGGTTTTACAATGAGATCTAAAATTCAATATTTACCACATTTACAAAAGTATACTCTTAAATTATTATATCCTTCTTTTAAATTTGATGATAATATATTATTGGAATATAGTGATGAACAAGTACTTCGAGAATATGAACAACATTTATTGAATATTATTGAAATTGCTAATATTATTTCATACAGTTCATTTCAATGTATATTTAAATTTATTTATTCAAAGTTTTACTTGTTGGAAAAGTATCAGCTACAGTGGTTGCAATCTGTGAGTGAATTACCTGAAATTAAGGAATCTCCAAGAAAACTTCGATGTTTCTATAATCAATTCCAATTGGAGAAACCATTCATTACTTATACTCATTTATCGGCTGCTCCAGCAAAAGCTAAATCACCAAAATCACCAATATCTCCAAACATGGAACCACCAGTAGATGAAGATTTAAAGGATTCTGAAACAGTTTTTCATGATACGACCAACAAACTCTTCAACTCTGAAAGAAATGTTTTTGTTATTGATGGAATTCCTTTCAGATTCTTTCCACATCATGTTCATTCATCGAATTTGAATGCATTCTTTGATGCCAATTTGAAAAAGAAGGGATTTTTAGGTGAGAAGGTTATTAGAATTTGGAAAATTGTTAAATTCAACAAGAATCATGTTGCTCAAGAACGTTTATTCATTTTAACAACAAAAGCCTATTGGACATTCAAGTATACAGATAACGAAAAGGCAGATTTGATTGAACTCAATGAAAAGAAGAGTTTCAAGAGACATGCCTTAATTGACTATGCAATGATTGATGTTACAAAGCTCTATCAACAAGTGTCTCTTACATCTTCATCAAGTGTTTATGGAAGTGGAATGAGAATTTTAACTCGAGAATCTAAAAGAAGAAATACTGTCATGCTTTCTAAAAACGGAAGTCAATTCGAAGAAAATATTCAAGATTCCAAATCAAAAACAGTTGAAGAGGAATGTGATCCAGATCTTGAATTTGTAATGTTTGTAGAAGAAGGATGGACAACAATGTCAAGCTCAATCTATGATCACAACATGACTGAAAATGCAAGAAAACAAAAAGAAAAGAGAAGCAAATCAAATGAACATTACGAAAGCTTATTAATGGTTGATTCAGGGAAATCAATCATTACAACAGATTTACAAAAACAAATCCTTTTGGAAATGGCTTATTGTATCTATTCAACAGCTAAGAGTTGTGTTCCATTCAGTCAATCAATTAGTCCACCATTTACGGATTGTATCGTGTTAAGACAAAAGAAAAATCTCTTGAATTCATTCAGATTTTAATGTACATAAAAATCATTTCCTTGTTAGTGTTACAACTAAACCACAATGATCAGATGGGAATATATCAACAGTTCCACTCTTCACCTCTTTAGTTTTAAATGGAGTATCTCCCAATATTTCAATATCTGTTGGTTGGAATGTATCACTTTTGAGAATCGTTCTATCATATCTTGAGCCATCAGTATGAGTTTTACCAAGATTTGGATATTTCAATTGTTGCCAAATGTCAACATGTTCTGGGAAGAAGTTTACAAGATTTTCATTTTCCAAAGGTTTTGTAAACCTATTAAAATTGGCTTCACTGTCAAAGTTAAAATCACCACAAACAAATGAGGTAGAATAGAGTTTGGAGAATGAAGAAATGAGATAGAGTTGTTGAGCTCTCAATGATTGATTATTCAAAGATTCCAAATGTACAGTTGTAAAACACACCAACTCTCCATTCACATTCAATTCTACACTCATTGCCCACCGAGACATGTTTGTTGGAAGTTTGTTCATAAACATTCTTGTCATTGGCATACTCTTCTTAATAAATATTGAAACACCATATGGCATTACTGTTCTATTTCCAAATTCAACACTATCTGAAATGTAGAAATTCTCTCTTACATATGAAAGATTAGTCATAATTTCCAAAGTTCCTTTTGTCATTTCTTGTAAACAAACTATATCAGCGTTACAATCTTTACAAATATCAATAATTTTAATCATTCTATCTTCTCTATCTTGTAAATCAAACCAAACATTGAATGTAAGAACTTTAAAAGATGTCAAATCTGAATTAATATTTTTCAATTTTGATGTCTTTACAATCCATTTATCTCTAACAAATTCATGAATTGGAATTTGATAGCAATCACTCTCAGGAACAGTATCAGGATCAAAAACAATCTTTGATTTTACCTCTGATGAAACTTGTCGATCAATCTTTTGAATGATTTTAGTATTTTGTGATGGATTTTCCTCTCTGTCTGATGACTGGTTTGATGATGGCGTATTTCCTCCTCCACATAATTTTACTTTAATATCAAGTGTAGTTATTCCTTCTTTATTGATGGGAATTATTTCATCATCCAAATCCAATTTATCATCATCATAAAGTGAGAAGGAAGAATTGGTTGAAGAATTGTAAACTGACAAGTTGTGTGGTTGTTGCATAGTAGTGCATGATGGTGGTATATTTAAATTTTCGTTAATTAATTTCTTGAGTCTACTTGTTGTGAGTGGTTCATGATCCCTAACATTGAAAGCTTTGATTTTTTGGTGTGGGAACTTGATATGAAATTGAGACATTTTTTTGAAAAGTATCATTATTCATCAAACAAGATTCATTGAATCATACTTTTATAGAATTGAGTATTTAGATTGGAGTGGTTTATTGGATAATCTAGTCGAATTGTTTTAAGAAATAAGAAGGATTTGGTTCTTCACCAAGCATGTTTCGAACAATTTCTGTTGGATCCTTGCTAGCTCCACACAATGCTTCCTTTCTAAACTTTTCGCCTGCTTCTCTGTTGAGTGGATTTTCGAGTGGATAATAGAATTTATACCACAAATGATCACTGAAAACTTTAGAGTAGAGGTAAGAGTAATAACCAGCGCCGTAATTACTAAAGTGAATGAATTGACCAGGGTATGATGTCATTTCACAATGAGGTTGAGCAGAGTATTGCTTTCTCAAGTCGTAATAAACCTGTGGAATTGATTTCTTAGTTTTTGTAACTGGATCGATAATTGGCCATCCACTATGATAAGTAATATCCATTAATCCAAACATGATTTGTTCTTCAATATCCAATCCTGTAAACATTTGTTTTCTCTTCTTTAAAATTTCAAATTGTGAGTAAGGCAGTGGTTCATCAGTTCTGTAATGTCTAGCAAATGTTTGCAGAACTCTGTAATCCCAAGCAAAATGTTCCATAAATTGTGAAGGTGTTTCAACAAAATCAATACTAGTTCTAGTACCAGAGAGATTTTGATATGGAGTTTGTCCGAAAATAATATGAAGACTGTGACCCAACTCGTGGAAGATGGTAATTACTTCAGAGTGGCTTAATAGATAGACACGTTCTGCTGAGAAATTGTCTACGACTGTAGGATCAATATTACAAACAAGGGCAGTAACTGGTTTTTGATCTATTGTGGTCTTTCCACATCGAATACTAAAGTTTGCAGCTTCAACATTCTTTGATTGTCTACTGAAAAGATCCAAGTAAATTGTACCCAAAAATCCTTCTGTTTCATGGATTACTGATAATTTTCTAATACTTGGATGATAGGTTTCGCTATCTGTCATCTTAACTGGCTCCAATCGAATACCAAAAAGGCTATAACAAATAGAATAGATTCCTTCCATTACCTTATGAAGTGGGAAATAGTCAGAAACTGAAACTGAGAAAGGTTCGACCTTTTGAGTGGCAATTGATCTAAGCAAATGATAATCCCATGGATAAATATCATCACTCTTCTTGATAGCTCTCATTACATCAATTTCTTGTTCAACTTTTGGCCTTATGCTTTGAGCCAAATCTGTTAAAAATTTGTGTACATTTTCTGGATTTCTGGCACATTGGTCATGTAAAAACCAGTGAGAATAAGAAGGATAACCCATATCCTTAGCATATGTATCTCTGACTTGCAATAATTCATCTAAAATTGACAAGTTTGTCTCAGAGGAAGAATATTTGGCATGATAAATCTTTTTCCTGGTATCTTCATCCTTCAAGCTCACTAATATTTGATTGTAATATGAAGGTCTCACAAATTGCTTTCCTTCATATGAGAAAATATATTTAGAATTATAAAGTGGTTCTCCTTGTTTAACTTCAACAAGTACAGCATCTTTAGTTTCCAAATTATTGAATTTTGATACGGATTCACTAAATAAATATGCCAAAGAATCCATGTATGATCTTAATTCAACTGTTTTTGCTTCTTCCTTTTGTTGATGTACACCTCCATGTTTTTCCATATCCTCTTGAAGTAATCTTAAACAACGTTGTTGTAAAGGATTTAAGTATTCTGCAAATGATTTGTCTTTAACAACACTTGCTATTTTTTGATGAAGGAGTGAATCAGTATTCAATTTGTGAAGATATTGAGAAAATTTAGAATGTACAGTATCAGCCTTTTGTCTGAATGGATTTCTTGGATCTACACATCTAATAAATTCCATAGCATCTAAAAAAAGGCATAATTGATTAGAAATTTCATCAGACATGTCCAAAATCTTTTCTGCAAAATCTTTTTTAGAACTGCATTCCTCCTCCGTTAAATTTATAATTGCATTTCTTAAATTATCACAATTTTGATGAGCTTTATCCATCAATTTATCAAAATCAGTTAATTTTTGAATATCCAAACCAATAAGACCTGTTGACTCATCGGAAATGTGTTTGTAAGGAAAATTATTTGGTTGATTTTTTTCTGTAAGAAGAAGTTCAAAATTAGGTATGGTTGGATCTTTCTTTTGACTTTTAAATGTTCTACAATTATTATTATTAATACTATTAATCAGAAGAATATTTTTGAGTGTTGTTGTATTTTGATTCTTTACTCCCGAAATAATTCTCGAAAGTGCTGATGATGATTTTAGCATTTTTTCTTCTTCAATTTTGATTGAATTTGAATAAAGTTATTATTAATAATAATTTACATCATCACTATTATCCTATACTCTGGTGAATTCATAAAGAGGAGTTCTGTTAATGTGACTTCACAAATGTCTCCAAGGTTCTGTTAGTGGTTTGATCAGAATTGGTCAACCAGTTTGATTGCAAGAAACAAACTCTTGATATCTTTAGGACCTAATGTATGATTTGAAGGGAATGGGTTGATCACAATTCTTCATCTTTCTTCTTTCCTATTTGACACATAATGTCCTTGCTTTCTTGTGAGCTTTCCATAAGGAATTGAAAGGAATTTGAGAGCATTGAATCTGGCTTTTCAATCAGATTAACCCTAAGAAATAAGATAACTCAATGAATAAAAGAATATATAAAATTTAATTACATTATTGATTTACAGGTGTCACCCTATTTCCAACTTTTTTTCTTACGGCTTGATTTCTATTTTGATTTCTCTTAGGTTGTTGAGCAGCTTTACCACCACCAAAGCATGACAATAATCCTCCTAAACAGCCAACTTGAACTTCTTGTTGGGTGTGGTTGATATTACCTGTACTGTTATTTGGATTACTGTTCTGGGCCGTTTGCTCATTTTGCCCAGTACTTTGCTGGTGTTGCAGCTGTTTTTTTGCCACTTTATCTACAGCTTTTCTTTCATTGTTTTGTTTTACCTGTTGTTGAAGTTGTTTCTTTTCTTTCATCAGCAGCTCAGTAATTTCATGGAGTTTGGCAAGTTCAGTCTCTTTCACTGAGAGAATTTCTTTCATATCCTTAATCATTAAAGCCTTTTGGTTGAGTGACTCGGTTAATAGACGTATTTCTTCTTCTTTATCTTTTCCATGAGACATGAATTGTTCATCTCCTAAATGGAAAGATGCACTTATACCAGCCTGTATATAATATCCTTTTGGTTTCTTTCCAAGTGGGAATGGTTCGCAATCTTTATCTAGCATTACAACACCATCCCATTGAGGTGGCAGTTCACTCTGTTGGTACATTCTGCATACTTTTACATATAGTAATGATAATTTATCATTATCATTCATTCTGTGAAGTTTGGAGAAAGTATTCATTGCAGCTATGAATTTTCTCTGTTGAAACATATCTAGAGAGGTCTTGAAATCTTTCCTTCTGTCAGGAGAGTACAAAAATACATCCCAATTAGAGTCATAAACTTGGAAGAGATCATAAGGGGAATTAGAGAGGAAGAATTTACCGAAAGGACTAATGTTCATGGCTTGATTAGATGTTTTAGATGTTAGTGCATCACTCTTCTGTACAACTTGTGAGGATACAACAATTGGTATATCATACATTCTACCTAGGTTTGCCATTCTTCTCATAATTTCTTTAGAAGCGGTCATAATTAGAAAATCTGAATGTTTGTCATTAAAGTGTACTGGTCCTACTTTGCAAGGACATGTATGAATTACTATATTGATATTTTCTAATAACAAGTAATTTCTCTCTGCACCATTAGATGAATAACTTGAAGACTTGGAGCATTCAAGTGCGTTTTTCCTAACGGTATCTATACAATCAAAAGCACACTCTATAGCATTTAAGGAATGTCTTGCTTCAAATACAACAATGAAATAATCATCAAAGAACTTGTGAAAGATACCATGTTGTTTTTGAATGATCGGGCTACAAAGGGTTAAAAAGTTATTGATGAAAACATTTTCATCATTGCTATTCAATCCATTAAGACCTGAAAATTGAAATAAGGCCACTGTCATATCCTTTGGTTTCCCATCAGAAAATGTGCTCCTTGCCATACCAAAAAAGTCTTGAGGAATTAATGCAGAAGTAGATAAGGCATATATACTGTGTTTGCTTTGTATCAGGTTTGCTGTAGATCCACCCGTATGTGTCGAAACCAGTCTTTCCATCAATGATCCTCCTCCATCCTTTTTCCTCGAATCCAAATTTGCTGTAGATTTTGAAGAATACATAGTGCTCAAAGAATTCTTAGATGATTTATCATCCTGACTACTTCTTGTTGATGACAACGAATCAACGTCGTCCTTAGGTTCGTTCATAGTATTAGAGCTCTAAAGAGTAGAGGAAGAGATAATTAAGGAATGGATTTGTAATTTTTTTTCTAGTTAGGGTCCGCACCGTTATGTATTTAAATTGGATCTTTGAAAAAGTTAGGCCTACGTTTATGCCGACTTTTTTTTGTTGGTTGTTTTCATAAAATTGGGATGTAATTGGTCTTCAACAGCAACAAACTGTAGATTTTGAAAAATATGGTAAGAATATTTTAATCAATCCAACCCATCAAATTACATTAGCCTCTCAACTCATATATTGACATGCAGAGATTAGTGTTTGGAGACAAGAATTATCATTTCAAATTAACATCTCTCACCTCTCTCTCATTCAATCACTAAGAGTTCTTCAGAAGTCTATCAACATCAATTGGTAACGATTAAGGATTCTTAAATTGGTTGTAGAGAGATTTAAAAGTGGTGCGATGGTTGAGCTCAAGCCTGTTGAGCAGTTAAAAACGTACGATAACCGAATATTCGGGCGCCTTTTCGAACTCTAAGGCTCGAAAATTGTTCTGCAGTAGTTTAGGTTCCAAAAAGTTCATTCAAATTCAGTAGTTTGTTGGCCAAATTATATACAACACTTACTATTTTATTGATAGGCAGGGTTTTGGTTCATTACCTTAACAAATTTACGTCCTTGATCACTATTATTGTTATTGGTTGTTTCATCATCACCACCAAAATCAAGGGTTCTCTTTACACCCCTCTTTGAAATATCACTATTATTGATCACTGACGATGTCGATTCACGATTAGGTGTTGTCGATATTTGATCAAAGTGTTTCTTTGTACTATTTGTTCCAAATTCATAAAGTGCTTTTGTTCTTGGTGTCAAAAGAAGGGTTGTATGATAATTATCTTGATGTCTCATTGGTGATAGTAAACTGTTCTTGGAATAGTTAGACTTTCGTGGAGAGAGAACAAAGTTAGGTGCAATTTTGGTTTTTGTGAAAATTTCAACATATGGCATTTCTGGTCTATCAAGTGCTGCACCTGAAGTCTTATCGAGAATGAATCCTTTAACAGATGGAATATATACCAAGTTATAGAATTTGACAATATCTCCCAAATCACCTTCTTTGTCTAATGGTACTTGCCAAAGAATTTTACCAATTTCGACTGGCGATATCATTCTTATATTTTCGCATATAATTCTATAGTTATAAATAATATCTTTAAATGAAATACGCATTCTATTCACCTTATTACAAATAGCATACATGCTACACATGATTATATGATCAACATGTCTGCTAACCATCAGACCTCTAGCTTCATTCAATACATAATACACTGTGTGCCACACTTCTTCCATAAGATCCATTGATATTATCATTGGTTCCTCAGAGTTACTTTGTTGTGTTTGGTTAAAGTGATAACATAATTCTTGAATTCTTCTGGAGACTAGTTTGTACATTTTTCTGAAAAAGAATAGAACAGAATATGAACCCTTTGGAGCTGATTGTGGTTGTTGTTTTCTTGAGGCCATTGGGCTATACATTCCAAAGGATTCAATATTTGAATTTCTGTTTGGAGTTTCATTTCCAGGTTTTGGTGGTTGTGGAACAACACTTGTACTAAGTTTGGAATACAGCACAGAGTTCTTCTTCCAGGCTAATGAGTCCAATAACACTTCTTCTATTGATTTAAATTGACGTTTCAGGGCACTGTTTAGCCATGTGGCATTTTGGACAAAACTTTCGAGAACTATCGATAATTCAAATGGTTCTAATACAAACTCATTGAGTAATACTTGGAGGTCAATGGTATCTTTTGAATTGTAGGCGAATGAAACGCATTCAATAGAACAAATTGTTAAAGATCTGTGGAAGTTTTCGTTTGTGAGGAGAGTTGAAAAATTAGCAGTGCCACTTAGTCTTTTTTCTTCGCCTTGGAGCATATGTTTCAAGGTACCATAGTAAATTTTCATTATTTCCTGTTTTCTCTTTTCCTTATTAAATAATAATAGTGATTCAAAGTTAACTTTGTCAACCAAGCTCTTAAGTCTGTTTTCTATTGTGGATGTTTGATCTATATTACAGGATTTAAAGTAGCCTAGTAAAGTTTCATCTGGTGAGCTAGAAAGACCTTTTGTAGACTCTTCAATAAGCTGTATAACAAGAAGACTTGCTTGTAATGGAGTTTGGGATGTTGCAGTAAAGTGTCCTGGAGATCTTAAAGGGGATCGGAATGGATCGTTATGTTGTGTTGGTTTAGGTGGATTGAGTTGATAAACTGGTGCAGAACTGATTTTTGAAATGTCACCAATAAGATTGATATCATTTCTGTAGAGGAAAATTCTTTCATCAAAACCTAACGATCCCAAGGTTAAATCTTCATCCTTATCAAACAACATATTCAATTTAGAGAGTGAATCAATATTGTTAACAAAATCTGAAAGGTTTTCAATTGTTAACTTTGAAAGGGTTGTTCTAATATATTCATCATATCTTGAATCTAATTTATCCTTTGAGATATTGCAAATAGAAAATAATTCTTCAATTGTTTCGGATAGTCTAGAGTTTTGTGATGCTTTCCACATTGAGATCATAAAATTAATCAACAAGTTTACACTTTCTGTAAAATCCAATAATGAAGAAGGTAAATGTCTAGCAAGAAGAACCAATATTATCCAACCAGCCTTAAAGTTATCCATTTGCAAGTTTGGAGTAATTACTTCTTGGAAACATTCTTGGTATTTCTCAAAAAGACAATGGCAAAGAACTAACTTCTTTTGAACCTTTTGGAGAACACTATAGCAAGTGGTTGATTCGAATTGTAATGATACCATGTTATTATTCAATAATTCAAACAATTCTACCAAACTTGATGAATGTTGTTAGAAATATCAATTTGATAATACTCACTTCATAGAAAAAGATCTGATATTGACTAAACTTCCAACAGATACAGAACTGTCAATCTTTAAAGAAAATTTGTTAAGATCAATCATTTGCTCATCAGTAAATTTATCATCCTTTGAATTTTCTAATCTTGATGCTATAAACAAGGAACAAAATGCTAAATATGCTTGTCTATTCGGCTGTAATATCGGTTAGTAAAATACTAACACTTTTCTACTTACACCAAACTCTAAAACCTGAGAAAGAGAAGAACATTTTTGGTATATTAATTTGGCTCTGTTGATTAATAAATCGTTATATGATACTTTTAACTCTTGGCAAAGTTGTACGAGTATAATGCTAATATCTCCTGTTGCGTCCAACTTTGCATATTGCGGAGTATTGTCTTGGTTTCTGTATGATTCTTGTTGTTGAAAAATTGGCTTGTGTTCATCGTAGTGATCATTCGTGTGGTCTGATGATACTCCACCTTGTGGCAAAAAGTCTCGATGATGATTAGACATTTTTTATGATGAAAAAATAGAAAATTGAGCGCCAACTTTTAAAAAAGGCGGGAAGGATATCACATACAAAGCAAAGGTGGCAAATTGAGTGTTGTGATCACTTTGAGTGAATAGCTTAACTTGTTGTATAATCATCATTTAATTGTTTCAATATTATGATAAATTCCTTAGTAGGTTTAAGACTACAGCAATTATCTATGAATTGTACATTCGAAAAAGTTATCTCTTTGAAAAAAAGCAAAGAGACTCTTGATCTGTATTAAAATTGGCGGAGAAACATAAAAAAGAATGTTCAGTAACTCACCCAACTTCAATCACCACCCACATCCTCCTGAAAATGAGGTTGGTGACCACCAACAAGAAATTCCGAACAATGACTTTGATGATATTGATATAGAGGCTAAAAAAGAGCCAATTAAAGTTTGTATAAGGATACGACCCCTAAATGCAAAAGAAAAAAAGAGAGGAGATGAACTTGTTGTTGATTTTGATGATTTTTCAATTGGAGTAAGTAATTCATCACAATGATTGGAGGTTTGGAACTATGTTTAAAGTTTAATCCTAAAATTTATAAATCAAAAGGGAGTGGTGTTCGAGAAAAAGCATTCACCTTTGATTGTTGTTTTGGACCAAACAGTACTCAGGATGATGTATTCTCGGAAAGTGGTTTGACAACCTTATTAAAATATGCAATTGATGGTTATTCATCAACAATTTTTGCATACGGTCAGGTAAGTAAAGGATTGACAACCAATCAACAATTATAATAGACTGGCTCTGGAAAAACATATACAATTATTGGAAATGAGGAAGATTCTCCTGGAATATTACAGAGAGCATCAATGTTTATTTTTGACTATATTGCTCATATTACAGCAAAGCAAGAGGAAGCACAAATTAGTATTAAAACTAGAGCATCTTGTTTGGAAATATATCAGGAGACTGTAAATGATTTACTGAATACCAGCTCTAAAAATTTACCAGTACGATGGAGCAATAGAGATGGTTTTTTTGTTGAAAACTTGTGTGTTGTAGAAGTGGACAATTTGCAGGAATTAATGACAGTTCTTAATGAAGGAATTTCAAATAGAAAAGTAGCTTCACACGAATTGAATAAGGATTCTTCAAGAAGCCATTCAATTTTCACAATACAATTTGAAGTTACAACTTCAGATGTAAACGATGGATTTGAATCAAAAAAATATGGATCTATTAGATTTGTGGATTTGGCTGGTTCAGAAAAGTTGAAAGTGTCAAAATCAAAATCAGTCTATGAGACTTCGAGTATCAACAAGTCTTTATTAACCCTCGGAAAAGTAATTAGTGCACTAAGTTCCCCAAAAAAAGAAACCCCTTACGTTCCTTTTAGAGATAGTAAACTCACGAAATTGTTGATGGATTCCCTAGGTGGGGAGGCAAAAACAATGATGATTGGTTGCATTACACCATCTTCTCACTATGCAGAAGAAACTCATAGAACATTGACTTATGCTAGCCGAGTTAAAAAAATCAAAAACATTCCTGTCACAAAAATTGACCCAAAGGAGAAATACATAATGAAATTGAAAGAAGAAATTAAGAGTCTAAGAGATGAACTAGCAGTTTACAAGACCAAATCTGTTTCATCTACTCCTTCAACCAAAGTGAGAACAATAGTCTCTCGATCCGACTATAGAGCAGCAGTAATAGAATTTCCAAGAGTTGAAAGAAGAAGGGTTTCAACAAAGCATCCAGAAGCAGATCAAGTTTTATTCGAACCAAAACTTCCATTTATTGAAAAGAAAAGAAAGGATGATAGAGCAGCTACGGGTTTTACTAAAATAATTGAAAGTAATGAATCTGGAAGAGATGAAGAAGAAGAGCATGAAAAAAGAAAGGAAATCAATCAGTCGATTCAAAGTCTTAAAGGTCTTTTGGAAGAAGAAAGGCAAATCAATCTTGAAAAGATACCTCAATTAAAAGCCAAAATTCGTCTCTTGGCAGAAGACAATAAGAGGTGGAAGAGAATTGTTAGGAGAAATATGGACTTTGACTCTGAGGAATACGATAAGATTAAATTGGAAAATAAGATTTTAAAAAAGTTTTTGGAAGAGAGTGGAATTCCAAACCCTTTACAAGATTTGAAAAATTATTTACCACCTTCATTGGAAGAAGATCATGAACTAGATAGTTTATCTGATAAGGATGGAAAGGAAAGCAGAATTAGCGATATTTCTGATGTTTATTCAGATCCTTCTGAAATGAATTTGGTTTCCTGCAAGGATGAAGAAGACTATTAAGCTGTTTTTTTAGTGTATCCACTTTTCACACATTTGGATTGATACTCTACAGTAGATTCTACTCCTTCATTTGAGTGGAAACACAAATGATTGGATACGAATGACAAACTATCCAGTATTGGTATCACTTTTGGAACTAGAATCAAAGAGGTAACATAACTCCAAATTGTTCCTGTAATCAATCCTACAGATACACCCACGAGTACTTGAGGAATAGTATGATAATGCATTGCAATTCGTGAGTAGGCCACTAGACCTGCCACTGAAAAGAGTGAAATCCTTGCAATATTTCTCCAAAAACTAGTTCTTACTTTAAACCAGCATAAACAAGTGCATGCAAAGAAAAACATAAATTGACTATGAGATGATGGCATTCCAAAATGTTCCACTAACTCTGGTGTATCCACAGAAACATTCCTAAATTTAGCAACATAGATATTGGCTGGTCTATCCTGTGCAAATGTATGTTTCAGAAAATCATTCATCAATTCATTGACAAGTAATCCGATCATCAAGAACAATGACTGATATTCTCTATTCACAAAAACTACTACAACAATTGCTGCTACAATAAATATTGGTAACAAGGCACACAATGCATAAATTAAAGATAATAAATTTCCCTTCTCATACACAACAAAAGTGAAACTAAATGCCTTGATGATGGCTTCTGCTTCCGAAACTGACGACATTTTTTAATAATATTAAATTATAGATAATATCTATCTAATGTTCTCCTCTATCACAAGACATCATTCATCTGATTGTTTATTTCAATACAACTCATCATCCAATCGAAGTAGTTTTATCTATAAATCAGCAACATCAAGTACGATAAGCATTCTGCTGTGCTTTTCAATCAACAAAAAATAAAGCCTCAATAGAAAGTGATACTACAACATCAAACCTTTAATATTTCTGATCCGAATAATACAAGATTTTCAACCAAAGAAACAGATAATTAATAGATCATTATTGTAAATAATAATTATGGATACAAAAGGAACTCCATTAGTGATAGATAATGTAGGTTTTCAAAAAGAAAAATATAATAAGGAAAATTTAAATCAATTAATAGGGATCTGGTCTTATTAAAGCAGGATTAGCTGGTGATGAAATTCCAAATTATGTATTTAATAATTAGTAAGTTTATTTGAGGAAACAAACGGGGTATTTACAATGATAGTGTTGGATCGACGAAACATGTCCGAGTTATGCCAGTGGCTGGACCCAAATATGATTTTTGTGTTGGAAAAGTAGCAGAGGAGAAGAGAGGAATTTTAAAACTGAAATATCCAATGGAACACGGAGTTGTTACTGATTGGAGTGCTATGGAACGAGTTTGGGATTATTTATATGCTTGTTTAATGGATAAAGATACAGGTCTAGGTGAAACATTTAAAAGAGAAGACAGTCCTGTTCTTTTAACAGAAGCACCTCTCAATCCTAGAAAGAATAGAGAAAAGGCAGCTGACATTTTCTTTGAATCTTATAATGTTCCTAAATTATTTATTTCTCTTCAAGCAGTTTTATCATTGTATGCTTCGGGATCAATGACAGGTGTTGTATTGGATAGTGGTGATGGTGTGACTCATTGTGTTCCAATTTATGATGGTTTTGCTATTCCCAATGCAATCACCAGAATTGACGTTGCAGGAAGAGATATTACCAATTACTTGCAATTGTTGCTGAGGAAATCAGGATATAATTTCCATACCTCTAGTGAAATTGAAGTTGTAAAAAGTATTAAGGAGAGTGATTTAATGTATGTAGCAGCAGTGTACGAAAAGGAAATGATCATGGATGAGGAGAAGGGAATGCTTGACCCTAAACCTTACAAGTTGCCTGATGGTTCAATAATTCAACTTGGATCTGAAAGATATATGGCTCCAGAAATATTATTCAAACCATACTTGATTGGATTGGAATATATGGGTGTTCATGAATGCGTACTTCGTTCTATTCAAACATCTGATTTGGATATTAGAAAAGATTTGTACTCTAACATATTCTTTGCTGGTGGATCAACACTGTTTGATGGATTTTGTTCAAGAATGCTTAGTGAATTGAAGAAATCAGCTCCAAAAGACGTTCCCTCTCTCAGAATCTCAGCTCCTAACGAAAGGGCCTATACAACATGGCTTGGTGGTTCCATTTTAGCTTCACTTCCTTCCTTTAGCGATATGTGGATTACCAAAAATGATTATGAAGAACATGGCTCTTCAATAGTTCACAAAAAAACATTTTAAAATTGTACAAATGTAAAAATACAATATTGTTTATTATTCAAATTTAATAATAACAATTAATTGAAATAATTTTCAATTTATCGTTACAGTAATTTACAAAATTAAGCAACCCTTCTTCTTCTTTTCTGAAGGAGCCTTCTTTGTTTTGTTTGTGGCTTCAGCAGTCTTGCTACCCTTTTCCTTTCTAATTTCTCTGACCAATTCAAAGAAGGAGTTTTCAACATTAGTTCTAGTCTTGGCAGAACCTTCAAAGAAAGGAATGCCCCATTCATCAGCCTTATTCTTTCCTTCAGCAGTTGATACTTGTCTTTCGCTTTCCAAATCGCACTTGTTACCTATCATACACATTGGAACTCTATCCTTATCCTTAACTCTCAAAATTTGATCTCTGAAAGTGTTCAATTCTTCTAAGGATCTCTTTTCTACAATGCTGAAAACGAGCAAAAATCCTTGCCCAGATCTCATGTATTGGTCTCTGAGAGCAGCATATTCTATTATAATAATAATTAAAATTATTTGCTATTATTTTTGAAAATATTTACCTTCCTATGAAACGGGTTAGAATTTCAATTTTTAAAACACTTACTTGACCAGCAGTATCGAGAATATCCAAGAAACAAGTTTCAGTATCAACAGTAACTTGCTTACGATAGCTGTCTTCAATAGTTGGGTCGTATTCTTCAAGGAAATGGCCTTGAATTAATTGGATTGTAAGAGCAGATTTACCGACACCACCTGTTTTAATAATGTATTATAATTCGTTATTTGTTATTTATAAATAATATATTGGTATTAAGGTTAATGTTTTTTCAATGTCTTAACTACGTACCACCACCAACAACAACAAGCTTGTATTCAGTCATTTTATTCTGTTATGTATTAATGTTATTTTTTTTATGTTTTCCAACAGCCTTAATTACTTCTGCTTTTAAGGGTGCCGGTTGTAAACGTTTGTAAGTCTCCAAAGACGCGGGCGTTTGTTGTGAAAGACAAGCACACAACGTTGCTCGTTAGTATGTCTTAGAAGTTCTGTGGAATTTCCTAGTAACATTGTGTGTTGTTCTCTCTGTAGCAGTAATAAAATTTGAGGCTATGAGTGTACCTCATGTTCGTTCATCTCCTCTTATATTTGTTCGGTGGTAAATGTATGCCTTTTTAGAATGGTGTTCAAGGCATGTGATTCGGTATCCAATTCTAATAAATCAAATGCTGCAATAATCTTTTTGATGGTATCTTGATAGCATTCCTCCCACTCACATTCTGAGAATGCAGTAACAACTACTTCACCAGTTTCAATGAAATATTCTTGGACATTGACTCCACTTCTAAGAAATGCTTCAAGATTAATATTTTCTACAAAGATAGATAGTGTGCTTAATATTTGCTTCTTGAGTGTCTTGATATACTTGTACTCTGAGAATTGAGCAGGTGGATTGTCTGACGAAAGTTCGTTGATGGAATCAATCAAGCAACGCCATACTCTAAAATTGTTCATTGAACTACCGTAATCTTTTGTTAAAAGAGAAAGTGCTAGAACTGCTTGAATCCTCACTTTGAAGTTTTCATCTGAAGAAATCCTTTCACACAACATGTTTACAATTTCATCGATTGTTTGAATGGCTATGTTTGTGTTGCCAATCAAATTGCCCAAAGCATAGCAAGTATTCCACCTTGACTTAACAGAAGATCCGCTGGAAATAAGAGCGCTTGAGAGTGTTTGAAGTAACACTTGTTCTACAGTAGTTAGGTTTGTTGAAGTCTCTCCTTTTCCTTCCTTGGAAGTACGAACAAAATAAGATACCCCTTCTTGTTGTACGTGGTTGTTCAAAAGCTCTCGGTCAGCAAAGCTGGCAATATTACCTAACGCTCTTACAGCATTACAAAGAACCTTATCATTGTCGTGACATGAGCTTAAACTAGAAATTAGAACAGGAATGACAAGCTCTAAATTGCTTCTCAAATCAGAGGATCTCAATGCATCACATAGGTTTGCAAAGGACCACGAAGCTCTAATTCTTACATTAAGAGATGAATCGCTTAACATATCCTGGAAATATTTGAGAGACTTGCTCATGAATTGTAAATTGTTTTGAAGTTTTCCAAACAATACAAACACTCCAACGGTACGACATGCAGATGATTTAACATTTGCATTTTCGTCATTCATACTTGAAAATACTAAGGAAATAATTTTTTCTGACAATTGTTCTCCGAAAGAGTCAAAGGTAGATGGAACAATATTAGAAAATATTGAAACAGCAGCAGACCTGATGGACTGATTAGAATCTTGAAGTGCATGAGCAAGAACCATATCAGTTATGCTCTCCCATACACTTTCATCAATTTTGAGTGTGTTAAATCCTTCTACTGGTTTCTTGAAAGAAACAGCAGGTATCTTTGATTCACTGAACGGTGAGGTAAAATTGTTGACAATTTGAATAACTGTAAGACGAAGAGCTGTTGAAAGAAATTGTAAATAAAAATAAATCTTTCAACTTACTTTGGTCATTGTGATTCAAACCAATCCTAATCTTTCTCAAAATAATCCTCCAATTATCCCACAGTAGATCTGGATAGTTTTTGGCAATATTGGCCAAAACTTGTGCAGCTTCTGTTCTTATGACATAGACATACTCTTCGGATAAATATTCTATCAAGAGTGGAATAATACTCAACTTGGAGTTCCTTAGAATTGCACCAACCTCACTTAGAGGTTCCTTGGTTCCAAATAATGTAGCCAAACATAAAAATGATTGATTTTGAACTGTCTTGTCTACTTGTGAAGAATTGATAAGACCAACCAGAATTTCTGAAATGTTTGTAAGGATAATATCACAATTCATCTTATTGTAAGGAGTATTTTCGATTAGTAAAGAAAGTGTCTATAATTTTTGCAATGAGAATTGATATGAATGTAATGTCATACTTACTCTGATAGAAACTGGAAGAATAGGAAGAGACTCTTTTTTGATTGATAATATTAATGTGTAGTGTAATTCTTTGATTATCGATGCAAGAGTTTGAGAAAATGATGTAAATGCAGACTTTGTCTTCATTTCACTTGCTTGAGCAAGGTAAAGTTCACTATTCTCCAGCATTGAAGCTAACGCTTGAGCTGCTGCTAATCTAACCTTTGAGGATGGATCAAAGAGTAAAACTGTAGATAAAGTCTGCTTAGATTTTGGATTTTGATTTGTACTATCATTGTCTGAGAATAAAATCTTCCACTGAGCGAATAACGACTTGAAATCCTTCTTAGCCAATGTGTTGATAAGTTGGAGTGCTGCTATTCTAATCTTTACAGCATCTCTATTTATATGTGGAGAATCTGAATCTGAATAATCTGAATCTGATGCAAATCCTGAGTCTATTGATACTAAATTCAATAACATGATCAAAATAAAAACATACCCTTCTTTGGATTTGTAGAAGATTGAGCAGGGAAAAATATTGTTCCAAAAAGCATTAGTTTCGAAATGTGAGAAACTATCTTTTCAATATCTGGCAAATGAATCTTGTCACCAGTTTGAATAACACCAGAAAGCAATTTAAGAGAAGAGTAAAGGACTTTTTGGGCATTTTCTACTGCTATTCCTTTTGTAAGCATTTCCAAATTTTGCAATGTAGAAGAGTAAATTGTCTTGCAATATGGTGATAACACTTCTGGGTTTGGTTTTGAGAATAAATTCACAAGGCAATTGATAGATTGTTTCCTTACTTCCAAGTCCGATACAGAAACCTTCATTTGTGGTATTACAACTGTTAAAATCGACTTGTAGGTTTCAGAAGAGCATTTGGAGGCCATATCATAAAGAATAAAACTCAATGTCCTCAAACAATCAGCTAATAACCATGTAGATGATGATGAAATAAATTGTGTAAACACAGATATTAAATCCTCTCCCCTCTTTTCTGAAAATTGAAACTATCCAAAGGTCAACCATTATAATATGATTAATTCAACATACTTCTTGTTTGATTGTCAATGTAGAAATCAATTGGCATAATTTCGAAATTAGCAAATCTTGTGATTCAGCCGATTGTAAATATTGAGCAATTCTCACAACGACATCCAAACAAAACTAATTATTGATTTTTCTAATTTTCAATTAAAACTAAAACATACTTCAGTGTCAATTCCTCTAACAGGATAAGAAATTGAGTTTAAAGACTCCAAAATATCCTCAACAGATTTTGTTGTATTAACATTTGTTGTATCAAGTGATTGCAATAATTCTTTTGCTTCCGACCACTGTTTTGGAATAATTGTTTTATCCGATTGTATTGATGATGAAAATTTAGCACTATTATAACTTCTTCTAGTTGATGAAGAAGAATTTGGCTTATTATTCTTCTTTGGTGAATGTAGCATATTGTTTTGTAGGAATAGAACACACCAACAGAAGACAAAGATAATAAATTATTTTACTGGTAATGATGTACTAGTATTTTTTCGCGCCTTCTGTTGTAAGACAAAGCCACTGTTAGCCATTAAAGAGCATCTAAAAAAAGACCAAGGCAAACTCGCAAAAAAAATATCTGGTCATCGGTTGTTTTTCTTCTCTTCTCTTTTAAACTTGGACGCGGATAGTTTTTTTTCATCATCACAATAATCAATTGATACAAAGATGACCTCACCCTCTGATTTGGATAGACAAATTGAAAAATTAAAACGTTGCGAGCTTATAAAAGAATCTGAAGTCAAGGCTCTCTGTCAAAAGGCTAAAGAAATTCTTATTGAAGAAGCTAACGTACAACGTGTTTTTGCCCCAGTTACCGTAAGTATTATAGTCATCATGATTATTAAAAGTCATCATAGGTATGCGGTGATATTCATGGTCAATTCTATGATCTGAAAGAACTTTTTAAAGTAGGAGGTGATATTCCTGATACAAATTATTTATTTATGGGTGATTTTGTAGATAGAGGATTTTATAGTGTAGAGACCTTCTTGCTTTTGCTTGCATTGAAGGTAAGATATCCTGACCGTATAACACTCATCAGAGGTTTGTATTATTCTTGTAAATTGAAAAATTCCTAACCAACAATATTATTTTAGGTAATCACGAAAGTAGACAAATTACACAAGTTTATGGTTTCTATGATGAATGTCTTAGAAAATATGGTAGTGTTAACGTTTGGAGATATTGTACTGAAATATTTGACTACTTGAGTTTGTCAGCTTTAATTGAAGATAAAGTATTCTGTGTCCATGGAGGTCTTTCGCCTTCTGTTACTTCATTAGATCAAATTCGTAAAATTGATAGAAAACAAGAAGTCCCACATGATGGTCCAATGTGCGACTTGCTTTGGTCTGATCCAGATGGTACGTTTTATTGATATTATTTCAAAATTTCTTAATCATTTATTGTTGTTGTGATTTTAATACTATTTAGATATTGATGGGTGGGGATTGAGTCCAAGAGGTGCTGGTTATTTATTCGGTGGAGACGTCGTTACTCAATTTAACCAAACTAACGGTATTGAACTCATTTGTCGTGCTCACCAATTGGTCATGGAAGGATACAAACACATGTTTAATGAAAGCTTAGTTACTGTTTGGTCAGCTCCAAACTATTGCTATAGATGCGGTAACGTTGCTGCCATTCTTGAATTGGATGAAAACCTGAAGAGGAATTTCAAAGTTTTCGAATCTGCTCCTCAAGAATCTAGAGGTATCCCAGGAAAGAAGCCAGCTCCTGATTACTTTTTGTAAACAATATAACCTAGTATTAATATATAATTTTATGATGTATTTTAAAATTTGAATGTTTAACATTAAATAATATCTTTTCATTTAATACATTCTGTAACGAATCTTATGCCTTAAACGAACGGCTTAAGGAGGAGTAAACTAAATGTTAAAAGCTGTAAGTGATTTGGCGCCTTCAAAAACCGTTAAATAATTGTTAACTTTGCATTTAAAACATAAAAAAAATACCCAAACGACCTTCTCCAAATCATGATGTACCAAAGATCCCACTCTTTGGTGCTTGATGAAAATACCAATCCTATCACCATTGCCGACAAGGACCCTATCAAACCAATTTCCATCCATCCAACTAAAGCCCCTATTAAAAAATCCATTAAAGATGACAATTCATCAGTTAGGACTGCTCTTTCTACCATCATGGCTCGTGTTAAGAATTTGAGAAAACGACCTGGTGATGAGAAGAGAGTTGAACTCAAGAGACAAACTAGTGACTATATTACCACTTCCACTCATTATAATACTGTAAATAATCAAGAGAATAGAGATCCACAACAACAAGAACAATCACTCAATACATCCACCACCTCCTCAACAGCAATAATTGAACAGGAACAACAACCACCATCCATTTCCAAATCATTGTCCACATCATCCCTTCCAACAAGTACTTTATCTACTACTAGTAGTGTGAGTGAGGAATCCAAACCTACCACACCTCAAAAGAAGACTACAGACGAATTGACTTCTCCTGGTATTGATAAAGCAGATTCTGAAGATCCTCAGTCTTGTATCGAATATGTTAAAGATATTCATTCACATTATAAGAAGATTGAAAACAAATATAGAGCAGATCCAGCTTACTTGTCGAGACAACCTTTCATGAGACACAAGCATAGATTCACCATTGTGAATTGGATGATTGAAGTTCATCAAAAGTTTAGACTCAGTACTCCAACAATGTATTTGGCTGTAGATCTTTTAGATCGTTTCCTTTCGAAGAATGACATTAATTTGAATCATCTTCAATTATTGGGAGCTACCTGTATATTTGTTGCTTCAAAGTATGAAGATCTTCAATATCCACTTTCTTCAGAATTGGTTAAGATTTCAATGAATTTATTTACTAAGGAAGATGTTCTGAAAATGGAAAGACTCTTGCTGAGAGATTTGGATTTCAATATCACAGTTGCTACAGTATATCCATTCCTTAAGAGATATCTCAAATGTGCTAGATGTGACTTTAATCAATTAGCTCTTGCCTATTACTTATCAGAATTGTCATTGTTAGAAGAGGCCTCTCTTTACTATCCTCCATCTCAAATTGCTAGTGCATGCATTTACGTTGCAGGAAGACTTTGTAATAAGAAGGATAGTTGGGATAGTGTTTTACAATACTATACTGGTTATTCTGAACAAGATATTGAGGCATGTGCTAGTGTAATTGTTAAAATTGCCAAAAAGTACAATACTAATGAGATTAAGACTTGTACAAGATCAAAATACTCTCAAGAAGAAAAGGCCAAGGTTGCTTGGATAGTAATGTCATACTTTAACAATAGATCCAAAAAGGATTAGTCAAACATTCTAACTAGATCGTCACTAAAGGAATACTTTGTGACATAAATCGTAAATAAACAAATTACCTTGATAAACTTTGCATTGATTGAAATTAGTATTTTCTGAATTTAATGTTCTTAATATCTTCATCAACATGAAAGCTTTTCAACACTGTTCAACCAGGATGAGAGTAATGTTTCATGATAAAACAGAGAAGTTTAATCAACTATAATTCTATCTGTGTCCATAGGAATTTCAAACTCTTCAAGACAACTTGGATTGACGAATTGCCTTGCCTTCATAAAATCATCAAACATTAATTCTCTTGGCATAATATTAGCCATAGATGTTTTGGATTTGATTTCTCTGTCAATTAATTCCTTAATAGGGAAGGATAAAGCTTTCTTACACAATTCTGTCAAGTCACTTCCACTGAAGAATTGAGTAGCATCAGCAAGCTTTTCAAAGCTGACAGTTGGAGAAACTCTTTCATTCTTGAGGAGCAATTTCAAGATTTGAATTCTGCTATTACGATCAGGGGCATCTATCTTGAATTGTAAAGGCATTCTTCTCAAAGCAGCTGTATCCAATTGAGATCTCAAATTGGTTGCGCCAATTACCATAACTTGATCACCATCAGATGTAGTTTCAAAACCATCCCATGCTGAAAGAATAATACTAATTCTTGCCTTTGATACTTCATGCATTTGATAACTGGCTTGTCTTGAAGGTAATAAACTTTCAATTTCATCAATGAAAATAATACATGGCTTGACTTTGGTGGCAAAACTGAAGAGAGCTCCAACTAATTTCTCAGTTTCTCCATAAAGGAAATCAGATAAGAATTCTCTTTTAACATTTAAGAAGGCACAATTACATTCCTTTGCAATAGCTTTAGCCAAACTTGTTTTACCAGTTCCAGGAGGGCCATAAAACAGAACTGTATAAATTTTGAATTATTAAATAATCAATTGTTAATAAGGATACTTACCTCCTTTTGGAAGCATTCTGAGTTTAATACTTGTTGAATCAGAGCTATTTCCTTCATAAATGTGTGGATATTTAAGTGGGAAACAAACAGATTCATAAATCTCCTTCTTTAATTTATCCATTCCTCCAATATCATCAAAATTATTATCCAAATCTTCAGGTAAAACTAAAAAGTCAGCTACAATTTTTTCATACTTATTCAAATATCTTTCATATAAAGAAATGTAATAGCTGTCATCATCCTTTCTCGGATTTTCTAAATGTAAACACTTATGAATTAATTCTCCAATTTTTCTCTTTTTTCTCGGCAGTAAATTTGTACCTGTTTGTTTGTTGTTAGTATTCAGCAAATTTGATAAGAGTGGCATGAACAAATACTTTATCGATAAGAAGGTTAATAGTAAAGTCAATCCAGTTTCAGAAAGAGAAAATATCAGCCTCGACAAACCAGAAGAGCCTCCACCACCAGATGAAGAGCTTCCTGTTGCCAATATTAATTCCGTATTTCC
The DNA here is from genome assembly GCF_000004985.1 of Naegleria gruberi. Lineage (NCBI taxonomy): Eukaryota > Heterolobosea > Eutetramitea > Acrasida > Naegleriidae > Naegleria > Naegleria gruberi. Next base: position 77,012 of record NW_003163281.1, read on the forward strand.
ATTATTATTAAATAAAACTCCAGCTGGTGAACCGCTACTACCAGTCGAATTATTATTTAAAGATGTATCACTTGATGATGACGATGAAGGTGTTGTTGTCGTTGAAGTCTGCTCACTCAGAGAGGACCATAAATCCCGTAAATAATTCATTATTATTATAATTATTAAAATTAAACGCTATTAGCAAAGAAGGGGAGCCAAAACAATCAGCAAAATGTGAACGACGAAATATATGAGACCGGAAATTAGAGCTGTCTTTAATGCACAATTCTTGGTGCTTTAATTTTTTTGTAGTTGAAGTTTTTAAAAATCACGTTAATAATTTTCAATCAATTTTAATTATTATTAAATCGATATGAATTAAATTGAATTTTTATTTAAATTGATAGGGGGTCAATGAGAAATAAGAACATTGTCTAATAAAAATGCCACCATTCAAATGTTCGATTAATACTGATGACAATGATGATGATCGAATGCTGAAGAAATTACAGGCCCTGAATAAGCCAAATCCACCTCCGAAGACTAAATCATCTCATAAGAAAAGAATGGAAGATAAAAATCAATTAAAAATTTCTCCAATTGGAATTCCATTTGAGGTAATTTTTGATCATGTGGTGAAATATTTGGATATTGGAACGGCTCATAAGAAATTGAGATTAGTTTCAAGGCAGTGGAATGATATTATTTTGGGAAATGATGAGGATTATTCAGTGGAGTTTGAGATTGATATTGATTTTTCTAGGCAGCAATTTTTGAGTAAGAAATTTTACTCAACTGCTGAACGTGGATTTTTCAAAAATGTTACAAAACTTACAATGAAAGCATTGCCTCAAGGGATGAAGAAGACAGAAAATCGTACATTAATTCCAGGTAAAACGATTGTTACGAGAGGTTACAAGGAAAATGTTGGTGGAAGTGTTCTCAAATTCTTTCCAAATTTGAAAGTTTTGAATTTGAATGAAAATGAAATTCCAGAAGAAAAATTCAATTGGCTTTTAGACTTGAAATCCAATCAATTGGAAGAGCTTTATTTGGAGGGTAATGATTTTAAATTGAAAACTTGTGAACACATCAGTTCATGTGAAAATCTACAGAGCTTGACAGTTTTAAATTTATCCCACAACCAACTCACTGATGCAGGATGTAAATTACTATCTCAGAGTGTTTGTCTTCAAAATCTCAAAAACTTGAACATTTCCTCAACTGATTCCTCTCTTGACGGCTTGATGTATATTTCCAATGCAACATTTTCATGCAATTTAACAATTTTGAGAGCAAACAATAATAATCTTTCAGATGCATTTCATCAAAGAATCACAAATGGAGAATTTAAATTCAAATCTCTTCAAACTTTCTCAATTAGAAATTGTGAAATATCACAAGAAACTCAAACCCAAATTGCAAAGGACAAGAAATTGATTTCTACTACATTGGATCGAATCCTCCTGTAATAACATTAAATAATATTCAACATTTTCATCATCATCGCCGTGATCTGAAGCTTCCTTTTCATTGTTGCTGATTTTTCGTTAATGTTATCCAAATCGGCCCATCCACCCTTCACTTGTCAACAATAATTTTCTCCTTTCAATTTGATCTCTCCAATAGAAAAACAGACAATTCATTGTTAATCATTCTATTGTGTGTGGGTGTGTAAACGAAGATCCTCATCTTTAAAAAAAAACGCCATGTCATCCTCCAGATCATTGTTGTTGACTCAACTCGTCGCAACATGTTGTTTCTTGTTATTCTGTTATTCAACAACAATTACTTTCGCCAATGCCCAAGATTTAACTGGTTTAACAAAGTGTGCTAGTTATGGAAACCATTTTATTCAATGGACTATTTCTAATAGAGCTGATGGTACTCCATACTTACGTGCTCGTTATATTAAAAAAGGAGGTTACAAGTAAGTTTTATTTCAATGATTGGTACTGAGTCAGTTATTATGATTATTGTGTTTCGAATACTACTATTTTATAACTTTCGAATAATAGTGGTTGGGCTGCTTTCGGATTTAGATATGGTTACGCTTGGTCTCAACCTGTTGCTGATCCAGACAATCAACAACAACCAGACAAGATGGGTGAAGACACTAATCCATCTACTCTCTACATGGTTTACAGAAATCCACAAACCGATGCTCACAATTTTTATGAATTGATGGCTACTGCGTAAGTTTTATTATCATGTGATGATTTTCTCATCATTCTATTATTTCATCATTCTATTATATATTTTCACACATGATCACACCATGAATATATCCATACACATGATAATTTGTAAACATTATTCGAATAATATTATTCATGAGTTTAGAAGTGACACTCCATCAAATGTTGCTATTGCTGATTATGCTACTTCTAACGTTACAGTTCGTTCCTCCACCACCACTGGTCATATTCACTTGTATTTTGAACGTGATTTGGTTGTTAAGAAGGGTTCCAAGAATTACTTTAATTTCAATGCTACTAGAACTGATTGTAATCTCATGTTTGCTACTGCTGATAATGCTGCAATTACTAGTATTAATGATTTTGCCAATTCTCAACACAATTCTGCCAAGATTTTAAAGTATAATTTCATTTCTGAAACTGGAATTGATGCTGGCTCTGTTTCTCGTAGTTGTGCTGATTCTGTTTATGCAAGTGCTATGCCTGCTTATCGTACTCCAAAGGTTATTGTTGAACCAAGTTATGGAAATACCAAGAATGAGGCTCCACTTTCTCAATCTATTTTCCTCGTTGCTTATATTTTGGGAGCTATGGTTTTGGGCTTGTTTGCTTACTTTTAATACTCTCCTTGCTATAATGTAAATGATTTATTACATAGACAAATCATCAGTAGTATTTATATATTGAAAATAAAGTATTTTCACAAATTAAAAGTTGAACTCTTCTAATGTTTGATATTGGAATTGTTCCAACTCTTCTCTTGTCTTTTTCTTTGGTTTGAGAGGTTTGGCAAAGTAAGGAAGTTTCAATTCTAGATTTTTCACTAATTTCAAACTTTCTTTCAAGGTTTCTACTTTCGTTTCAGAGAGATTAGTTCTTTCAATATTTAAATATTGCAAATTTTTCATCAAACACAAATGTTCTATACTGAAATCATCAATTTTTGTGCCATCCAAATCTAAACCTTTCAGCTGTTTCATTTTAGATAGGTAGAGAGCTCCAATATTTCGAATAGGATTTTCTCCAAGATTAAGCTTTGTCAGATTCTTCATTTTGGAAATAAATTGTACACCTCGTTCATCTATTCTATTGCGGATTAGTTCTAATTGAGATAGATTCTCTAGTTTTGAAATAAATTGCACTCCATCATTTCCTATATTATTATAACTCAAAGAAAGATATTCGAGTGATTGTAGCAATGATAAATATTCAACTCCTTCATCATCTATTTTGTTATATGCAAGACTTAGATATTTCAAATTTGAAAGTTTGACTAAATGACGTAAAGATTCACTTCCAAAATTATTTCCAAACAATTTCAATTTTGAAAGAGTGGTAATTTGTGAAATGTTTCCCAGACCAATCTCATCAATATTTGATGCTTCCAATTCAAGTGTAATAAGGGGGAGTTTAGAAATATATTCCATGCACTTTCCTCCAAGATCAACTCCATTCAAATTCAAATGATTGAGATTGGAAATTTCACTCAATTGTTCAATATCATCCATGGATAGAACATTTTTCGATAAATCCAACTTTTTCAGACCTTTCAATTTCTTTAAATGATATAATCCTCCACTGACCTTATTATATGGGAGGGTGAGCTCCTCTAATGAGTTCAAATTTGAGAAATATTGTAAACTCTTTGGCCCCAAATTACATGAGCAAGCATTCAACCTCTTTAAACATTTAAACTTTGAAAGATAAATTGCATTTTCATCTCCAATATAACTGCCATCAATTATTAACTCTTTCAAATTCTCAAGATATGGAAAATTCTCCAAAATTGCAACTCCCACACTTCGACAACTAAATTTAACCATTGAAGATAACATTCCACTATCACAACATTCCCTAAATGATTCCTCCTTCTCAAATTCCATACCAATAGAGAAGCTTCTGGTCATTGAGAAGGGTGTTCCTTGTATTAGACTCTGCCACTGCTTGCACACATGCTGAAAATAACACAACAATTCAGAGCCATCAATGAATGAAAATATTTGATCTCTAATGATCTCTGCTGGGAGAATTTGAGAAAAATCTGTGAGTTGTTTTTCTTGCATTTTTTTAAACGAGTTTACAAAATAAATGTCATATTTGACGTCATTGTTGATATTAATAGGAAGCTAGTTCATTAATTTAATGAATTGAATCTTTTAGTGAATAGGTAGTTCATTACCTGCATTACAAAGTTGAACTTGGATTAAAACAAACTTTAAAAAAATGTCTCAACAACCTCCTGTACTAATTTCCACTCCCCAACAGTTTCATGATATGGTCTTGAACCCTGAAACAATTCCGAAACAATTCCGAGTTGAAAATTTAATAGGAAGAATAGTGAAGGGAAGAAGGGATAAACCAGAGGAATTTTTACAATTGACTGATGATGCTACTGATAGAACTGCTTTCATGTTTGGAGAGGATGGTGTAGAGAAATTGTTAGAAATTGCAGCAAAATTTGAACATACAGATGGGAAATTATCAAATGGAGCTGCTTTGGAAATGTTTCACTTGATTGGATTTGAGGAATCGTATGTGAAGGAAAAAATCAGTCAGAATGTTAGATTTGAGTTGTTAATAATTAGTAAGAGCTCTTTTATGAATGACTCGGGATCATTTGTAGAGGTTGCTAGTTGGGATGGTATTTGCTCTTTGGTGGAACATGTATTTCCAAGAATTCACCCAATTTGTTGTAAATATTTGGATCAACTCAAGACTACTACATTCGAAGAGATTAAGAAAATGGCAGATTTTGATTTTGGAGAAATTAGAAGATTCGGTTCAAGCCATCCTCTTTATTTTAATGAAGAAAAATTCTTTGAATATTGTAAAGAAAAGAAATTAACTAAGAATGAGGAACCATCTCTATTGGATATTAGAACTTTTTTCTATTATGCATGTGGAATGAGAGAATTATATTCAGGTGATGGATGGACTTACACTGAAAAAGGCGTAAAAGGTCTGAAGGAATATTTAGGACAAAATATTAAGAGATCACAACTTGTGGATCATACCTGTATGCATCTTGATGTTTAGAATAACTGTGAATGATGTCTAAATATTATCAGGCATTGAATTTCAAAGAAGGAACAAGATCTTGGTTTGAAATAAAGTTAGACGATTCCCTTTGGATTTTACTTATTGCTTTGCAAATCGGCTTGGTAGCTTGTCTGGTATGGATAATAGGGATGGACATGAGAGAGCTTGTTTAATTTGTGTATCTTTCCTCAAGTGTTTAGGAGCATACAAGTATACAACTGATGAGTACCTTTCCATGCATTCCAATAGGAGATCCTTGTCAGATCTAACTCTTTCTGAAGCATAATTGAAAATCTCGCCACCTGAATTTTCAATCACTGTCTTATCATCCCTCATCTTGTAGGTCAATAAACGAGGATCTATATTGCTCAAATCTGAAGGATATTTTTCTCTCAAGATGTCAATTGGTACCACTCCATACTTCAACAAATCTTGATTCGATTCAAAGGCCATACTCCAGAAAGTTTTATCCTTACGAAGCTTACTACTCATGAGAACGTTTGTAAATGCTGAAATTTCAAGCAAATGCAACATAAACTCATCATCTTTCAAGTATTCTGCTGGAATGAAATTTTTAACTGCATTGTAATTCATAGCATAGTCGATATCATCATTTTCCATATTTCTCAGTATTTCCAAGATTTGATTCATTGTCAATTGTAGTCCACTGACATATGTCAAAGCTGTAGGATTTGCTAATATTTTGACATCATTCTTGAGAGAATCACCAATGAAAAGAGCACTTTTTTCATTGATTTCAATACATTCTAACATGAATTCCCTATTATTTCTCAATTCAGGAGAAGCAATACTTAAGAAAATTACATTTCTATTTGAGATTTCCTCAAGGATTACATCTCTATCTTCCAAATATTCATTAGTCTTGTAATTTCTATGGAAATGTTGATTGATAACTTCAACCATGAGTGTTAAATTGTTCAACAATTCTGGCTCTACTGATTCAACATCCAATGTTACCTGCAAGAACCTTAAAATGTCCTCCTTTGTCTTGATTTTGAATGCACTTTCTTTCAAATCAATAGTATAGACCCAGTGTTTAGCCACTTCTGGATCATTGACAAATTCTGTTTGAACACGATTTGGATCTACTGAATAAGGGTACTGTTTCATTAATCTGATTGTAAAATCCTTATCCTTTCTTAAGCTATGATGCAAGAAAATGTGAGAACTATTGATATTGAACAAGTCAAAGTAAGCATCCTTATCCTTTCTAATCTCAGAAGGAAAAAACGCTGGAATATTTTGAAAATAACAATCTGGATCAGTTTCAAACATTTTCTTGACTGCTCCCAATATTTCTGGATCTCTTCTCAATTCAATACTGAGATATGGATAGAAATTAGCATTGGCTTTCAAAAACTCGACCAGATCCTTCTTATCTCCTTCTTGCATAATTTTCACATACTTTGTCATATTTCCTATCATTTCCTCATCTGGATAAAGTTCATTACCAAACAATGAAATTGGTTTGATTACATGAATTGGAATACTTTCAATCCAATCTTTGATATGCCCAATGCATTTCAATGATGGGAACATTGAAGTACCTGTAAATATGAAAAATAAGCCATTTCTCTTATCTAAAAGTGTCAATACTGAAGTGAAATGTCCTTTGTGTACCATAATCAAATTCTCTTGCCATTGATTTTCACCAAATTCACTATTCAATATCAAGGGAAAGGTTGAGTGTTCAGAGATTGGTGTTTCTGCAATAAATTCCCAATCATCAACTGGGGCAATAGAAATTAAATTAGAGAAGTGATATCTGCCACTTGCACAATTAGTCAACCAAACCTTCAAGTGAAATTGCATATTGGTAAAACCAAATTGATTAATTAAATTGGTTAATTGTTCATTGCTGAGTACAGGAGAATCATAATCATGGGCAAGTTCTTGGCAATATTTATGCCACTTGTCAATCAAGTCATTCTTCTCTTCTGTTTGATAAATTGCATCAAAGGTTGAATTTATCAATCTGTTGTGTGCTCTGTCTTCTGTTGAAAGGAATGGGAAAATCCTAACCACAACCTCTGGGATGTTGAAGATATTCATTTTTTTTAATGCTTATCTCACAGGGAGTTATGTGTCCATTATTTAAAGGTTACACCAGTCTATTCAAGGTTTCATATCTGTTTATAATTTCTTCCAAATTTACTGCCATGGATGGTAACATCTTATCAAATGCAAGTGTAAAAAAGCAGTCTTCAATCATAATAAATGTGAATAGAATAAAAATCTCAATTTCCAAAAATAAATTCATCTTCACAACCATCCAAACAGAATTGGATTGCCAAGTCAAACCCCCAAGGAATATTATTGATGATAAAGCAGATGAAGGAGCTAAATATTAACTATTCTTTATATTGGTGACAACTCAATAAATCTTTTTTCCCTTTTTCCATTACATTAATTTACTAAACTTTTAAAAATAAAAATCACAGTTTACTAAGGCTTTCATGATGAAAAAATCAACTAATCAATACAACAAGAATAATTATCATCAAAATATGAATAATTCAAGAAGGCAAATACCTCAATCACAACAACATCAATCGGTAGTTTCTTCTAATAATAATAATCAAACAATGAATAGGATAAACAATATAAATAATATGAACACCAATAGTGCAACAATTGGATCAAATTCTCAAAAGCCTTCAATTATTGTTCATCAAAGACTAAGATATCCTCCTGCTAGAAATGAGTTGAGTAAATATTATTCAATCCGAAACGCTGTTGATGATGAGCAGATGGCTGATGTTATATTTCCAACAATGAGATTAGCCTTCATTATTGTTAGCATTGATCATATTCACTTCCCTAATGAAAATAACAAGGAACACGGAGTTGCATCAAATACTGTAAATAATCAGAGAAAGGCTACAATAGAAGAGCTTGTCTCCATTGGATCATTCTTTGAAAGACCATTTGTAATATGTATGATTTCAAATCCAACAATGCTTGGAAGATTTACCGAATTGCAAAATATATTCACTTCAAAAGTAGTGGAGAGACAAACTGTGAGAGAAATCTATGTTGAAAACTCAAAGAAAGAGAATAAGAAAGTGGTTGTTAAGGATGATACTTTTCCACCAACTCTATTCAGACCTCCTCAACTTCTTCTTTGTAGCTCTGTGAGTGGTATGATGAATTGTATTCAAGAGTTGACCAAAATAGAAAGCAGAAAGAGCAGGGTAAAGCAAACTGAACAAGAAATGTTAGAAGCTCCTCAATTTGCTCAACAAGTTGCAGAGCAGATCTTTACCAATTCTGAGATTGGACATGGGTTGTCCTCTTACGAAACTAGCATCCTCTTGCAGGGAATGGGATCTGTCTCCAATGTCATTCTTTCACAAAACTACCAAGAGATTATCAACAAAACTCCACTTGAAACAAGGAAGGCCAAACTTGTTTTTGAGTATTTCAACCAATAAAGCGTTACAGTTTATTCATTCTTCTTCCTTTAGCAGCTTGGCCGCTCTCTTTCATCCAAGCAATTGCCTTAGAGTTGAGAAGCACACTATTTCCCTTTATCCAAAGGCCATTATTAGGTCCAATGATAACTCCCTGCAATTGTTCATATCCTCTTGGTTTGTAGGTTGGAATGGAATCTTGCGAAATGGATTGAATAATTTGTGGAAGAGCTTGATAAACGGTTTTTGCATGTTTGTGAGCACAAGTAGCAAGTTTAGTTTCCTTAACATTGGTGGCATCTCCAATTGCAAAGATATGATTGTAAGGTTTACCATTTTCATCGAGTACTTGCATGCTTGGATTGACTTTCACGAATCCCTTCTCATCCAAACATTTGGAAAAGGTTGACTCCATAAAATCTGTTTGAGGTTTCATACCTGTACAGATAAAGCACACTGAGAAGCTTAAATTTGATTCCGTCTCCTCACCACTCTCACTCTTTGTGCGTACAGTGAAGGTGTATGGATCTTTCTGAGCTACAACTTGGCTCTTGAGTAGCACCTTAACATTACCCATTGTTTTGTAAATTTCAGAGACTGATTTGTGAGCTTCAGTGGATGGACGCATCAAAATGTCAGATCTCTGTATCAGAGTGACATTTTTCTTTTGATATTTTTCAGCTAGGAATCCAGCAACTTCTACACCAACATAACCTCCACCAATTACACATATTTCATCTGCATGTTCTTTAGCATTTGAAATGAATTCATGAGATTCTACCAAGCTATCAGCACAATATGTATTTACAAATTTGATTTGGGAATCATTACTAATTGGTAACTCATTCCAACAAGTACATCCAGGTCCAACTACCAGATAATCATATCTGATAAAGTAGGTATTCTCTCGCTTACTTATTTTTCTAACATCCTCATTCTCATTGATTATTTCCTTAGTTTCAAAAAAAACTCCAAACTTTGTGACATTGGTTGCAATTCCCTTAATACAAGTCACTGTTTCTGGGAGAGTTTTTTTGTGATCTACTGAAATATGATTAACATTATTCTTATCAGAAATAATTGTTGGATAAATTGGAACCAAATCAAGAGTTCCCTCCTTATCAATAACTGTTAAATCGAATATTTCATTCAGAATACTCTTACAAATCTTATAACCGCTCATTCCTCCTCCAATTAAAACCAATTTGGGTTTTTGTAAAATCTTGAAAATATCACTCTTTGATATCGTTGTACTATTTGATGATTGTGCATGTCCAATCCATCCCAAAACATTCATAATATTTACAAAAATCATTGAATCCTTCTCATTGAGATGCAACTGTGTACCAATCCAATCAATTAAATCACTCACTAAAAAGCAATGATAGGTCGTACTTCCAAACCATTGAAATCTCTTCTCTGACATTTTAACTCCACTGTATGGCTTTTGAAATTCCTTAAAAACAATCATTTTGAGAGCTTTTACAAATTTTCCATCGAATAATTGTTCAAAAAATTCCTTTTTCATTTCTATTGATGATGATTTTTCAATAATCATCTTTTCTATAATTTCCTTATCAATTAATTGTTTATATTCCGAAATTATTTGATCATTTAAAAATTCATCATCTTTTTGCATTCCGTGACTCTGATTTTCACTCATTTTCAATTCATTTTCATCAACATCTTGTAATTGTTCGGAAAAATCCAACACTTCTGTGGCAGCAGATTCAGTGGCCATGGTTGTTGTATTTTTTTGTGTTGTTGTAATGTTCTGTTGCAATGCATCCCAATATTTCAAGAGAATTAAATTTGTGCGCACGAAGAGGAGTTTTTAACGAATATTTTGCCATCCGATTTAATAAGTGGACATTTGGCATGGATTGAGATTGGTTTTGGAAGAGGAATTGGAATTGCTGATGACATCCGCTTTCCAATAGCCATGGGATTCATCTATTGAGTCTGTGCAAACACTTCTCAACACATTTCCCGCGCTTATTTACTGTTAGCTTTTCAATCATGAAGCTGTGGTAAAGTATCACCAAACATATGTGTCACAGTAGAAATCTTAATAATAACGATTCAGCAGCATAAATGAACATCTTATTCCCAGAATGTCAATCTTGGTCTATCTTTGGATCTCTCCAAATTTCTTAATAAATAACAAAATATCTAAGGGAACCATCTCCCTTTTTAGTAATTGTACAATGTGAACTATTTACTGTGAATGAACTTGTTGAGAGATACAGATGTGATGAACCTGCACAACACACAGTTTTGTAAACTCATACAATGTAGTGAGATGTAGTGAGTGTTGTGGTTCTGATTCAAAATATCATTATCTGATTATATTCTTCTTTAACATTGACAGTAAGAACTCCAACTCTGATCTGCTCCTGCTTCCTCACTTGCTGAATTTTCTGGCGTTTTTGTCACTCCTGGTATTATTATTGATTCCTTAGCTTTTGGCTTTAAATCATTATTCTCTACTTTGGTCAAAATTAGTTTTGTCAATTTGTTAAAAACATCAGAAACTCCATCTGAATTTTTTTACAATATTTTTTCAATATTTCAATATCCAAGATTACAACATTTCAAATAATTGAATTAATATTGAATTAATTGAACTTGGAAACATACCTCCTGTCACTGCAGAAGCTTCAAAAAATGCAGCATCCATATCATGTGCCAATTGAGATCCTCTCATGAAATTAACCTTTCTTTCATCTTCTTTATCTTTTTTATTTCCAACTATAATGCAAGTAACATTATCATCACTCAATTCACGTGCATCCTCAATCCATCGTTTCACATTTTTAAATGATTCTTCATTGGTTATATCATAAACAACAATGGCACCAATTGCATCTCTATAATAACTTCTCACAACACTTCTATATCTTTCTTGACCTGCACTGTTTAATGTTTCAATGTATAATTTGTAAAAATTGTGATTTTTTTGTAAATTTTCAAATAATTTCATTTACGTACGTATCCCAAATTTGAAGTTTAATTCGTTTTCCTCCGCAAATCACATTTTTTGATCCAAATTCAACTCCGATGGTGTGTGTTTGGTCTTCATAGACTAGAAAATTGTCATGTTAGTTAAATAATAATGGAAAACTTACAATTTGCTTCTAAATATCTTCGCATGACACATGACTTTCCTATAGTTTGATAATGTTAATAAAATTGATGATGGAAAATAAATTTACCTGCACCAGAGTCTCCGATAACAATTAATTTAAAGCAATAATCCAAAGCGTTGGCTGTTGTCATTTTTTTGAATTTTGGTTATTAAAATCAAACTGGCACCTGACAGTTAAAAATAGGAGGGATGACGTAAGAGCAGATTTTTGTTGACCTGCCACAATAACCATTATTTTTGCTATTTCACATCAAACATTCTCGATTCATCCAATATTCAACAATCCCAAAAAGTTTTCTAACATGTTAATTAACATTAAAAGCTAATCATGCCTTAATAAATGCAACATAAGCGATTCTCCGAAACGGTAAAGATTCAAATACCCTTTTTTACCTTTAACAAACTCAGTAAATAAAACCAAAGAGAGAAACCATATCAAAATCCCATTAGGGCATTCACACATTCCTCCATAGTGGAATGGACTCTCTTCTAAATCACTTGAGGTTTTTGTCTCTGCGCGCAAGGTTGATATCCTGGAAGGATTCAATTGACAATGAATTGTTGTTGTTGAGGCCGATAACAACAGAGTAAGGACCTCATCAGTAATGATAACCTTGATTCAGAGTCAAAATCTAAAGGCTTCCTCTAGCGGATAGAGTTGCGCTGATGATGGTTGCGTGATGGTCCACTTTATATTGAGGTTCAAATGGCCGGATTATCAGCAACGCTCTTGGATGCTTAAAAAAAACATCAGCAATACATTGCTTTTCTCACTTGAAAATGGGTGTTTCATGTTCAACAAACCTGCAACCATCAGTATCATCAGGATCAGATTTATCTAGCTATAAAAATCATAATAGACACACTTCTCCTGTTAAACTTAAAAAATCAAATTCTACAGGAAATTATAATTCTAGTTCTTCTTCAAGGAGAAGTTCTTCGAGTAAACACAGATCCTCATCAAGAGGGGGAACAGCCTCTATGTCTGATAAGGAGAGAAGAAGAAGAAGGAAAGAAGAGGAAAACAGTGCACCAGATAACTTCTCTCTTCGGGAAACAATGAGAAGAAGCTCGTCAGCTTACCTTGAATAGTTTTTCATTCAAACCGTTTTTTCTTACCCTTACTTCCTTAATTTATTCCTTCTGTAAATATATCTTCACTAGTATTATTATCAATATGATACATTTATAAATCGTTTATTATAATAGTAGAGCTTCCCTTTTATCCTGATCAGACAGTTCTATAGAGTTGTACATGAAAGAGACATAGTTTTCACCAAATAAACCATTATCTTCAGAGAATACAAGATGGTCGTATTCTTCAGAGTTTTGCCTCTTCATTTTGGCAACCATATCCACTGATCTCCATCCAAAGCTCTTCCACCAATTGAAATAGTTATCAGCATGGAAATTTTGAATGTTATCACGAATCTTTTTCATTTCTGTAAGGTATTCTGATTGAGAGATTTGAATTGTTGCATTCAATGATTGAATCCAACTTGTATCTGTTAGGGTTGGTCTCACATGGAAATAAATATTGTTAACAACCAACATATTTGTTGTCTTCCATTTAAGTGGTAGTTGAGGAAGACAGTTTTTCAATATTTTACAAGAGTATTTACAAAGTGCTTCTATATCTTCAACTTGAAGTACCTTTTTGAGAGTTCTCTGTTGTAAAATGTGAAATTAGAAATTAAATTTTGAAAGAATGATACTTACATGCATTTTGTGTTTTCTGATTAACTTTGACATTAAATATTGATCATCTTTTGTCATTTGATGAATAATTCTTAAGGCTACTGTTAAAACATAAACATTTCTCCAATTTGGTTTAGGGAAATTACTACTATTACTACTACTGGTGCTAGATTGGGTGCTCCTTTGATCGCCTCTCATAAAACTTTGAATAATTTGATTCAAAATTTCAAATAAATTCAAGACTTACCTTACGTCAGCATTACATTCATCTTGTACAATGTAGGACTTAACCTCCAAATCCAAAAGTCTAAATAAGAGCACTTGAGTATCTGCCTCTTCCAATAGGTGAATAAAGTATTTGGCTTGCATTTGGCAACTCTTTCTCCAATTCTTAATCATCAATAAAACCACTGATAGAATAGATTTCAATAAAATATTGCAATATCTTCTCTTTTGTTCAGTTCCAACAAATCCTGTTCCTAATTCACCTTTTGTGGTCTTGTCAAGCAATGTAAGAATTGTTAGAACAAAATCTGGTAAATCCTCAATCATTAATCTCTATATTCAAGTTAGATGTCAAAGGTTAAAATCAATTAATGCCAACTTACGTATAACGTCTCAGTTGTACTTGGAGATTCTATCAAAGCTCTTGGAAGAGTTACGTTGGTCTTATTATTTTCCTTCTTTTCAGGAGCTCTGTTATAGATATCGATGGCTTCTTCAACCAGTTTTGAAGAAATATTATCTTGATTTTGCTTAATATAGGCAGCTTTGGTTTCTGTGCTCACCTTCAATTTGAGAGACTTGGCTCTTTCTTTTTCTAAAACCTTGGTTAGTTTTGTGTATCCCTTCTTCTTTTGAATATTGTCAACGTCACAAAGGAAGAGAATATGAAGAGTTTTGTGCATTAGCATACACAATTTTTTCAAACTATGAATATTGTAAATATCACTAACTTCATGGAAAAGAGTTTTCTTAACAAGTTTCACAAGAACCAAAAAGAAGTGTTCAGAATCTTGTTTCTGTCCATACTTGGTTCTGTTAACAACTCCTCTCTCAAATAAATCATACTTCAATTCTTCTAGAACATCTTGAGATGGATTCCAAGATTGCATAGTAAGGAAAATATAAAGAATGTTAGAGTAAAGGTTGAACCATTTTTCCTTTTCCTTACACTCCTTTTCAAATTTCTCAGTATCTATGAGTCTTTTGATTTGAATGTCAGCCAATACAAATGCGTGATGTTTAAATGCCATAAGAATTGTTGGCAATGCATTTGATTCGAGTATAATATTACAATTTGCTTTTGCAACAGATGTACTTCCTCCAGAACCTTGAGTTCCAACATAACCCATAACAATTGCCAATAAATGATATCCATATTCCCAGTGAGATCCCTCAATTTTAGAAATAATTTTATCCAATTCCTTGTCAATAGCTGTTGCACCTATACTTTTTAAAAGGTCAGAACCTTTACAAGTGTGAAAAGTGAGCGCCTCACTCTTATCAAAAAATTCATCACAAGCTTCCAATAATAGAGCATGACCTCTCTCAATATCACTTGTATAATCCTCAATAACTCCCTTTTTCATTACTGTAATATTTTTCAACTATTATAAAATGTAAACACCTCAAAATCATCATACATACATTTCCTGAAAACTTGGAAAATGAAAGATTCTTTTTTCTGGTTTTCAATCTTTTAAAAGCGCTTCCAAGAGCTTCTCCAGTTGATGGTTTTCCTTCTTCTTGTTGTTGGTTACTATTATTTTTAGGACTCGATACATCTTCCATTATTGGTTTGTTGTTGGTGGGTTTTGTATTCTTTTGTTGATGTTCTATTGGAGGTGAAGATGATCTAGTTGGAGCAAAACTCTCAACATCTCCATCCACAATTGATGATAAATATTTATCTTGTAATTTTCTGCCATTACTACTTGTTCCGATATTATTTTCAGAGGTAATGACCATATCATCATCATCCATCATTGATGAGGAATTTTGATCGACACTATTTGGACCAAGGGAAGGTGATTCATCACCTGTATTCATATCGGAAGGATAAGCCAAATAATGTTGATCTGCTTGCTGTTTGGCTAGCTGTTTAGAGAACGCAGCAGCAAATCTTTTCATTTTTTAATAATTGAAATCTTTCATGTTTGTTCCTTATTCAGAAATCCATTTACTATTTAGAGTTCTTTAGAGAGTTTCTTAATGAAAATTATTACAACATTGCAAATTATTTATTGTTCTGCTTTATAGGGTCCTGAGTAAGCTATGCCACTAACTATCAATACAAAGAATATCGGAACACTCACACATAACAAGAGTACCAAGTTAAGAACACACAACATGTTGAATATTACAACACTGACATGACCTAGAGACCTAATTCTTGCAACACTTGAATGTCTGTATGGGAATAATAGAAGGAAAGGAAAACAGGAAAGAAATGGTAAACCTATAAAGAATAAGGCTACACTAATAATTACTGCATTGGAAAATCTCTTCTCCACTGCTGAAACATAATCTCCATTTTCTTCAGTAATATGTATAGTGATTGTTGGTTGATTTACAGTTCGAAACATTGAGTTTTCATTGTTTGATGGGGAACCTTGAAGAGTTGGAATGTCTGGTAATGGTTGGTCAAGGGAAGGTCTGTATCTGTTAGCTGATGGAGATGCATGTGGGTCTGGTTTCGAATATGGGCTGCTTGTTTGCTGAAACGACATTGTGTCTGAAGCAGTGGATCCTCTTGGAAACAATGGATTGGAAAAGAATGGCTGAGTAGAAATAGAAGGACTTGGTGTTGGGCCTCCCAAATCAATATCATGAAAGTCATCATTATGTGAGACTGGAGAGAAGTGTTTCTGAGGTGTGGTTACGACTCGACTTGAAATATTGTTTGCATCGTTGAGTGTAACCTGATGATGAGATCCATACTGAACACCAGGTACATCATCTATGATAAGAGGAGGATGTTGATTATTTGAGCTTATTTCAATTACTGTTGCAGGAGCTTGTGTTGATTGTGAATTAAATTCGTCATCTGGGATATCAATATTATCAGTGCCAAATGGATCTTCTTCATCCTGAACAATTTGTTCGGTTTCTCTGTTTCTTGGAGTAGCGTATGGGTTCTCGCAACCTACATATATTCCATTTTGATTACTGAGTACTAGATGATTAATAGGCACTCCAACGGGTGGTGGAATGAAGTTTTGTTGATGTGGTTCTCCCACTGATGATGATTGATTTAATGTATCGGATGAGGTTGAAAAGGTAACTCCCAAAGGATTAAGGATACTCGTTGTTGTAGTCACCGTTGTCAATCCATCAACAGAAGTCGATGAATAAACAATAGGAATATTATTAGCTTGTTGATTAATTTCCCTACTAAGTGATTCATCATCATCGTTCTCCACTACGAGATTATTTGCTGAAGTCAAAGATGAAGATGACGATGACGAGTGAGAATTATTAAGAGGGTCAAGTCCCATTGTTTTGTGTATTATTAAAATAAATATGCGTGCGTGAACATGGGTTCTATTGAGCGGCTTAAAAGAAATCTACTTGGTTTGAAAACCCATTTAGAAGCTATATCCTTAAAGATCAGAATACATGAAAGATAAAATGGAAAGATTGATTCCCTAAATCACCATTCAAGATTATTAACCAATTCATTTTCTTTAGAATACTTATAAGCTACATAAGGTTTAACACTGAGAAAATGCATATAAAGAAGCACTATGGATTATTGGTTATTAAACATATTCGTTGTTAACAAGTAGTAATTTATTGCTATAAATGTTGTCAGTCTAGTATTTGAATAGAAAGTTATCATAGAAATATGTTATGTCATATCTTTTAAATAATTCAAAGAAATATTTGCGCCAGAATTTTGAAAAAATGTCTATTGATGCATCCCAAGAAATATCACCAAATGATGATGGAATAATCCAACTAACCATTGAACCTCCTCCAACTTTAACTTTGGAAGACAGCATCCCATCAAATAATCATCAATCTTCATCACTACTAGGAGAGGAATCTCATGTGAGAAATGAGGAAGGCTTACAAGTTGCAGTGCAAAATTCCAGTACCTCGGATTTAGGAAGCATTGAAAGGTATCACTTCAAATGATGTACTGCTGGATACCAGTAGCTCCATTCCTGGAAACAATGATGAAGACTATTCGAACGTGAAGCAGGAACAAACAATAACGAAAGAAGAAATTTTGGAACCAAAAATAGGAGTTACCTTTGCTGAGCCACTCGAAAAAGGAGATGATAAGGTAGAATTAGAGGAATTGAAAAGAAAACTCAGAAAATTACAACTCAAGCACATGTTTTCACGATTGGTGTTAACTGTTGCTTATTTCATAATCATGTTTGCATTTGGAGCATCACAATCAATAGTTGGGCCTTGTTTGGCATTCCTTACAGTGAACGTGGGAGCAACCCCAGCAACAATAGGTTTTATTTTCACACTTAAAGGTCTTGGTTCAATAACTGGTACTCTTTTTGGTGGAAAAGTTTTGGATATAATTGCTGAACAATTGTCAAACTTTAGAGGATTTCTGTATGAATGGAAAAAGAAAAGGCTGTTAAAGAATAATCCCTATTCAACAGATGCTCTCGATAGCGAAAAGGAGATTGGGAAAATAAGAGGCCTTACTCCATTCAAACAATATATTGCAAGAAATTATGCAATTAATTCTTACTTTGCAACTTGTGTGCTTGTGTTGGTGGGCTCATTGGTGGCAACTCCTTTTGTTAGAAATTATGGGCTGTTGTTGTTTGTTTATTTCATGTTTGGGTTAGGCTCTGGCCTCACTGTTATGCAAGGAAATGTCTTGTGTGTAAGTACACTGTAAATTGCAGGTTAATAATCTCTGTTAAGGCATGGCTTTGGGGACAATACGCTGGTACAGCTCTCTTACTGAACTCAGCCATTATTGGTTTAGGGGCCTTCCTCTGTCCAATTATTTTGAATGGATTGATCGCATCTGATTCGCCATCGTCCACAATCACTACGAATAGTACTAGTTCATCATTCAGTTTTGCATTTGAACAAACAATTTTAGCAACCTTTGAAAATTCCACCTCAAACTCTACCTCAATTAATGTGGATGCAATAGTGAATGGTAATTGGAGATTTACCTATGTAATTATTGGAGGTGTTTTATTTGCATCTGTAGCTATTCTATTACCTTTATTCCAAGTTATTCTAACCAAATTTGAATTATACAGACTCCATGGAATTATTTCAATTGATGGAATGGAAGAGGAAAATCTTAAAAAAACAATCGAAGCATACACAAAGAAACCAAAAGAGGAAGAATATGAAATGAAACAATCTCCAAGTATGGTTACGAATGAAATGATTCCTTCCCAGAGTACAGTAGACTTTTTAGAAAAAGAAGAGGAAATCGAGAAACAAGAAAAAGAAGAGGAAATGAAAGAGGGATTCTCTTTTGGTAAGATTATATCCACTCCAATCCACTGGTATAACAAGCTTAGAACCTACAGAGCCTTTGTGTTTTTTGCCTTGGGATTTTTCTTTGCATTTGGCATAGAGACCTCAGTTGGTGGATTGATTTCAACATACTTGGTTAAATATGTTGGTACTACTGACATTTCACAAGCCTCTCTCATGGTCAGTATCTATTACTTGAGCATGACAATTGCCAGAATTATATCTGGTATTTTCTCTTACTTCCTTCAAAAGGTTTTCAGATTTACTCAAGTTGTAATCCTGAGTATCTCATTAATTGGACTTTTTTCAGGTATAATTGTCATGTTAGCCATCCCTCAAAACAGTATTGTTGGTAGTTGGATTGGTGTAATTTTAATTGGTGCAAGCATAAGTACATTTATTCCAAGTTACATTTCCTTCCCTGCAGCAACAGAAATGAAAGATGTTCACTTGTCTGGATTTTTGACATCTTTTCTCTTTGTTTTATCCTCAATTGGTGAAATGACAATTCCACTTTTAATTACAAATTCTTGGATTTGGTTTGGCTACAATTCATTCTTCTGGGTCATTTTGATTGTAGCTCTCTTAATGTGTGTCACTACAATATGCTTATTCTTCATGTCACTCGAGTTGAGAGCAAGAGTATACTCCCTATTCAATAAGAAGAAATAAATAGTAATGTTATCGTCATAAGGACGAAACCATTCATGATTTTCCTTACTATCTCACTTGAGAAATTCTCCACTGCTTATTTTATGAATCGGACAAATTTCAAAAATTGCAAGAAAAAACCAATATTATGTTCGATAATAATTTATTTAACTAGCACGATCAGCAGCAGGAAATATTATGAAAAGAAAGACAACACTTTATCCTCTAGAGTCTCCTTCTTCACAGTACTCATAGAGAACGGAATATCTAGGCCAAGCCTTTTAAACAACTCGAAAACATCTCGAAAATTCCAAGCTTTTGAACCCTCATCAAAAGTATCGCATCGACACCCACACAGTCAAAGGAATCCTTCCTCAAGAGGACTCTGTGGAAGAATCACCAAAACCTTTTAAAAAAGTTCGAACATCATCTCATCATCAAGGGTGATAAGAGAAAATCAAAAAAAAATGGAAGAAATATTGAAACAAATTAATGAAGATTGGTCGGAATGTTCAACTGACCAAGAAAAGATTGAAAGTAGTTTTGATAAATTGATAAAGGAGAAGAGAGCAGATCTTTTCTATTCGGAAAGTGATGTAAAGAAGAAGGCTGAAAAACAAAAAAAAAGACTTCGATCATGTGTAGCCATGATTGAATCTGTAGAAAAGGCTGGATCATCAAATGAAGAATTAATCAAGGATTTACAAGAAAAGAAACTAAAGATTAAACATTATATCAAGAAACTTGACGTGATCAACAAGCAAACTTTGAATACAGGAGGTAAATTTGTGGAACTATTTCTTGGTAAAGAGAGTAGTGCAGTTCTTGTCGGAGATGATTCTAAAAAGTTTAATTTCAAGAAGGAATATGAAAGTTTCAAGTACAAGTGCACTGTTTGGAACATTCCATTCACATTATTGTTATACTTTTTCATTCAATCTCGTGCAATTGATACCCTCTATCAATTGTATTTGACCTATTTTTATTTAACACTTGCTCTTAGAGAAAATATTTTGGCAGTGAATGGAAGTAATATCAAGGCCTGGTGGATTAGACATCACTACCTCTCTATCTTTTTAGTTATTACAATGTTAACATGGCCAGAAACAGCATTCTATCAAGCATATCGTCCTTACTTTTTACTTTACGCTCTATATGCCTCAATTGTCCAAGTTCTGCAATACAAATATCAAAAGGAAAGATTGTATGTTAGAACAGCTATTGGAAAGTCCAACATGATGGATGTTGCCAACTCTGATAGTTCTCAAGTTGTCGTCGAATCATCTCTTGCTCTTGTTTTCCTCTTACCATTCATCTTTATTGGACAAATCTTCCAAGTTTATAATGCTTACAAATTATTTGATTGGGGATTATTACATCCAGAATCATTTGGTGGTATTACTGTTGAATGGCAAGTTTATGCTAATGGTTTACTTTTCCTTATTTTGGCACTTGGTAATTTTGTCACCACTACTGAAGTTTTGGTAAAGAAGGTTAAGAGAGTCAAAAAGAGAAAGCAAGAAAAAGCTGCTCTAGCCAAGGCCTCAGAAGAAAAGAAGATTGAATAAATTGTAACTTTTCATGGACTCACAAATTTATTTCTCTAAGCATAACAAAATTGATGCAAAATTATTGGAGAATTGGCAATCTATTTACGCTTATAGATGTCAACCTTCTTATTTCTCTTTCCACCTCTTCTTCTAATCTTTCTATTCTTCTTTCTGTAAGTATCAATTCTTCTCTTCTTATTCAATCTTCTCTTCTTTCCATATACATCAATCTTCTTTCTGATAATTCTCTTCTTACCATATCTCTTCCATCCTCTTCTCTTTCTTCCATAGGTGTCAATGTACTTGTGGAGCTTTCTATTGTTCTTTCTCTTCTTGAGTCTGAATCTCTTGAGATTTCTCTTCTTGTTATTGCTCTTTCTAATGTACAAGGAGAGAGTTGAAGCTTGTTCTTCATTGGTAGCACTAACTCCAGTAGTGAACGAAAGAGCAAGAACTGCCAAAGTCAAGGCAATCAATAGAATTGAAACGATTCTTTTCATTTTTGTTTGTTGAATTCAAATCAATGGAATAAATGTTCCTCAATTTAAAGATTTTAGAACCTGGTATATTGATCGATATATTGATCATTTTGGTAAGAAAGTTGATGATTCCTTTGCCAAAAAAAGAGTTGTTTTGGATTTTAGACATTGTTCATTTGGTCTTTCTTAAAACTCACAATTGTTAAAGAACAGAATCAAAGAACTTCAAGGTTTGGATTGACCATAAAGAAAAAAGTTTCCAATATCTATTTAACGATGATTGTATTATAATTATCAAGAAACTTACTGTAGTGTTTCCTTGATGGTTGTAACTTTTCTTCCAAAACAGTAGCCTTATAATTCACCTTAACCTTAGTATTGTTATTAGTAATCTTTTATAATAATATCTGCCAATGATTTTCTTCCTTCTTCCACATATTCATATAAATGTTTCCTCAAGTTATTCTGTAAAACAGATTCAGTATGGCAAGACTGAATATAGCACAAAAGAGCTGCACCTTTGACACTAACTTCTGAACCAACCAATACTACTCTCTCACTTGAATTCAAGAGACTTCCACCATTCTCGATTAGAAGGGATTGTGCTGTTTTGGATTCAGCAACTTCTTCATCACTAAAAGCGTAATCGTATTGAGATTCAAATATTTGAATTAATAAATCATTCCCCTGTCCAACACAACATAAGAAGGATGAATTATTTGCTCCAATATTCAACACCCTACCAAATGTTCGTTCTTGTAAATCAAGAGTGTCTATTTTGAGAGGTCCATTACCAGTTGTGTAAACCTTACCACTCTTTGTAAGTACAATTACACCGTAGTAACGACATGAAATATCAATGGCAGGATCTGACACCAAGTACTTGTTAAGCTCTGTAGATGGTTGGAAAGCATCTATAGAATCACAAATCTTTCCAATAGCCAACTCTCCATAGTAATTATAACCAGTACAATGAATTAGACCACTCCTATCGAGTGCAACAATAGTGTGGTCTCCACAAGCAACCTTACAAATAAACAAATCAGGATTACTTTCAAAATATGGACATAATGAAATGCTTGAAACATCTTGATATCGTGGAAATCCACATTCACCAAAACCATTCGAACCTGTGTTATTGTAATATCCATAATTTGAATTTCAGAAATATTCCAATAAAACTATTTCAGAAAATATTTAAACAAACCTAGTACAAATATTCTTCCATAATTGGTTAGAAAAACAGATGAAGAAGAAGCACATGTCATGTATGTTATAAACTCATTTTCTTTAAATGAACTATTAAATGGCAACAGATACGCATGTAGCACCTCTTCAGTTTTGTTGATTTTCAATTGAATTGCATCATTTCCCAATAGAACACTACTCCAAAATTCAATCCGAATGCAATAAGTGATGATCGCTTTGGCACTTGAATTGTCTGACCATTTGGCAACTTATTAATATACATTTCATTCTATAATTCCAGTAATATTATAATATTAAAACATCATCATTAAATTATCTAAAAAACCTACGCATTCCTTGACTTGGTATTTTAATTCCGAAATATCTTGATCATCATCATTACGATCAATAATTTCATCCACCAATATCATACAATGAGTATACGACGCAGCCACATAATAAACCCTCTTCACTCCAATACTCTGATCCAATCCAGAACTTGTTAATAAATCAAATCCTTCATTCTGATCACTCGACAACTTGCTAATATGCAAACGATAATCATTGGTGATGGCAAATATACAATCCCTTCGCAATAGGCACTGTACAAGTGAATTGTACCCTCTTTGATTGCAATATTGTTGTATGTGAGTGAGAAAATTGTTAATTTTTGATGGTTGTGCACTGCAGGCAATGAACGGAGGTGATTTCAGTGCTTGCATTTTTTTTTGTAATGTTTTAATAGATTTTTGTAATAGTAATCCAACTTGGAAAGTTTGTAAAGGAGGTTCAGTTAGAATCTCAACATTGAATTGAAATTCCAAAAACAAACAACCTTAAGGCTCACTTTACAAAAAGTCAACTTGAACCTGAAGTAAATTTAAAAAAAAATACGCAAACATGTCGTCAGCAGCATCATTGGATGAGGAATTTATTTCAATTGTGAAGGGAACTGTGATATGCTTGAACGTTCCCGAATTATTTGAATTCGGAATTAATAATTATTCATATAAATTAGGAAGGGAATTTAGAGGAATTAATCAAATACCACTCCATACACCACACTTTATTTATTACAATAGAATTGATCATGAAAAGTTTGGTAATGGACAAGGTCCGAGAATTAGTTTTTTCCACATCTTTACCGAGGAAATTCCCTTGTTGATTTTAGAATTTGATGAAGAGGAAGATGATTTTAAATTTACTTCATTGAATGATGAAAAATTTGCACAGATAGCTTATCAGTATAGGAATGGTGTGTTTTTGAAACAGATTGCTCCCTATAATGAGGATATGAGTAAGAATTGGAACGAATTGGTTTCATATGTTGATTATTCTTTCTTGGAGAGGATTGAACCGATTAATAAGAAGATTAATTCAACATTGTTGCAGGAGGAACAAGAAGGTGATGAGAAGAAACCGAATATATTGCACTATACCAATGTACCACAAAAATTAACATCTAAGGGACTCACTCCTGAACAAATTACGAGATTGAATTTTGACAAGTCACAATTACTGGATAGGATTATCAAATCGAAAAAGATGAGTGAGGAGAAAGCGTTTAGGGATTTATTTGCAGAGATTCAATTTTCATTTATTTGCCTTTTACATGGACAATGCTTGCACGGATTGAATCAGTGGAAGAAACTAGTTCACTTATTTTGCAATTGTGAGGATGCTCTGTTGGACTATAATGAGCAATTCATACTTTTTGTACAACTGTTGAGAAACCAATTTGAAATGTTACCACGTGATTTCATTCAGGATATGGTAGAGCACGATTTTGATTTGGATGAAGAACAATTGCTCGATGTAACAAAGAATAGAACCAATCTGGGAGATGAAAATCCACAAGAAACACAACCAAGAAGAAAACCACAAGCCCCTTCAAAACGGGATCACTTTCTTCAAAAGACCCTTCTTCAACTCTTCCTTACCACTCAATCTATTGAGGAAGACGGTGATTATTATGAGTGTGCAACTTGGAAGAATTTCAGCAAAACCTTAAAACAATTCAGATTATTTATGGAGAAGGAATTTGAAGGGTGTAAGGATATGTTTTGTGAAGACGATGAAGATATTCCAACCTACGTTTACAAATAGAAGAAATGAACATTGGTTTACATTAAAATATGTTAACTTTTACAAGAAATATTTACAAAAAGCATCCACTTATTCAAACAATAGAGCAAGGTGAGAGTATTGACATGGGTGAATTTGGTGTGGATGTTGATGCTTGGTCAATTCTAGAATAAATTTAGCTTCAATGTCATTTGGTAGAGCTTTGCTTAGTTCTTCAATCAGCTCTGTCTTGGCTTTCTTAAGAGACTCTTCTTTATACTTTGGTTCTGAAATATGAAGAGCATCTTTCAACTTGGAAAGTTGTTTGATCATCATCTTTACAAGACTATAACCCTTGATGAATGGATTGTGGTCACGATCTTGTTGTGCAGCATCTGAACTGCCCATTTGAGGATCATCCATAAAGTATGATTCTTCGTTCAATGATTCACATCTTTCATTACCAACTTCATTGAACAACATGGACAATAAATTGCCATTGTTTGGATTGAAAGGATCCATGAGTGGAGAGAATGAAATTGAATCATCAAATTGTTGCATTGCATCGTGTTCATGATCATTAACCATAACTTGTTGTTGTGGTGGCTGTGGCTGGGTTGGCATTTGTTGTTGTACATTTTGGAAAGCATCTGGTAAATTGGCACCAAATAATCTTGATGAAT
Organism: Naegleria gruberi; assembly: GCF_000004985.1. Taxonomy (NCBI): domain Eukaryota; phylum Heterolobosea; class Eutetramitea; order Acrasida; family Naegleriidae; genus Naegleria; species Naegleria gruberi. Next base: position 102,604 of record NW_003163281.1, read on the forward strand.
TTGTTTCGTTCATACTTTGCAAAAGTGTTGCATTCTCAATTTGATTTATCAAATCTCCATAAAGCTTTTGAACAACACCATAACGTGTTGACAAAACTTTAAGAGCTCTCAAGTCATCCTTAAAGTCCACAGATGTGTCACCTGTTTGTCTCCAATATTCTAAACGAACAGCAACGGCTTTGGCAATACCATTTGCAATGACAAATGGAGCAAAAATGTACTTTTCTGTTTTGGTATATGAAATTATTTCATTTGCATAAGAAACCAAAACTGCTGCAGGAATATTCTCCACCTTACTGTATAAATCTAAATAAAATTCTCTAATAAAAACATTTGAGAATAAACAGAACAAATCACCTTGTGCTTGATACATGGTTTCGAATAATAAACTATAATATGTGTGTGCAATTCTAACCACATTTTCAATAAGAGGCAAATATTGACTACTGATTTGACCCTTTTCAGCCTTATCAAAGAAACTGGTATCGAGCTTGATTCTGGAGGCAAAAATACCGAATAATTTAGTAGCACTACTTGGTTTACCAGTAACTTTTGACATGTAATCAGATAAAAATGTTTCCTTATACCTAACTAAAATACGTAACAAAAATTTAGGAAGTGAAGGACTGTCTTGTGCTGAATAGCTTGCTTGAGTTGCTCCAACTTGTTGATCTGTTGGTCCTCCATAGCCATGAAGTCCAATCATTTGTTTAACCATGGCCAAGTAGAGAGAAGTCTTTCTCATGTCTCCTTCACCACAAACATAGTCAGTCAAATAGTGCAAAGCTACAGCAATATAAATATTATCCATATTATCAAAATATTTAGAAATCTTTTCCTTAGCAAGATTGTGCATGTACTCCATAAGTTTTTGTCTATAGTCACCCTTAAGAACATAGTCACCACTTTGTTGAAGTGCTAATGCTTGAATCGAATATAAAATTGAAATCAAACCATCTTGTGTTGTTGAATCCAATTGCATATGGTTAAGTATCATTGATGCATTAGAATTACCATCATTTCCCATTAATTGTTCTATTAATCCTTCCATCAAGCTCTTGTCAACCAAGGCGAAACCTGCGCACAATTCTTTATAATACAAATCTAGGAGTTTGTGCGCAGTATATCTGAAATTGATTGAGTGTACAAAAGATGACAACATAACTGAAATTGAGTTTGGATCTTTAAAATCTCTTTCAGAATATGCCATTGGATTAAATTGATGTGTTAAAAGTGGGGAAGAGCCATGAAGGGATGATGGCAGAGGTGACATTTCATTGTGATTCGAAGATCCAGAAGATGAGGATTGTACAACACTATGAGGAGTATGAGTAACTGGATTCGAAAAGTTTGACGACGTGTTCATAGAAATTGAAGGAACTGCTGGAGAAGCTGTTGGTATTGTAGTTGGAGGAATAGCAACATTTACATTAGTAGTAGAGGGTGGTGGACAAATTGTTTGTGGTACCTCAGTGGTAATTGGATTTGTTGGTGGTACACTTTCCTTATCCTTTTTCTTCTTCTTTTTCTTTCTATTTTGTTGGTCTTGTCCTTTTCTACTTTTCAAATAAACACAATCCTTTCCCATCTTTTTACAATAATTACAAACTGGTAATTCTCTACTACATTTCTTGTGTCTTGATCTACAATTGGTACAAGCAATTTGAGCAAGTTGGAAATTACCTCCTTGCTCATCAATAGCAGTCTCTGTGAAAGTAGTATTCGTTGGTGAATAAGGAGCAGTAGTTGAAGCAGCATCATATGATTCAGCTATCTTTTTCTTGGACTTTTGCTTCTTCTTGCTTGGAGGTGGTTGAATACTTTCATCACTTGAGGATTCACTAGATGTTGAGGAACCACTCGATTTGTTTCCATTACCTCCATCAGTATTACTAACATCTTGTTGTTGTTGAGTTGCTGCTAACATTGCCTGAGTAGCATCGGTAGAATGTTGTGGTTGATAGGAATGACTCATATATTGATGAGAAAGATCTGCCCGAGGAGGTGGAGGTTGAAAGTATCCTTGATGATGAGGAGGTTGATAAAAACCTCCATTTGTAGTCTGGTTTGGATGATGATAATAGAGAGGATAGTGAGGTGGCAAAACTGGTTGTTGTTGTTGTTGTGGATGCATCATTGAATGTTGTTGCTGATGATGCTGGTGATTTGGAGGTGGTGGATAGGAATGAGCAGTTTGTTGAGTGTACATGGATGGTGGCAATGTAGATTTACTTCCATCATGAAGTTTAGCCCAGTCTGCCATGCTATGTAATCCTCCTGCTCCTCCCAGTGTTGTACTATTATTGGTAGGAATGTTTGGAAAATGATGTTGTGGATAATGATTATTACTTGTTGGGGGTAGTGAATGAGAAGTTTCATTCATTTTCGGATCTAAATTACTACTACTAGTATTGCTATTATTTGAAAAAAGGTGATTGGAAGGGGAGGTAAAGGATGAAATACTATTACAATCCAATAAATTTAGGGAGGATGTTGTGGACAAGGGAGATTGAACAATAGATGACGACAAGGGTGTGGTTGTAGACGGAAGTAATGTACAAGAACTCTCACAATCTAACTGTGTTGGAGTTAGCACTGTTGGTTGCTGTTGATAATATTGTTGTACATGTTGATGATGATGCGGAGAAGTTATTGTTGTTGGAAAATTATCATGATAATTGTTAGTGGTCAACATTGTGAATTCAATTTCGCTACCAACCTTTGAATCAACTACAGAGGAGGAGTTTTTGCTCATTTTTAAAAAGGTAGTTAAATATGAAGAAAGGGCAGCAAACGTTATTTGGGCAAGTGACGGCTTGTGAACAGTTAAATGTTAATAAACTGTAGGATTTTGTCGTTGTTGTTGATGACAATCTAGCACTACCAACATGCAAGGTGCTGTAGGGTTTATCGTAGTATGAATATTCTGTTGGACAATAACTTCAAGCTTGAAGAGGATTGGCACTAGTTACTGTATTGATGAGGGACTTTCCAAACGGAAGTTTTAAATATTATAAAGACCTTCTTGATGTTCAAAAAAGGAATTAAATCTTGGCTGTAGTGGTTGTAAGAATAATTGACTAGAACAATGAATGTGTATCAAGTATTGCATGCAAAATCAAATGATGATAATTCTTTTGACAACTGTCCTTAAAATGGGAATATTCTGTTTTGTAAAACGCGAATCTTTCTTAGGTGTCCAATATTGATTTTATGTGCGAGATTTTAATAGTGAAGATTGTCAAAGGTTCTTTGATATCTTGACAATTAAACAACACAATGATACAACAACAAAACAATCAAACGAATAGCAGGGGTGATAGGGTTTCCTCCTTTTTTTCTTGCTGAATAAATTGTTCGTCCTTGATGATTCTTCGGAGACCGATCCTAAACGCAATTCTCATCACTTTGGTGGACTTTAGCACTTTGATTCATGCTCCACAGGCTGTGTTGATTGTTTGTGAATTGTAATTGCATATTAAATAGAAGATGTTTGGAAATGAAAAGTCCTTTGATGATTTCCTCAAATCACCTTAAAGGTTTTAAATCAATTGATTTTCTCTGAATTCTTATTGAAACCATTTTTGAAAGAGCTTGAGTTGGTTTCTAAAATTGGAAAACCAAGTCAGCCTTTTAATTTATTGTAACCTATTTTTCAAATCAGAAATGACAATGGATAAAAGTTCAGTTCTCAATGAAGTAATTCTTTCTGTTGGAATCAATTTGAATCGATTGGAAATAAAAATTTTACAATAACTAAATAAACTTTCAATATTTGCAGTTTCTGCCAAATCGAATAGTTCACAAACATTATCAGTTGTAATGTTTGGAATAATAAAACGAGTGGCAAGATCTTCCATTTCTGTGAGCATTAATTGATTTCCCACTTGAGTTAATTTCAATAGAGTTTCCATTGGAATACATTCACCATCCTTAGTCTTGATTGTTCCAGTATAGATATATTCGAGAATGTACTTCATAATTAGATATTCAAACTCAACTTTCATAACAAATGGATTTTGTGAAGTGTATTCCTTTGAATTATTCCATTGAGTTGACAATAAAGTCTTGAAATATAGAGATCTAGCAACTAGTATTGCATGATTAGCATACAGAATTTGATCACTATCTGAGCAAGCAATATGTACATTGGCAAATTCTTTCATTTCTAATAATTGTACCAAATCTCTTCTCAGAAAACTATCTGATTTTGATTCTAATGCTTTTTCAAGTCTTGTGCTCATTGAGATTGGAAAATCACTCTTCATATCTTCCAAAATATCAACATCACACAGAGCCATATTATACATTCTGAAATTTTTGATCTGTGCATTGGCTCTATCATAACCATAACCACTTTCGAATAGATGAAAATTTTGATTATCATTTCTCTTCAAATATTGCCCAAACTTTTCATATTTATCCAACTTTCCATCGATAAACAAGAATTGATAAGGTCCATAATACACTAAACCAACATGAGTCCACCTATTCAAATCAATCTCTTGCCTACTATCAAATCCTGCATTATCTGCAACAGACGAATCACATCTACAATGCAACAAATTACTTCCCGGACACAACCAACAAGCAGGTTGTCTAACAGTGTTGGCATTTCCATGATGAAATAAAACTCTCCATTGTCCATGTCCATTTCCTAGTAAATTAATTTGAAAAGTAATGGAATATTCACGTAGGAGGCTCTGTTCAGAATGAATATCCTCACCTGTGATGGTTGTATTCTCAGGTGTGGTGAGAAATTGTGAAATGATTGGATTTTCATGTTTGATGGATGGAATAAATGATGGTTTTACATTGAGCTGCTTTGGGGAAATAACTTGGGAGTGAGTTTGTGTGTTGATCGGAGTGGTGTCTACGAATTCTTGGCTATGAATTTGCATTTTTTTTGACTAGTTTATTTATAAATTTGTGAACTTGATATTTTGTAATGGATGAACTAGTTCATACTGGTTTTCATAGTTCATTATTGAAAATTTGTTTGGGTCATATCATGTAATGAGTTAATTATTGAATTATTGCTTGAAAACAACTGAGCAATTTATTTGTGTATTCTTGTTTGAATCATTTCACTGAAAAGATCACTCACACTGAATCTTATGAACATGTCTTGAAGTACGGAAGCAGTCATTTCATTCAGTACTTCATCAAATAGTAATGGTGCTTGTGAAAGGAAGAAATCTTCCTCAACTTTATCAGAGAATATTTCAGATATTTTGAATTTCACATCTTGCCTTAATTTGTCTCTTGTGTTTACGTACATTATCGAAGATTCATCAAAAAGGAAGTACTTTCCAATTGACTCTGCAACAATTTTTGCCTTACTGAAATTATTAAACTTGGAAGTAAGGGGTTTGTACTTTAAATTAATATCCTCCCAAAATATGATATTTTCAGAGTTATATTCCTTTGAGCTCATTATCTTAAAGTATTTTCTAAAGTGATCTGTTTGGAGAATCATATTTACATCAATAGTTTTTGGATCAATATTTTGATAGAATTCAATATCTGCTGCAAAACATGATCTAGATTTGGGTATATTTCTTTCTTTTGATTTACAAATATTGAGTGAATCTTGTTCCAAAGATTGTTTCATTTCTGTGCTTAGTGATTGTAAATCTGATGTTCCTGGAATCATCTTATATCTTGGTACAGTTGAGAAGAATGATTCAATGCTCTTCATTATTCCTCCCATATTTGCAAAAGTCGTATTAACCGTAGTGACCTGATCAGTGGTAATTGGCTGTGCTGACTGCTGACTGGCCCCTTCAATTTCAATCATTACTTCTCTTTCTGAACTTGAATGGTTATTTGAATGACTATTTTCCTTATCAGTTGCATTTGCAAGAAGACTATCAATGATCAAATCTGAAATTGGGGATGCAATTGTTTTATCCATGTGAAGAACCAAATCTTTGATTATATTTGGACATGCATCTGCATAGTTGTGTCTCCATGACTTGGCAACCTTTCCATTTCTAATGAGAAACATACATGGTTTGATTCTAAATGAATTGTTAAAATACTTGCTGTCCATTCTTACACTTTGTTCGAACCCCTCCATATGAACCTTAGCCAGTTGAGGCATCAGATGGGATATATATGTACTAATAGGTGGTAAATTATAGAAAATATTGAATTTTGATGCAAATTGCTGTTCTGGATCATTTATCCTCACCAAGTTTTGAATTTCTGGTACTTTCCACTAATTTAGTTTTGATTCGCCACAATTTTTTGAATAAACTATTCATGTGATTCAGTAATTGCTTACCTTTGCAAAGAAACTCTCTCCCTCCTCAACATCTTCAGGATAAACAACAACAGGAATAATATTGTATTGCTTGAGAGTTCTATAAAATTCCATCAATTGATTCATTCTTCTATTGCAGAATCCACATCCTTGAAATTTAACATATCTTCTGAAAATTAACAAGATATTCGATCTACAAGACATGTCATGAATATTCTCACCATAATTTGTTATCATTTGTTGTGTTACTTGTGCAATGTCGAGTGAAAGATCTTCTGCTTCCATCTCTTTACATCGTTTTGCGTTAGGGAAGGGCGTTTTGTTCGGCACTGGATTGTAACTCTTCATGATGGTGATGCAATTACTTTGATATGTGGAATAGTATTTTTTTTTGATGCAACAAATTGAAACTGTTGGCCAACACTTGTCATGTTGGGAAAATAGTTCATTGTTGTATGATGTTTGAAAGCATGAACTGCATGTTGGTTCATCAGCATGTTGTTGGGATAACAATTTAAAGCATTCACACAGATGACTTTTGTAAATAAATTGAAAAATGGGAACTGTCTTTGTAAAAACAGTCTCAGTATACTCTTTATCTGTTTAAAATTCGAAAATCAAATGAAATTCTTTCAAATAATTCCAAATTTCAGTAAAATCTATTTAAAAAGTTTAAATTTCTTTACAAATTTAGCCACCAGAGAACGAGGATAAGGTTTCAAAGCAATTGAAGTTGGAATATTTTCTGGTTGTTCCACCCACAATTTATATTTCATTTGATTCTTATCCAAATCATCACGAAGGGAAAGTAATTGTTTCTCCGAAGGACATTCCAAAACAATTGTATGCATTTGATGGATAGCATTAGCATCTACATAATTCAAAGTAATTGGATCCTTGTCAATAAGTAAACTTTCGGAAATGATGGAAACACTGGCATGACTTCCCTGAGAGACAATTGAACCAATAGCATAGGAATAAGGTGGTTGCATTAAATCTCTTCTAATGACAATGTATTGAACAATGGTATCGATGGTGGCATTGGCTTGTGGTGGAAGTTGAGGTTCCGATGTTGATTGATTTTCGCTCATTTTTTTATTATTAATTTTAATATTTAATATTCTATATTATTAAATAATATTTAAATATTTAATGTTCTTTAAAAAATTTGAAATTATTAAAAAATGAAAAGAAGTAGAGAGGGAGGAAATTCATCATCCTCTGCTAAAAAAACAAATGATTTTTCATCTCCGAAGTCACTTGTTGATGTTTCAGCCTCATCCTCATCAACAAACACAAATTCATCAAATAGAGAAAAATTCTCTCAACAATTAACTCAAGGAAAGGACCAAAAACGAAGAGGAACATCATCAAGTTACAGTTCTAAACAAACAAGTGGAAATTCATATGGTGATTCTAAATCTATGGTTGATAAAAAGAAGAGAAGTGAATTAATTAAACATTTCCAAGCAAATTATAATAAGAGATATGCACTTATTCAATATAGACATATTGATATTAAAGTGGATAAGAGTTTGACTAAGAAATCAAAGGATGAATCTGAAAAGGAGTCTGCTGATGAAAGAAAAGCTACTTGTGATAATTTATATTCCCTTTGGAAGAGGAATTCTTTTATTTGGGAAATGATTGAGGATTTTACAAAGTATTCAAAATCTGGAGGAGGTGGTTTTGATTTGTTTAATTTCCCTAATTTATCTATTGAATTGACCCATTATTTGCTTTGTTTAATTGACAGCAAAAAGAAGCCACAAGATTTGAAATCTTTGGATTATAAGGACGTTGTTACAAACAATGTTCAATTACCATCAATTTATCACAGAGGTGCTGAAGATCAAGCAACTCATAGATTCCAATTGAGTTTTGTCAATTCGATGAGATCTGGTAAAGAGATGGTTCTCTTGAGAATGAGAGCTTACAATAGTACAGATGAGGAAATTAGTGAAGATTTGAGAAAGTTGGCAACTCATTCATCATTTGCCATTGCTAGAGCAGTATCTGTTTATCAGCTCTTTAATGATGCCAAAGTTTTACCTCACTCCTTTGAAGAGTATGGTAATTATACATGTCTATTCTCCTCTCCTTCCTTTAAAAAGACCAGTCCAGCAACTTCCTATGTTAAACATAAGGCAGAAGCTTTCAGCTTACTGAACTCTATTGCTCAATCTAACAAGGTCATTTCAAAGAATGAAGATTCCAACAAGAAGAAGAATAAGAAACCATCCACAATCTCCAAGGATTCATCCACTACTGCTACTGACCCACAAGAAAACTCCCAACAACGTCCACTGCTCAAAATCAAAGAACGACTTCGAAGAAAGAATGCAAACCATTTCTCTCACCAACATTCAAACAAAAATAACAAGAAGAATACTTCTTCAACAATTGCAACTCCAACCAAAAAGAAGAGAAAGATGGATACCAGTGATGATACAACGATAGTAGTAGAAGCAACAGCAACAACAAGTGATGTAAATAATACAGCAACAACAACAACAATAGAAAATCAACAATCATCATCATCGGAAGAAAAGAAGAAACAAGAAAAGACCAAACGAAAATATGAAGAATATTTACCACTGAATGAAATGTGGAAGGAATATATGAAAACAACACTGGGACCTTCCTCTCTAGTGAATAATGAAACTTTACTCAAAGTTGATTATCATGGCTGTATATTTAAAGTTGTAAAGAGTAAATGTGGTTCCTATGTTGGAAAGGAAGGAATCATGATTAAAGAAAGCGAGAATACATTCCAAATATTATCTAGAGAGAATAAGACTTTTACCATCCCTAAGAATGGATCAATCTTTCAATTTACATTTGAGAAGGAAGTCATTAACAAATCACCCAAAGTGAAAGACACTCCAAAACAACAACCACAATACAAGCACTTCCAAGTAGAAATAATCGGAACACAATTTTGCTTTAGAACCTATGATAGAGCTTCAAAGAGATTCAAACGAAGAGACATTATTGATTTATAAATTTATTCAAGTCATTTAATTTATATAATCTCTCCTTCATCATTTCATTCACATATATTAATAGAGTCAACAATTTGGATCATTATTATGAAATTCATCATTAATATTCACATATTATTATCAAATTAATTAATTTAATGAAAATTCGTCGTTCAAAAAAAATGATGCAACAACAAGGTTTGCCAACTCTTGAACAAATCAAGACGGTGCTTTTGAATACCTTTAGTAACAATCGGGCTCAACAATTAGAAGCTGAAAATTTTCTTTCTCAATTGAGACATGTTAATGGGTTCTGTAGTTCAATTTTACAATTAGTTTTGCAATCACAACAAGAAAATAGTCAACAAGCACTTTATATTCAACAGGCAGGTGTAATTTTCTTGAAGAATTTTATTACTAAAAACTATGACGAAAGAGGAAATTTCTTTGGAGAGGAAGATAGCGAACCAACTGAAAAGTTAATTCCTATCAGTGCTGAAGATAGACAATTTTTGAGAGAAAATATCTTGAAGGCTTTGGTAATGTCCTCAACTGTTATTCAAAGTCAATTGTGTGTTGTTTTACACACAATGATTTGTACTGATTATCCAGTTAATTGGGTTAATTTGGTTGATGAAATTGTTAATTTGTTAAAATCTAATGATGTTAGATGTGTTTATGCTGCATTGTTGGCTTTGGATTCTTTGTTAAAGAGATACAAGACTGCCCTTGAAGATCATTATAGAATTGTTGTCAATGATATTGTTTCTAGAACCTTTGATATTGTCACTGGTTTGTTCCAATACTTGTTGAGTCAAAATACTGATGAATTTGCTGTTATGAGAAAGTTGATCGTTAAGGTTATTTGGTCTGCTTTCCAAAATGGTGTTCCTCAATATTATACTTTGGAAGTTAAAGAAGGAAAATTAGATAGATTTACCAAACTTATGGAAATGTTATTGGAATCATACAAGATTCAAGTTCCACCTCTTAATATTGATAGTGTTGAAAATCCACATTGGAAAGTTAAAAAGTGGATTGGTCACTTTGGTTATAGATTACTTTTAACATTCTCTGCTTTGGAAGTTAGACCAAATACTTCTGCTGAAGAAGCTAAAATTGCTGAATATTTCATTTCACAACATGCTCAAAAATTCTTACAAATCTTCCTTCAATTAGTTCAATATAATATTAAGGGATCATATGTACCATATCGTATCATTACACTCGTATTTAGATACTTGGATGGTTGTATCTCAAATCCTGATTTATACAAGTCAACTATTATTTCTAATTTGAAGGCTCTCATTGTAGAAACAATTTTCCCATATCTCTATTTCTCATCTGGTGATAAGGAACTCTGGGAATTTGATCCTCAAGAATGGATTAGAATTGGTTATGATCTTTCTGAAGATTTGTGGAACACTAGAATTAATGCCATGGGTACCCTCACTACTCTCTTGACAACCAGAAGAAAGGATTCATTCGGTATCTATCTTCAATATATTACTGAAGTTTTGACCAATTATGCAAATGGTACTCACGTTAATCCATCTCTCAAGGACGCTGTTCTCTATACTATTGGTAACATGTCAAAACTCTTCTCAAAGAGTGCTATGACTAAGGATAAGATTGAAGATTTATTGTTAATGTTTGTTTTCCCAGAATTCACAAACACTCAACAACCATACCTTAGAGCTAGAGCTTGTTGGGCTCTTGGTAGATTTTCCGAAATTTCATACAAGAATCCATCTACTATGAATGACGGTATGAAGCACGTCTTGAACTGTCTCCAAGATAAGCAAATTCCAGTTAGAATTCAAGCTGGTTTGACTTTGAGTTGTTTGTTGAATTTAGAGAATTCTATCCAACAAATTAGACCAATTCTTCCACAACTTTTGGATGTCTACATGAGCATTATGAACGAAATGGAACATTCAACAGTCGTTAGAAGTATTGAACTTTTGGTTGGAGCATTTGCTGAAGAAATGGAACCATTCGCTGTTTCTATCTGTTCTAGAATGAGTGCTACCTACATTAGACTTTTGGATGAAGATGATAACGATTTGGACAATGCTGAATCTGATATTCTTATGGAAAACTGTATCCAAACTATTCTCACACTCATGCAATCCTTCACCTCCAAGCCAGGTGTTTATAGACAATTGGAACCTGTCATTTTACCACTCATTTTGAAGATTTTGGAAAATCAAGAATATGGTTACGATTTTGTTGAAAATGCCATGGATATGCTCACATATTTGACTTATTATTGTGAAAATGGAATGGTTTCTGAAAATTGTTGGTCAATCTTACCTGCTATTTATGAAGCATTCAATGGATGGGCTTATGATTTTATTGGATATTTGGTTGCTTCATTAGATAACTTTATTTCCAAGAATCCTCAAAGATTCTTACAAAACCCAGATCATGTCACTATGGTTTATCACTTGTGTGCTAAACACTTGGGTAAGGATGCTGAAACTGTTGAAAAGGAAGCTCAAGGCGCTTGTAAGATTTTGTCGAGCATGATGCAAAATTGTAAAGGTGCTATTGATAGTGAAATTCCAAAGTATCTTGAAATGGTTATGTGTCAAATTGATTTGGCTGAATCACCTGCTTTCACTGTTTTACTTTTGGAAGTTGTTGCTGATGCCATCATTTACAATATGGAGCTTGCTCTCAGTTTTATCGAATCCAAACAATTCACTGTTAAATTATTCTCCAAATGGTTCCAAACTTTACCTAAATTCATGAGAGTTTATGATAAGAAGATTGCAGTTATTGCATTCTCTAACATTATTGGATATCCAAACTTTTCATCTCTTCCACAAGCTCTTCAAGCTAATGTTGAATATTTGGTTAATGCCTCTATTAGACTTTTGAAAGAAATTTCTGAACTCAAGAAGAAGCTTGCCGAAGAAAAGGATAAGGAAGAAGACGATGGCGATTTTGAGGATGATTATGATAGTGAAGAAGAAGAATATAACAATGGTGGATCAACAACTGATAAGCAAATGACATTGACTGTTGACTCTTTGAAGCATAATCCTCATCTTCAAAAGCTTGTTGAAACTCTTACCAGCTCATCATATGATGTTCAAGCTGATGAAGAAATTGATGAAATGGAAATCTTTGATTCCTTACTCGACAAGTTTGACGAAAATGTTTACTTTGGTAAAGCAATGGTTTCCTTCTCCTCCTCTCCTTCATTCCAAGCTATTGTTGCTAAATTGAGCAATGAAGATAGCAACTCATTACAACAACTCATGCAAGCTTCGATGCAACAATAAATGTAAATATTAATTTATGTAACACAAATTGTGAATTTTCTAAAAATTTAATTCCCTAGTTCAATTAAAAAATGATTTTTTGTTAAATAAATTGTTTAGATTGAATTTTATTTAGGCCATGTTGACAGTGACACCGAATTTGAATTCAGATTTAGCTGGATTAGCTTCAATTGTAGTGTTAATATTTGTTGCCATGGATGGAGCAACATCGAAACTGGCAGCAATGACGAATTGTTGATTGGCAGTAACACGGAGCTTAGCAGTTTGGAAATTTTGTTGGAAACCATAAACAAAGTTAAGAGCACGTTCGGAAATATCATAAGTAGCTTCTGTGCACAAGTAAGTATCAATAGCAACTTGTTGGAAGTAAGAAGCCTTCAAGTTATAGGTGTTAATTTGAGAGAGAGCACCAGTCACCTTAGCTTCACCAGTAATAACAGTTTGCTTTGAAGGTTGATAACGACAACAATAACCCAATCCACTAACTCTATCAGTGGTTCTAAAGAAACCAGAACAACCAAGTTGAAGGAATGGTAAAACACTTTGCATGTAGGAAACTTGTATTTTACCCTTTTCAAGATCATATTGAGCATCAATAATATAATCCTTGTCGGTAAAATCACCCTTGATGTAGAGAGCATTATTAGCACTCACATAAGTAATTTCACTGTAAAGCATTTCCTTGAAGAATTTATGTCTCAACGACACATAGTGAAGAAAGTGTGGGAAACCAATTTGGGAGAAAAATTGTGTCTTCTTATTGGAAAATGAAAGTGTTGTGTTATAATCAGGAGCTCTCATTCCGTTACCTCCAACGAAAATACTGTGTCCCATGGAAAACTCATGTTGAGCTGAATGATTAATATTCTTGTTTAATTGAACAGTGAATCCTTCTCCAACATCCGATACAAATAATTCTTTGGCTTCCTTGTTATAATCTTCATATTTACGAGGTTCCTTCAAACCCTTTGCTTTACGAACATTCTTGAGGTAATTATTTAAATTATCGACCAAGCTTGATGATGTATTGGATGATGTTGTTGATGCTGCTTGCTGTCTATTGTTCATTCTCTTTTTAATATGATGATGAAAAGGTTAAAAGGCAACAAATACGACGACGATGAAAAATTCTTGTTGTGTATTTGCAATATTTTTTTGTCGGCACTTGTTTTGAGTCAAAGCAAGAATTAACGCTGAACCCAATCAACTTTTTCAAATATTACAAACCAAAAGCACAGTAAAAAGCTTGCCAAGAAAATTCTAAAGAAAAACAATCAATAATAATTTAAATTGAGACAAAATGATCATGAAGCACCCCAAAGTGAAGAGATGGTAAAAATCGATTGATTACATTTTGATAGAATTAAAAAACAATGAATTCCGAACATGATGAATTTGATTGATAAGTGGTGTGGAAAATTCTCATGTATTTATTTGAATACGAATCAAAAGTTTACAGTAATAGTACAGGCAAAATTGTTAACTTAATAACCTTGTTGCTGTTCAAAAGATGAGTTTTCTCCATCTTGGCGTTCTTCAGAGGATTGAGACAGTGAAAGGGCATTAGCTGTTTGTTTCATTAATTGAGTTACGGTAGCAACTTGTTTCTTAACTTGCTTGGCTTGCTCTTCCATATCTTGTGTTTCAAACACTCCAAGACTCTTATAGATCGAATTCATGTAAGGAATCATTTTAACTTCAATAATCTTACGAAGGGCTTGTTTTTCCTTCTCCTTAGTTCCTAGCCCCGCATCAGAAACTCTTTGTAAATGAATGAGAGCAGCTGTCTTTCTGTCAAGAGCATCTTCCAACATTTTTTGATGGTGATCATAGGCATCCAATTCCTCTTGAAGGGAAAGGATTGTTTCATCTCTTTCGTTTAATCTAGCTGTTAATGCAATCATGATATCTCGTTGTTTTAACAATAGTTGCTTATATCTGTCAACTTGTGCCTTATCTTCCTCTATGGATTGCCTTTCTCTCTCCAATTCTTGTAATTTTTTCTCATATTGTTTGTGAACTCGTTCATATTCTTGTTTAATCAACTTTCTAAAAGCTGGGGTTTCTTCAATTTTCTCACCACCAACTAGTAATTGGGATTGTAAGTGAGCAATCTTTTCTTCCAATTTTCTCTTCAAAGTCTTTTCGTGAAGGAACTCTCTTGATCTGGATTCCAATGCTTCAATGGCTGCCAATTTATCTTCTTCTGCTCTTCTTCTTTGTTCTTCTAATTCTAAAATTCTTTGTTTTCCAACAACAGTTTTACTCTTCTTTGAGAGCTCTATTCTGAGCTTCTTCAATTCTTTTTCGTATTTTCTAAGCAAAGCCCTTTGATCTAAATCCTCATTGACAGTTACAATATTCTTGATACATTTAGCTCTCTTGGCAAAGTGGAGAGTGGAGAGAGATTCACCGTGGAATTCCATAGCCGGAGAAACCATGGCCAACATGGTAGTCCTGCAATTACCTCCCAAACTGTCAGCCAATAAACTTGTAAGCTTTGAGTTTCTGTATGGAACATAGTTGTCTTTCTTTGTGAGAGCGGAAATAACCATACCCAAACAAGTCAGAGACAAGTTGATCTTTTTAGTTTCTTCTAAAAGTTCTCCAGAGGCACCACTTACTGACACTCTTTCACTTCCAGCCAAGTCAACAAGATTAAGCTTACCAATACGATAAGATTCTTTAACTTCCTGCACAACCTCTTTTCCAGTGATGGCGTCTGCATTGGCACAATCGATATCTTCCTCATTTGAAATTGTTCTTTCCAAATGTTCTGCAACAATGATAAACACTGCGTGAGATCTACTACTTCCTTCGTTGAGTTTTGTAGGGGCTTTAGCTCTTCCCTTTCTTCCTTTGTCAATCAATTGATAAATTTCTTTAGGTGTTCTTACAACTTCTTCAGTCAACCCTTCAACGCAGGTTCCTTTCTTTTTATATTCTCTTATTGTTAAATTTGTTTTTGTTGGATCCAACAGATCATAAATTACTTCCTTATAAATTTGTAAGTAAGATGCTCTGATTAAAAAATTAACATTTGAAGATCCTTTTGTTTCAATATCTGATTCTATTTAAGAATATCGGAATCAATAAAACTTACATTCAAAAATGTCCTCTGTTGCTCTTGGAATAACACCTCTTAATTCCCTCTTATTTTCGAACCCTTCCATAGTATAGGTCTTGCCTGTACCAGTTTGACCGTATGCAAATAAGGTTGCCTGATTGAAAGTAAGATAAAATCAATCCCTTAACAACTTACATTGTATCCTTTAAGTACTGATAATACAGCTCCTCTGGCATGATTTTCATAAATTTCGTCTTGTCTACTATCCTCGCCATAGATATGATCAAATGTAAATGAATGTCCTACAGAGTAGTTTGCATCAGGTGAATCCGAAATCACCATGCTCTTCCTTGAATCACTAATCCTAATTGTACTGATAAGAGGTTCACCTCTATCTTGACATCCCTTTAATTCTCTTGGAAGGAATGGTCTAACACGAATAACAACGGTAATGTTTTCCTTTGGTGAATCATCATATTCAGCCTCGGCAACTGTGAGTTCTTCATGGTATTCTTCGTTTTCATCCTGAGCCAGATTATTTGTACTTTGACTTCTGTTGCCACTTGGCACAGCTCCTGAAGGCAAAGCAGTAATACTTCTTCTCAAACTTCCACTCGACTGACTTCTATTCATATTTTTTTTTAAAAAATGTTTTTTGTTTGAGATTGGCGGGAAAGTTTTTACAGTTGGTGTATGATTCATTATTGGATCTAGATTTTGGCGGCCTATTTTTAAAATGGCATAATTGTTGTTGAATTATTCCTTTGATTTTACATAATTTTTTTTGGTTTTTTATTTTAAAATACATACAGAAATAATTGTCGATTATAAATTATTTGGTCTTGATCTTCTTGGCACCAACCTTTGGGAAACTGGATTCATCAGCTGACTTTCCTTCTTCCTTTTGATTCCAAGTTGCAGAACTGCTTGAAGATGTTGTTGTACTAACGAAAACCTTGGCAGTTGAGGCTGACTTTTCAGTACCCTTCTTTGGTTTAGTTTCAACAACTTCAACAGGTACTTCCTTAGTGTTTGAATTCCAGAAATCATCTTCATTAGCATATGGATCTCTGACAACAGTACGTCTCTTTTCCTTATTAACTGTTGGTTGAGCAGTTGCTACTTCTTGTTCGGAATCAGATCCTTCACTGTTACTGTCGGCTTGTTTAGCTTCAACCTTCTTCTTGGTTTCTTGTTCTTCATCGGATTCATCCTTCTTGGTATCAACAAACTTTTTAAAGATGGACTTGTTTTCATCCTTCTTTTGTTTCTTTTGTTCAACCTTTGGTTCAGCCTTCTTTTCATCCTTCTTACGACCAGTTGATTCAGGTCTCTTGACAACTTGGAAGGTTGGATCTTCTTCCTTTTGCTTCTTGGATGACTTTTGTTCAGTAGTGGCCTTCTTGGAAGTAGTAGCCTTCTTCTTTGATTCAGTTTGTTCAACAACAACTTCCTTCTTCTTGTTCAATCCATAGAGTTCAGCAACATCAATGGAATCAAGTTCAGAAGCATCTTCATTTTCTGAGGCAGAGGAAGCAGCAGTAACAGTAGCCTTCTTTTCTGACTTATTCTTCTTCTTCTTACCAGCAGTGGTTGGCTTCAACAATTCACTCTTGTTGACACTAGCAGTTCCGGAACCACTTTTAGTATTAAAGAAGAGGAAAGCAGCAGCAACCAAAACCAAAGGAATGATCAAATAGAGCAGCATTTTCAATAAATTAAGAATATTACTATAGAGTATAATGATGTGAGGGAGAACAAATTAATCCACAATATATTATTGTTAATATCTTGTTGATGATGCTGTTAATGGTAATCAAAAAAATCCAAAAGAAGCTTGCTCCACGTGAGGTTTTCTCTCTTTTTTTTATTCTCTGCTGGCTTGAAAAGATTTTGTTTTCCTTGTGCTGAATAAATGTTAGCTGGCATTTTTGCGATTACGTGGGCAGAGTTTGTTGCTGGCAAGAACAATTTCAAGATTATTGTAATCCATCATTGTTACCCTATGATGATGAAGAAGAGGAGAATTTGGTGTTAGGGATGATGAGAAGGTTTTTAAAAGAGTCTTCCGATGATGAAAAAAGAAAGAAAGGCTATTGTTGGATGATGATCTACAAGTACAATTAGGGAAATGTAGTTGATGAGTAGACTTGGAATAGATTGAACAATATTCAATTAATTAT
Source organism: Naegleria gruberi (assembly GCF_000004985.1). Classification (NCBI taxonomy): domain Eukaryota; phylum Heterolobosea; class Eutetramitea; order Acrasida; family Naegleriidae; genus Naegleria; species Naegleria gruberi. The sequence goes on from NW_003163281.1 coordinate 120,399, forward strand.
TATTTATCTAAATAATATTTCCTTCAAATTAATATTAAATTTATCAAGTGATTAATATATTATTTACCCTATGTAACACACATTAGAAATGTATATTCATTAAGGTTGATTTCTTCCTTGAGTTTTATCAAACAACAAACGAAAAAAAAATACAGCAAACGAATGTCTCTGCAACCATTCCACAATTTCACAACTGTAGCCAACACGCTCACACAAGATTCATCATTCGCATTCAATTTGAATGTAACCATCGTGAGACATGTTAAATGGATTTCAGATTCATTGTTGACTTTCTTTGTAGAGAATACCTATGCTTCGGATTGTGTTAAAATCTATAGAACTTGTCCATTGCAATCTGGTGGTATGAAAAATTGTGAATTGATCGAGAGTGTGAAATTGGTAACTGATGAAGATTGTGCTGCAAATGTCAAGACATCAATTGGCTGGTTGGAAGTTGCATCATTTCCAACAACTGGATCAATTTATTTGATGACAGTCATTAAGAAAGTTAACGGAGAGGAAGTGAAATATGTGGAAAGAATATTTAAATTGCAAAATATTGGCAGTGGCAGCTCGTTGGAACAATTATGTCATTCTAATGAGTTGACTGTGAGAATGGCCTGTTCAATAATTGCAGATGAGGAAAGAGAATGTGTCTATATGATTGGAGGACTGAATATTAGAAAAGATGCAGAATTATATAGAGATGACATTTCACAATTCAATGTGAAAACAATTGAATGGTCACTTTTAACAAATGTTGAAACAGTAGCTCTCTATTCTCATTCATCTCTAATGTGGAAAAACAAGTTCATTGTAATATTTGGAGGTTATATCTCATCATGTTCAGTATCTAGTAATATCACTCTTTACAATCTTGAAACAAAACAATGGCTCACTGCTTTCCATCTTTTGGAAGATAGTCCATCAAAATCTAAAGCAAATGGTAGAACCAATTCAGGAATTGCACTACTTCCCAATGAATGGGCGTGTAAATTCAATCGCTCCATTCCGAATAATTCAGAATGTGATACTTTAATTATTTATGGAGGCAGAATTTCAAAACTGGTTTCAAAGAGACTTGTGTATGTAGAATCGAGTGATATATTGCTCTTCCATTTGAACGAATCAGAATTGAAAGTGAGACAGAGAAGAGAGGAATATAGTGTGGAGTTTCCATTCGAGTTGAAACATTTCATTTTGGCAATGCCAAAGAATGAATTTAGTTCATTGTTTGTTTTTGGAGAGGAAACCAGCAAAATGTCATTGATTTTTTGTGGTTGTAATAATATTAGCAAGGCTGACTTGTTTTCTTCTCCAAATGTTAAGAAGAATTAAGATTGTAAATTAGTTTACAATACTATTATTGGAATATTTTAGAAAAAAACTTTAAAAAAAATGAAAGAACATTCTCTGTTAAATTTACCCACGGAAATCCTACAATTAATTATTTCCTTCCTAATCTATGAATCTACATCAGAAAATTGGAAAGAATTACTTTCGAATGATTCGTGTTTCTATCGGCCAATTTCTATTCCACTTGAGAGAATGAAACAAATTGTCTTGAGTTTGCAATCTGTTTGTTCATATTTTCTAAAAGATTATTTACCTATTGGAAAGAAATTAAACGAATTTTGGTTGCTTGTGATGCAAAGAGAATTTTACTATACGAAACAAGTGATCGAAAGTGAAAGGGAAAAGATGAGATGGAAATCTAAACGATGTTATGGATTATTGAAAAGAATGGTGGAAATTAAATTTAATGATGCTTGTTATCCTATTGGAAACATTCAAAAGAATAATCAAGATTCGTATAGATTCAAAGCATGTGTTATTGGAGAAAATGCTGGAGAAGAAAAGTTAACTAAAAGATACACGAACGATGACAATAATCAAAATTTTGACATTGAATTTATGTATCTCAATGATCGTGGTAAGTTTATTTGAGAATTATTGAGATTAATTTAAAGTTAGATAAAATAATTCGAAACTGTGAAGTTTCCATAATTGTCTTCCCATCGATTCATGAGTCGGATGATGCACTTGAGGATAGTTTAGCTCATTTAAGTTCTATAATACGTCAAGTGTTGAGAATTAGAGATTTTGATGATGCTCCATGTGTGATTGCATTCTCAAAAAGTGATTCATTAGACGAATCTTCTTATTCTCAATTCGAAACAAGAACGAAAGAACAGTTTATTAGGAGAATAATGGCACAACAAGACATGCTTAATTGTGGAATTGTTCATAGGAGTGCTGAAAATGGAGATGGAATTGATGAGATTGTTAAAGAAGTTATCAATAGATATTTAACTTTGGTTTCGTCCAAAAGTAGAACAACTACTAACAAAATTTACCAAAATTGGCATACAGGAACAATTTTGCAAAAAATTATTTCTTCAGAAAAAGAAATTTACTCAATTGTATCCAACGAAACAGGTGGAAGTTCAAGATGTGAATTGATGTAATATTTGGTCAACCAAAATACTTCTTAATTTAAATATTTATTTGGAAAGTTTCAAATCTGCAAAGTAAGGATCATTGAGGAGATCGATTGTTTGTGGTCTAACATCTGGATCCTTTTCTATCATTCTAATAACTAATTGAAAAACCAAAACCAGCCAAAACAGTTGAAATATTCTCTTCACCTAAATCTCTAATAAAGATATTCGAAGGTTTAACATATTGGGAAAATAAACGAATGTTGTTGAACATGATAAAAAAGACTTTACAATTAGTTAATACTGAAGAGAATTATAGACAACCGATTCAATATTGAATAATTAAACTTTACAAAAAAAATGCATCAAGATTGTTGGGCTGAAATTATTCCATTTTTGCAACCGATTGATGTTTTAGCTTCCCTCCTCACAATCAATCATAGCCTTCACAATTTAATTAAAAAATTGTGTATTGTTACTTTTGATAGAATTTCCCAATTTACAGCTGGTTGTTGTTCTGAGTTGAAAATTTCATTTAATTGTCATGATGATTTTGAAAATATTGAAAAGATTAATCATGATGTTCCAATATATGGGAATGTAAAATATTTCATCCGATTATACTTGTTAAAATTATCCTTAAAATTAGGAAATCAGGATCCTGAGAACGGAGATCTCAATGTAATTTCAGACATTTTGAATAGTTCAGAATTGAAATTGTTGAATTTCTATCGATCTGTCTTTACTGAATTTAAATTTCCACAACAGAAAAATCCATCAACAATTGCTTATTGTGTGGTGGGAGAGGCTGGAGTTGGAACGTGCTACTTTTGTGAATTTGTTCGGTTTGGAAAAAAGTCATATAGTTTGCGATATGGATTTGAATCCTTTTACAAAAAATTTACAATTCCAAACGAGATAGAATGGCAACAGCAAATTTGGATACCAGATGGATCTGAAAGGTTCTATTCGAAACAAGATGTTATCCAAAGATACAAAAAATATGATAAGAGCATGTATATTCTTCCATGTTTTTCAATGAATTATGAAACGTCATTTCAAACAGTAGGAGATTGGGTTTCAATTATTAGAGATACTCTTGGAATAATTGTTGGACTCAGTACTACAGATTTCTCACTAGATCCTCTTGAAGAAAAGAAAGTTAGTTTGAACGATGCTGTGAGGAAGGCATTCGAACTTGGATTTTCAGTATTTGTGGAATCTGATGACAATCACATATTTACTCCATTTTGGTTCATTCAATTGCAATCCACCTATTTCACTTTTAATAAGAATGATAATTGGGATTGTTCTCTAATGTAAAAGTAATAAATAGTAGATTAAATACGCAGTTTAGGAACTTGTTTGATATTCCAAACCTAATTAGAGCAAAAGACTACAGCACCACAGGTTCCCAAGTTGTCTCCAACCTCAGTACTGATGTGGCTCGACGATGCTTAACTTCTCAAATCGGACGGGATGAGGTGCATTCATCGTGATATGGCCGTAGCCATTCAATTCATTATCGCTATGAATATAAAGAATATGGAACTTCTTTTGCATAACTTAATGCAACTTAGTAATACTTAAGGTGGTTAACCTATTAAGCTCTGTAAAAAGTTATCCTTGATCAATCGATTCTCACGACCAACTCAATACAAACTTTTAGTAATTAAGTTATAACAATTTAGTAACATTATTTTTGGATATTCTTTTTAGTTTCATTGGACGGGAAGCCTGCCAGGAATATGACTGTGCATACAGTTGTATGAACAGTGAAGGCAACGAAGACAGAATCTTGTTGGTTCAGGTTTTGTTTGAAGAAATTGATTAGGTTGATCACCCTTCTATAAATTGAATATTTGACTGGTAAATTGATGGATGCAAGTTTTGGTTTCTCATTTTCTGATCAAATCGAAATTGAAACTTCAAACAGTAGCTGCCTTAATTTAACCATTCTTAGCTTAAAATAAAATTTACAAACCAAGAAAGATGAAATTCTAAATTGATATGCTCGATTTTTAAAAAAACAACCACTAGTTTTTTTAAAAATCGCATGTACTAAATAATTGTTCTGTACCATTACATTTTGTAGTTGAACATTTGCATTAATCACTTGATTATCATGGTTTTTGTTGTCTATTAAATTATGATATTTAAAAAATTCATAAACATAAATATTTTCAATATTAATGGCTAGTTGCGAGGAACGATGCAACGTTAGTATTTCGACAAATTGTAAACAATAAAATTGAGTTGATAAATAATTTTTATGCTCAAAAAAATTAAGAAACATGGTAAACACACCAAGCAAAATCATTGCTGACACCCCTGGCAAAACAGTGACTGCTATCAGAAAAATTATTTCTGCTAGTAAGTCAGCTGACAGCGTTTCAACTTACAAGTCTGGATATCCCAGCAATTGATGAAGGTAGTTCAGTGTCATCACAGACTAAACCTTTAGATAATAATCAAAGTGGTTCTGGAAATAACCCAGTTTCATCGCAAACTAAACCCTTGGATAACAACCAAGGTGGTTCTGAAAAGAACCTAGATGCTATTCTTCACGCCATCACTTTATTGGGTGAGAGAATTAAACATCTTGAAGCAGTTCCACCCATCCTTCAAGAAGCTGATCAACTTGATGACAACTCTGATGAGGATTCTGCTGAAGATTCCACTGGTAAACATTGGGGTATGTCAACAATCAAGGAGATTAGAAGACACTACGAAGTTGGCGACAGATTAGCCGATGGAGATGTCTTAAGTTTTGTTTCAGCCAAAACTCTTCGTCGTTATCAAACCAATGATGCTCTTTTGAATAGAGTTCAATCATTAATGGCTAGATTTGAATCCGTTATTCATAATCATCGTACTTATCCCCGTTTGCAAGAAATCCAATCAAAGGGCTTGCAAAAGATGATGGAAATGTTGCATTTGAAATCTAGACTACTCCATTTCGCTTTAAGTCACCCAATGAACGTTGCTAACATCATTGAAATCACAGAATTAGTTTATCTTCTCTGTGAGGTCGAGAAAATTTTCTTGGAAGAAGGTTTGTTTGATAGTAATTTTGAGGTTGCCACCAATTTCATTCAACCATTCGTACAGAGCAATACGTTCGCTGACATAACCGAAAAAGCACGTAGTAAGAAGAGAGAGAAAGCTGTTATCAAGACTGCTTTTGTTGGAAAGATTCAAAAACCCAACAAAATGAAAGAGAAGTTGAACAAACCCTACACTTCTCAACACAACAGCTACTCTAAGTCTTACAAGAGTAACTCCAATTTTCAAAAATCAGGAGACTCAAAACCAAAGTACAACAACAACAACAGTGGAGGATCCTTCAGCAAGGACCTCTGACTTGGTGGGTTGTCGTCTTGGCAAGTTTGTAACTCAGTGGGAGAGTTACAACTTCAACCCATTCATAGTGGATTGGATTCGGAATGGAGTTCCAATCTACTCAAATCCCACCCTTTGGAAAGAATTCAAGCAAAGGAAGAATTTCTCTCCAAAGGAGACCTCTTGGATGGATCAAGAAATCCAAGAGATGTTGAGTTCCAATGTCATCGAACTTGGAAACAAATCTACGGTACTCAATCCAATAAACATTGTCCCCAAGAAGGGCTCAGATCAGTTTCGTTTTATTCTGGATCTCAGGAAAGTAAACTTGGGGATCAAGGATACTTCGTTCAAGATGGACAACATTCAAAAATGTTTGAAGTTTGTTCAGAAAGGAATGTGGGCAACAAAGATAGACCTGAAGAAAGGCTATTTTCATGTTCCCATCAGAGAGAGTCATCGACACCTTCTGGGATTCAAGTACAAGAGCCTTGTATACCAATTCAAATGCCTTCCATTTGGTCTAAGTCAAGCTCCCAGAAACTTCACCAAGATAATGAAGGAACTAATGACCAAGTGGAGAAAGCAGGGCATCTTGGTATTCATTTACATCGACGATATATTGATTCTAAGCAACCACAAGGAAACTACCCAACAACACACAGACATAATCTTGAAAGACCTAGAAACATTAGGATGGATTATACAGAAGGAGAAAAGTGTGTTGACACCTTGTCAATGCATAGAATTTCTGGGTCTGGAATTGGATTTAATATCAGGTTTGGTAAAAATTCCACTCAACAAACAAGCCACTGCGATAAAACTGATCCAAGACTTCTTGTCAGCGAACCAACTGAACAGATATGTAGCTTGCAAGAAAGTGGCTCAGTTTCTTGGGAAGATGGAATTTCTAACCCTATCAAACCATTATTTTGCACCATTTCTGGCTCGTCTTCGAAAGGATATGGTGAAAGTAGTAAACGACAAATCCTGGCACGCATCGATGAGAATATTCAGAGGTGCAACCAAAGACCTCAAGATATTGAAAACTCTGATTCAGGAAAACAGTGGAGTTCCATTCGAACTGAACTCAATGAACCCGATTCGAGTGAATTCAGATGCTTGCCCAACAGGTTATGGAATTCACGCAGAATCAACCATTACAATTGGAAGATTCAATTCCTCAGAGCACATCAATGTCAAAGAGTTAAAAACACTCCTCATTTTCTTCACACAAGCAGATCAATTAAACCTTTATGGTCCTGGTCAGGCATTCGAGATAAGAGGCGACAATGTAACAGCAATATCTTATATAAGGAGAGGTTACGGAGTCATCGAAGAACTCTCACAAATAGCCAGAGATCTCTACAAAATTCTAATGAGAAGAAAATGGTGGATTTCCAAAGTGATTTATATTCCCTCAAAGGAAAACATTTTGGCGGACAGACTGAGTCGTCTAACAGAATGGAAATCCTCTCAAGAACTATTGAATCTAGTTCAGACAGAATTTGGAGAACACCACGTGGACAGATTCGCAACATTGGAATCAACCACAACAATTCAATTCAATTCATGGATAGAGAACGACACATTTCTGAACCCATGGGAACAAAATCTGATGAGCTATTGTGCTCCTCCTCTGGGTCTGATATCTCAAGCTCTAGTTCACTGCATCAAGTCAGGAGCCAAAGCGACATTTGTGGTTCCAGATTGGCCCTCTTCGATATGGTTTCCAGTCTTGCTAAAGATATCAGAAAGAATGATAACTGTTTCGAGAAAGATGCTTATAATAACGCCCTTATCAGAGTTGCAAGACAAGTTCGAGAATTCGAATTTCCTGGTTGTTCAAGTGCATGGCAAGTTATTCAAACAATGAGAGAAATCAGTATTCTCTCTTCAATAGGTGAAAAAACCTTCAGAACCTACAACAGGATTTATGGTGGTTTTCTTTGGTTTATCAATGTGTTCGATCTTACCATTGATAATCCTTTAGCTATTGAATATTACATCTCTTACCTTCTGGTTAATGTTCAAGGTTACAAAGCAAATACTGTGCAAGCAGCTATTCAATTCTTTGCTAACCTTGATGGCAGAACAATTAATATTTCTGTCTCTTACCCTAAAGTTAAAAAAGGTGTCCTTAAGCTTTATTCACTTTCGGATAAAGTTTCTCTTCAAAGAGATCCGATAACAATCAAACATTTGACTGATTATTTGAAGTGCAAAGACAAAGTGGATAATTTCACTTTCCGTCTTACTTCTGCTATTCTAGTAATTGGTTTTAGGCTATTTGCAAGACCTGGTGAGGTTGCGCGACTAAAATGGTCATATATCAAGATGCTTAAAAAAGGAAGAATCAAGATTGATCTCAGTGGTCATAAAACTGACTTCTTCCTTATTGAAAAACCAATTACTATCGAAAGGAATACTAAAGATCCTAATCTTTGCCCAATTTCAATACTAAAATCATACATGGATTTGGTTAGGAATTTCAAAGATGCTGAGTCCCCATTATTTTCCTTCGAAAACGACAAATTCTTTGATTCAGATGGTATTTCAAAGATACTAAAGAATGCAGTGGGTATAGTAGATCAAGGCGTAACAGTCTCAGGTCACAGCCTTAGAATAGGTGCTATCACAGAAGGACTCAGAAAGGGTATGTCTACAACTGATCTAATGGTCGGTGCAAGACATAAAAAGGAAAAAAGTTTATTTCCTTACCTTAGATCTGAAGGCCTAGCTGGCAAGAATTTCACTAACACTCTATTTTCTCTGGACTAACCCATTGGTTTATCAACGAAATTCTTTATTGTTTTATTTGGAGAAATATGGCTAGTTGCGAGGAACGATGCAACGTTAGTATTTCGACAAATTGTAAACAATAAAATTGAGTTGATAAATAATTTTTATGCTCAAAAAAATTAAGAAACATGGTAAACACACCAAGCAAAATCATTGCTGACCCACCCACCCATTCCCTTAATTTCATCAAGAATTCCTTGAATTCTTTCAAATAGTCCTTCACTCCTTGAGTGTTTTTTCCTATTTGTCTTTTAGTTTGATCTTGGTAAGTGATCCTTCTAAGGATGCAGGATTAGTATTACCTTGTGATACAATAATTTTTATTTCTAACTAACATCATTTGAATAATTCGAAATATGCTCGTAAAGTAAGCCAGATTTATTTTTTCAAAAAATATTTCTGATAGAAATTACCAGGCATTTTTTTTCAAGCAATTCACTAGTTAAAATAGAGAACTTTAATGGATTGGAGTTTTTACCGATTTTTCCTGCAATGCAGGTTTTTTATAGGGGAGTTGTTCTACTTCAATCTCGATTTTGTAAACAACTTTATTAACTCGGGACAATGCTGAATAAAGTCAATGACCTAAAAGGCAGCATTTCCGAGCAACATACCTCATCCTTTGGATGAAGAATATGTTGAGTGAGCTTCTACCCATTGGTTTATCAACGAAATTCTTTATTGTTTTATTTGGAGAAATATATTAATAATATTACTTTCCCTTGTACTTTTTAATAATGATATAATGATCTTATTATTATTCACATCAAAATTTTTAATTAGGTGTTTAGTATGATTATTATTAATTACATTTTTAATATTAATTAATAAATTATCATGATTAACTTGTTGAATAATTAATTCTTGAATTATTTTATCTATTTTATCTAGTACTATGTTATTATTTGGAGTAATTGATGAAGTAATAATAGTATTTCCAGATTGTTGAATATTGTTGGAAGATTCAATTGTAGAATTATTAATAGTACTGATTGGTATCGTTAAATTAATTGCAGATTCTATTGTTGTTGTAGTAGTGTTTGTAGGTTCTATTGTTGTTGTTATTAAATTATTTGATGTTGTATTTGTAGGTTCTATTGTTGTAATTGATGTAATTATTGAATCTGTTGTTGTACTTGTTAAATTATTAATATTTATAGTGTTTGTAGGTTCTATTATTGTATTTGTAGATTTAGTAGTTGTTGTTAAATTATTTGATGTAGTGTTTGTTATTGGAGTACTTATTAAATTATTTGTAGGTTCTATTGTTGTTGAATTATTTATAGTATTTGTAGATTGTATTGTTGTACTTTTTGTAGGTTCTATTGGTTTTGAATGTCTTATTATTCTCTAAATTATGTTAATGAAATATAATTAATAAAACAAACCCGTTTTTTTGTTGTTGTTAAATTAGTATGTTCTATTGTTGGTGTGGTTGTTATTAAATTATTTGATGTAGTGTTTGTTGGGTCTATTGTTGTTGTTAATTTAATTGTTGAATCTGTTGTTGTTGTTGTTAAAGTATTTGATGTAGCATTATTCGTAGGTTCTGTTGTTTTTAGTTTTTTGTGTCGCTTTGATGTTGTTAAATTATATTATATTTAAAATTAAAACAAACCCGTTTCTTATTATCACTATTATCATCACCATTATTCTTATCATCATCATCATTATTATCATCATCATCTTGTTCAACCTTTCTTTTACCAAACATCTTCTCCTCTATCGTAGTAGGAGGAAACAAAAAATGTTCACCATAAATAAAATTATCATTTGTTAAATCAATACATTCCATATTAACAAACTCTTTTATATTATATGAATGTATAATGTGATCAACATGGATTCTAATAAATTTTGCTCCTTCGTGGATTTTTAGGTTTATGGATTTTGTTATTGGTGGACCTTGTATTCTCATTTTTTTTTAAAACATTTAAATCTATTAATAAAACATGCCGGTAGGTTTTATTTTTAGATCATCATATAAAAGTTGATCATAAACGTTCTTTCCAAACTTTCTTTCCTTTAGCTAACTGTTCATTAACTAATTGCAATTCAAACACAATATAATCAAACTCTATTCTGATCTTGTGAGTTTCTTGCAAATAAACCAATTTTAAATTCACTACCATTGACCTCCACTTCTTCTTTTTATGTTCCCATTTATACAACCACCAATATCTATTATCCTCAAGAATAGGAAGAAAGGAATTTGGAGCATCATTAATCCATTCTAAAGTAGTTCTATCAGCTTTTCTGCTACTTCCAGCCTCAAGTCCTCTATCAAAAATCCGATAATTGTCTTTGCTTTTACTTCCGTGAAATGATAAATCCATTTTCATACATAAAGCTTTCCATTCTATTTCATCACAACTAATTGTATTGTAGGTGTTAACAAATCTAGATATAGAACGTTTAGCATCTGGCACCATTCTTCTTCTGATAATATCCACAATCTCAGCCTCCATTACCATCACACGCTTCAAATAATAATCAGCATCAAAAATAAAAAAACTTTTTCGTTTTCCAATTAAATTATCGTCCAATCCTTCATTAAAATCACCAAAGAGATCCAAATAATCATCTAAACTCCCATCATCTGCTTTTTCGACAGTAGCAGCAAGCTTTTGTTCAACTTCTTCCAACACAGCCCTCTTCGAGACTTTTTTTTTGATCATTCCAAAATTTTAATCTCACGCATTGTTGTTGGCATGGTGTTTTATTTGCTGGTAACTTGCGGCAAAAATAGTAAGCTAGTGATTAAAACAAATAAAAAATGGCTAATGATTTACATCCTTACACCACAAAAGAGGTTGACGATAGAAACATAACCAACCAACCAACAACGGATGCAGATGATGAATTAAGTATTTTTGAAAAATTAACAGATGCAGAAATTGCAGCTTTGAAACAATTTTCTGAACGCACAGGGTGTACAATGGAAACAAGAACACTGGAGGAAATACTCGAGTTATAATATATTAAGCAGGTATAGGATTCAAACAATTAGAGAAAAACAAAAACAATACATATTTTTCTGATATGATTTTTAGTATAATAATAAATTTTGTAATAAAATTGTTGGATATGTTGGAATAAACATATCATTAAAGGGATCTATATCATTGGGAAGAATGAAACTTATCGTGGTTCATGGGAAATTACTAACACAACCCTAAAAGAAAAATATTCAAAACAATTAGAGGATAAATTGTTGGTAAACTATCTAATAAAAAAGTGAGGTCATTAGGTTGAACTTTTACTGGAATTGGAATATATTTAGGTGTGTACTTCCAATTAAATTATTTTCAATTACAATATGATAAGTACCTGCTAATAATGGACATAGTTTCTGCTTATTTTTCATACAATTACCAATCATAGATAATAAATTAAACAATTTACAATGTTCAATTATTTAATCATTCTAAAAATGTATCAGTTTCATATGTAAGAGATAGTTGGTATAAATATTTAAATGGAACATGATTTCCTTACTCGAAAGTGGTTCTTTTTTGAGTATAATTTCGCTTAGAATTTTTAGGACATCGTCGTGAGTTAATAGAGGTAAGTTTTCTTCAACTATTATAAAATTAGGCTTAATTTTCTTTAATGAAGGATCTTCATCAACAGAGAGGACTCTATCTTTCCTTTTGTTGGCATGTATTTCATCGTTGGTAGAATAACCAGTATCAGCTACACAATCGTTGGTAAGCTGAAATATGTGAGAGAGATTCTCAATTTTGCAAATTACTCCTAAAAGAAAATTCTCAAAAATAGTTTAGATCGAAAATCAACTATAAAAAAATAACAAGAATTAAATTTCCCTTCTTGTGCCGTTTATTATTGTTGTGGCTTTGAATAATACATTCATTATTCTACTATTTTTATAAATTAATAATAGTAATAATAATAATTTTGTATTCGATCTTATTTTACAATCAATAGCAAAAATTGCTTCCGATCAAGGGCAATAACAAATTATAATTATTTTGATTTTATCGGAAAATGTCGAAAGAACTTGTGGAAATGATAGATGAGTTGAATTCGTCCCTCAAGTCTATGGATGAGGATTTTAGTGATGATTTTAATAAGAATAATAATAATAACAATAATATGGAAATATATGATGATAGTACAACGTCGATACCAATTCATCACAATTCGAGTTTTTATTATGGAGAGGATGAAAAACACCCGAATACACTGTCTTATGATTCTCATAAATTTAACAAGATTATATTCGAAGATTCGGAATATTTGTATAGAACAATTACAAGAGATGATTTACCAGCTCTTAAAAAGTTACAACAAGAATTATTTCCAGTTCAATATAACAAACCTTTTTATTTGAAATTATTGGATAAAAGCAAGACGTATACATTGCTTTCATTTAGCAAGGAAAATAATGAATTGATTGGAGTTTGTTCGACATCAATAACATTGGAGGAAAATACTGATGGTGGATTTTGGCAATTTCTATTTGGATATCCAGACAAGTACAATGTTTGTTATATAATGACCTTGGGTGTAAAAAAGAAACACAGAAGAAAAGGTTTAGCCTCAAGAATGTTACAAATTCTGGAAGAAGTTGTGTCGGTTGATCCTTATTATTGTACCAAATTAACTCTGCATTGTAAAGTCGATAATCAACATGCTTTATCATTTTACAATCAGAATTCCTTTACAGTAAAGGAAAGGATAGAGGGATATTACGACTTTGGATCTCATTTCGAAGCTGCTTTCAAGTTGGATAAGGTTTTGTCAGCAAAGAGAAATGAAAGCTTTTCAGATTCAATCTCCTTCTCTGGATTACTAACATCTGAGAGTCATACATCACTAGGATCTCAACCAACATCAAACAGACAATCCACTAATGAATCACCCATTCGAAATAACTATAACACCAGTTCACTTGGCTGCTTGGCAGTGACATTTCAAATTTGTAAATTTTTTATTGAAACCTTTAAAGTGGTAGCAATAGAGTCTTATAATACCATGAATAATATTCTCTCCCCTTCACCTCCTTTAAATCCAAATTCATCATCTCCACAACTTTCCAATTCCACCTCAACCAATGCTCTTTCACCCATTGCAATTCCAAGACCTAGAATTGTTTTACAAATTCAAGAGAAGGATTGTGAATAAAAGATATTCTCTCGCTTACATGACAAGGCAACCTCCATGTGCTTTGAAATTTTCACTTCTTGGACATGGAACACTTTTCAAATGTGAAACACTATCAATAGATGGCTCTGTTAATTTAACTCTAATTTCCAATAAGCTATATTGTAAGGCCCCTGTGGTATCTATAAAACCAGCAGCCAATTGATTGTAATGTAAAATCCAAAATCTAGCCACAATATTGCCATCCTCATCAAATTTGAAAGTTGGTTCCTCATATTCACTTTTTGATCCTCTAAAGAAGGTATCCCAAGATCCTGGAATCATACTCTTGGGTTCGTACACAACCAATCCAGCAACTGTGTTTGGATAACTTGGAAATAGAACTCTATATGTATAATATTTGAAAAGGATCAAGTTAAATTGGGGAGAAAACATATTCCATCCCATCAATTCCAAACAAGTTTTCATTTGTGAAATTCTGTCTTGACAATTACACGTAAATATATTTCCCAAACTAACTCTTGTCAGTATTTTGAAATTATTTGCTGCTTTTCGAACATGAACATTGATGTATTGTTTATCGTTATTGTCATGATACCCTGGAGGGTATTCACTGCTAATTTCCATCTTTAGTGAGTTGACCAACTGTTTGAGATAATTCAGTAACTGTTCTTTGTATGAATATTCTAAATCAACCACATGATGAGTAGCACCTTCATCGGAATCGTGATGATCATCAGAAAGTTTATATTTCAACAGTAAATTCCATAAATTTCCAAACAATACTGTGTCATATTGTTTAAAAACAATCTGTATTGCCTTTCCACAACTTTCCATCATTAAAATATCATCCAAACACAGAAATGAGAGAATGTTAAACCAACAATCTGATGAAATCATTTTTTTTGTCGTTTCCACAAACCATTTCAATTTATCCGAACTTTAAAGAACAGATTTCAAAGTGCACCATTACAAAAATATTATTGTAAAGTTTATTAATTACAACGTGATTGTATTGAAACGTGATGTATGATTACAGTGCATTCCTGATTTTGCAATTAAAAAAAAATGTCATTACACAAAGAGAACATTTTCTTAAATTTGAACCAATGTGCCATCAAATATTACAAACTCAAGAAATCAAATGATGAATTGAGAGGTGCCAATGTTGAATTTCCTACCATTGTCATGACAACAATTTTCGTAAAGGGCATACAAGAGGAATTAACCATTGATGATTTAAAGAAAATACTATTGGCCGATATGGAATGTAAATGGAGACAAGTACACGAAGGAGACTATTGTAAATTATTTATTTGTATTAAAAGTATGGATAATTCACAAATGAAGGATAGTTTTAGAACCGTGACCTGTCAGACATTGGAAAGAATTGGAATTAATATTCATGATGATAATATTTATTTTATTGATGATAGAAATAGTTTATATTTGGAGTCGTTGGCTAATTATACATTTAAACGAATGATATCGAATCATCTTATACAGAATATTCCAACATTTGATATCAAAGTTGGTCAATTTGTAAAGAAGGAATTCCTAATTAAATTGACACTATACAAAGATTAAAGAAATATGATAATGATAGTAAATGTATATATATTGTGGCTAAAATTGGAGATTTTTATAAGGAATCAATATTTTCATGTAAATATGTTAGTATTAATGATGGTAATTATGGAATTTATGAAACGAATGAGGATGCTGAGTTGATTATTTGTGGTACAGACATGATACAAAATTTATCTTATCAAAATAGGACAAAAACAAGAGGTGAATTTACTTGTCTTGAGCAATTCAATAGTTCTGAATTGAAAGAAGCTAAAATTTCATGTTCAATTATACCTAATGAATTGACAATTAAGGGTGCCAATATTTATAATACTATTCCTGTTTGTTTACCAGAAGACTATGAGTTCTATGTATATGACAAGAATAGTGAAAAGCCCTCAATTGATTCCTATTATTCATATATTAACAGTGAATTAATTGATTCTGACTTTGAAAATAATCTTTTTCGTAATGATAACAGTCAATCCAATGTGACTATCCAGTTAGACGAAAGTATTAATTGTAAATTATTGAAAACTAAGCTTTCAGAAAGAAGATTAGACTGTTACAATATTTCTGATAAGATTGCTTCCTTATTCACCAAGAGAGGCCTCGGATTTTACTATGCATACGATGATTCAAACAAAATAGCTTTAGAAAATAGATGGTGTCTCGTTACTAACAAGCGATGGATAAAACAAATCAGTGAGAGAATGAAAAACCAAACCATTATTGATTTGATCAACTCAGATTTAAGAGATATTATTCTTTCTCGTTCACAAGAATTTAACCCAGACGAATATGCCAAAAATTATATAATATCCAGTACTTTTTTACTGTGTTTGCAATTCTTTAATGAGAGGGATATTGAAATTGATGAATTGACTGAGAAAGTTTGGGATTATATTTTGCAAAATAATATTCACAATTGTGAATCGTCAATAAGTAGTAGATTCGAAGCTCTTCGCCTCAGAATCCAAACTCAAAAGAGTGTCATTTCAGTGGTGAGTCCTCCTGTAATTGGGGCTAGATCAGTTTTCTTCTCCTCCTTCTTGAAAAAGATACCTGAATTTATAATTCACGATAGATTTTATGAATTCGACCTTGATTTCAAATTACGGCGTTTTCCTAACTATAATAACCTATTTTACCTCACTCAACATTTCCCAATTTTAGAGGAAACAATTTCTGATGGTATTGTTATGGCCATTAATTCTTCATCAGTTAGTAATATATCTACAAGATACAAAATATACGAGTCAAATCTGATTTCGTTTTTCAAACAATCACATAATCTCAATAGAGAATCGCAAAGGGATTTACCAATCAGAGAGTGTATTCTTGATGAATATCTAATTAGTCAAGCCATCAAAACCCTCCACACTTGCAAAAAACATAACCAATCTGAAAAAGCCGAATACATTACCAAAGCATTGCCTTTTATTCAAGGAGTATCAACTCAAATTGAAAAATTGAAAAAGACTTTACAACATGATTTTTCAAATAGTTGGAAAAAGTTTATTGAAATAATGGTCATATCATTGTTCCCAGTAGCCCCAAAACTTTCCATCTATTTGTGGACTGAAGTGTTACAGAAACAAGATGAAATACGAATCAATCCTAATATGATTCTATATGACGATCTAGAATGTGAAGTTATTTCTACAAAATTTTCATTCCTATCAAGAATATTTAGAGATATTGAAAAAGTACTCAAGACTAATCGATTACCAAGTGAGGATAAGAGAATTTTAAAAATAATCATAAGCGGAAAATCTAATGATTTCAATGAGGAATTGTTCCTAAATGAACATTTAGATGTTATTCTACAAAAGTATAGAGAAAAGATAGCAAATGTTGTTGTGGAAATTTCAGAGGAATTATTTGCTAAAACAGCTCGCATAGTTTTGAAATAATATTTACTAAAATCTTGTATTTTATGTTTATATATTTCTGATAAAGTGGATATTAAGGAAGAGGATGTAAGGGGACTTGGCGCAGTCGGTAGCGCGTAGGTCTCATAATCCTAAGGTCGTGAGTTCGATCCTCACAGTCCCCATCTTTTGCCTTATTCAAGATTGGACATTTAAATCTCCACATATCTGTTGGGAGTGGAAATGTAATTTCTTGTTTTAGGTCTATATTTTAAACATGATGCATCTGGTACTTCTTCCAACTCCTCTCCTCTGTGTTCCATCATGTAGATGTCAAATGTTTGAGTCATTGATTGAATAATGGATTCACTCTCTTTTCTTAATCATCTATCTCTCTTTTCGAAAATTGAAATTGTTTTTACCGTACCATCAATTGCATCAAATAACAAATAATAAGCATATTTATTTTGATCATTGCAATTTTTTTGTCTGTGGTCTTTAGATTAAGGGTGCATGTTGTACTGTTAATTATTATTTGGCGCAATTTGATATGATCGAATGCCAATTGCATCTGTTTGTGGCCACTCCTTAATTCTTGAGTACGGTTGGAGCATTACTCAAGGGCTGTTACTCCGCGAATGTTATATGAATCAAATCGTTCAAGGTTATTAGAACCATTCAATATCTCCTTTTGTTTCTAGTTTCTGGTATAGACTATCTTTCACAATAATCGGGGTCTATCACTTCCTCCAGGAGTTGTTGATTTGAATATTTGATATGGTAGAGTCTGCATTGATTATATTCTCGTTGTTGTAGAGCTTTCTTTGAAATGACATAGTTTAGCATGCTTTTACCATCAAGATGAACCAAGAGTAGAATGTCATTCTCTTTTGAACATCCTTTTTCTAATAGGGGTTTTGTAATTGGGCACCCAATGAAAGCATTATCACTACTTATATTGTCAGAAAGAATGGTAAATAGATTTTTCTCATCAGGTAAATATTCAACAATATGGTTGATTCTATTTGGGAAATCAAAAGAAAAACAACAAGTTTCAATCATCTTTGGAGTTATTTCAAATTTCGACGTCGGCATTTCTTCATAGTACTCAACCAAACATTCAGTGTAATCATAATTTGAGTAAAAAGCAATTCCACCTGTTGATGGGAACAAATAGGAGGTCAATAACCCTGAAAGTGTTCTACAGTCAATGAAACATGATAGTGTATAGCCCTCCTTTTCGTCTAATTTGAAAATTCTGTGAAAAATTCGGTAGGAAAATGTTGAAAAGGTGTTGTAAATCAAGCAGAAGTGAAAAGTCTCTTTCATGATAGGTTTGGCAAGATCTGCAACTTCTTTAAACTCAAGCGAGTACGGCTTATTTAGAATAAAATTAGCTATTTTCAAATAGTGATAGAATCTAATCTTGAAAATATCAAACCAATTAGTTTCCTTTCGAACTATCTTGTGTCCGTATGCAGAGAAGAAATATGAATCGTTAGCTAGAATTTCATTAGCTATCATCGAATATTGATGAAACAGTGGGTTATTTTTGAGTGTGTAATAAGTCAGATATTTCCAAATTGAAGGATTTTTGACTATCAAGTAGTTCCAATATTTACAAACGAGCCTCATTCTTAGAATTGTCTCTAAAGTGTCAAAATGCTTCACCAACTCTTCATGAAGTTCAAAAGGAATGCTTCTCATTAAAAACCATTCGGGATCCAATTTTCTTTTCTTTGTACTTGACTCCAATTGCTCTTCTTCCTGTTGGGATGGTTCATTACTTTCCACAGATTGCAAATTAATTGATGGCATTAAGCCATCAATAGAAAATTCAGACAAATCAGATAAATCCAAGCAAAGTGGAGAAAAATAGCCAATGCAGCGAAAGTGAAACGTTCCCACAAGTTCAGGATCGGTATGAATCGCAGCCGTCATACATTCCAACGTACATATACTATTGTTAACTGCATTCAATGTAAGTTCTATAATTTCAGCATTTAAATATTCAAAAATTCGATAAATATGTCTTGATAAAGTAAGCATGTTCATTGAATTGTCGGTAATTTGAAAAAACGTTTCCAAGTAATCATGTAATTTGCCAATTTTCTCACTTAGATATATCCTTTCTCTCAATACTGCATTCTTGGCATAAACTGACAACTCTCCTAATAAAAACCTGTCAACAGTCTCAAATAATGCATCCATCAAATTAGAATTCTTAGTTTTCAAATCTCTAGCCAATAGTGATTCATTCTCCTTAGCACCTTCCACCATTCTCACATATCTATTCTCCATTTCCATCATTCTCTTTACTCCATAATCATACATTATTTCACCATATTTTTCTTCATCCTTCAATACTAGGAATGGTTTTAAATTTAACAAGACAAGTATCATAGCCTGATGAGTATACAATGAAAGACGATCCATTATGATCGGATCAAAATACAAAACACCACCACGATTGGACGATACTTGTTCAATGATGGTTTCAATACTTATGAAGGATCGGGTGAGATCGACAGATAGAAATTCACTAGGGAATGAACTAGTGGGAAGGAGTGATCTTTCTCGTTCTTTCATTTTTTTCCTATTTATTGTGTAAATCAATTCCGAAATTATTTAAATATATTAATATTCTAATATTTATTATTTACAATAAAACAAATTATTCAAAACAAATTATTGTCTGAATATCACAGATTCTTCGGTGAATCTATCAATGACAGCCAAACTTTCCAATTTCACACCTTGTTCTCTCAATTTCTTTCCTCCCTCTTGGAAACCCTTCTCAATTGAAATACCAACACCAACAATGGAAGCTCCTGCCTGATGAATGATATCAATTAGTCCTTGTGTGGCCTGTCCACAAGCAAGGAAATCATCAATAATCAAAACCTTATCATTTGATTGTAAATATTTGGCAGAGACACAAACATCGTATTCAACATTCTTTGTAAAGGAATGCACTTTGGTGGCATAGATTTGTTCTGTGAGGGTTGATGGTTTGACTTTTCTTGCATAAACGAGAGGAACGTTGAGGTAGAGAGCTGCCATTAATGCAATTGGAATTCCAGAAGTTTCCAATGTCAAAACTTTAGTGACACCATCAAGAATGAAACGAGAGGCAATGTCCATTCCCATTAATCTTGACAATTCTGGATCAATTTGATGATTGAGGAATGAATCGACCTTCAAAATATTTGTTCCTTTAATTACACGACCATGTTGAAGAATCATTTGTTTGAGAGTTGATTCACCACATCCTTTTGACTTGATGAGTGAGTCTACTAAATTCATTGAATTATCAGTAGTAGTAGTTGATGCAGTATGGAAGTGATTAGCACAATGATTAGTATTAGAGAAGGAGAGCATCATTTTGTCAGTTTGTCAAAGCGTAGTTAAGAGAGGAAATTAATAAGTGTGTGTGGTTTTGGTGGGGAGTTCGTAGTTGGGCTATTTTTTAATGAGCCCCTTTGAAATCATTCTACAACCATGCCTCTATTTATCTTGTTTTCGTTCCTTCAATTTATTGGTGCACAACTTCAGGCCAAGTCAAATGATTGGTTGGTACCTCATATTGGTCGCTCGCGTATTTTTGTAAACTTCACAAGAGAGTACCCACCAAGGACCAAGGGATAATATCTCTCCTGTCAGATTGGGATTTTTCCATAACAATAAACCAAAGTGAGTAAGCTTCTGTATACAACAAGAATTACAATTTAGTAAAATTACTTTTATTGCTCTGAAACTGTGGTATTTCTTCGAGATCTTCTTTTCATTTGAATGTATTTCTCAATTTTCATTTGTTTTTGGAAAGCTAATGTTTTCTTGAATCTTCTGTGTGTATCAACGAGTAGCTCTGCAATTTCTCTTTCAAGTGTATCAAACAAAGTATCTGGTAAAAAGTCAACCTCACCAGTTAAAAATCCATCAACCATTTCCTTAATTTCCTGAACATTGGCCTTGTTAGTATTAATAGTATGGTAACCATGCATATCTAAAAATTTTTTGTAAATTTCAAAGGCCTTTTCATATTTTTTCTGCTCCACAGTGTCAATATCCTTATCACTCAACCATCCAAATTTTTTGAGTACCTTAGCTCCTTGTAAAAATGTACCAGCCTTTTCTGTCACTTGTTTGAATTGCTTTTGTTTCTTGGATTTTGTAATAGAACTTGTTGTTGTGGAGGCAATACTACTAGAGGCTGATCCTATTTCTAAATCAGCTCCATACATTGCATCTTGAGCTTCAATAGCTTTAATACATAAATCCTTATATATGGAAACTTCTTGTAAGAATAAGAAATTTTCCAAAGCCATTTCCTTTTCACAGTGAGCTCTGAATAAATCTCTCAATCGATCATCTGCCATAGTATCCAATAATACGATAGCATTTGCCTTCTTCCACCTTTTTCTATGGAGAGCATCCTTGTTAAGAGACAATGTAAATGAAAGTATTAGGGCTGGAATTACAATTATCAAAGAGAGCACTCCTAATATTAGGTTCATACTCGTTGACACATAACTAATTTTATCATGTGTTGAAAACAAAGATAGAGAATATTCTCTAAGAATGCTGATAGAATCTGATACGTTTCTACTTCCTCCACAGTCCTCAAAGTCTTGTATTTGGTCAATCTTTTTAAAATTATTAAATAGTGTTGAGGGAAATAAAAACTTACAGCCGAGTCTGTTTGGTCATAATACATTTTGTTAACAATTTCTGTAAACGTCCACAAAATCTGTTTTGTAGGTGTTTCTATCAAGGATTTATAATCAGCTAAAGAGTACTGAGTAAACAAGTATGGTTTGTTTTCGTACTCATACTGCAAAGAATCAGATAAATTCCATAGAAAATTCCACGCCTGAGTCCTTAATGACATGTATGACTGATACCTTTTTGTTGAAAATCCTAAATATACTATTTGATGAGTTAAAATATGCATATCACTAAGAACTGCTTTCAAGTCTGATGCTTGAGCATTAAGTCTTGCTTCTGTTTCCGATGTCCTATATATAAAGCTTAAAGTAACACAAATTAATAATGAAACGAGAAGAATGATAGTTGCACTCAATCCAATTATGGAAAATAATTTCCAACAAGAGAGCTCAATCGTACCCCAAGGTGTATGTAGCTGTTTGGGTTTTTTGATATTGGTATCGTTTTCTTTTTCCATATCAAAGAGAATAGACCTGCTCACTGCCTTCAATTTTGATGTGTATTGTGGATTTTGTAGTGGTTGATTTGGAAAAGGATTTACAGTAAGATAATTGTTTGGTTTCAAGGTTGGAATAGGTTGAGGATTTGTTAAAGAGGAATGATTTGCAATGGTATCCCTCTCTGCCCTATTCATTTCAACAAAAGTTTCATCAAGATTATTCAGTATTGTTGGAGTAGAGTCGTGTGTCTCTAGTTTGGGTATTTCTCTTGGTGAGCTTTTAGGTGACTGATTGAGTCTTGAGGGATTAAGATTTGGAAGAGATTTCATCTTTTCAACTCTAGGAGACTCCTTAGGTTTTTTAGAAAGGCTTTGTGTTGTTACATCAGGTTGTTGTATTGGAATGGCAATGTCTACCGATTGCACAGTATTAGTTACTTGATTGATATTTGATTGGTTATTGTCATTAGAAAGTGAAGAGAGAGGTAATTGTGGAATTGCAGCATGATTGTTTACAATGGTTGAAGTTTGTTGTTTTGGAGGAATTACAAGTGTTGGCAAATTAATTGACAATTTGAAAGATGGAATATTACTTGGGGTGTGTTTTTGATGTTGTTGAGAAATTTCCTTAGACCGTTCTGATGTCTCCATTCCTGTTTGTATCAATGTTGTGGATGCTGATGGTATTTCAAGTTGTAAATCCTTATTTGTTACAATCTCATTAGTTTCAATTACTTTAACTCTTCCCACATTATTACTTGGAGTTGGATCGAGTTGAATGATAATTGGAGTGGCTGGCATCTTTCTTGATGAAAGAGAAGCAATTAAAGACCTAGTTGAAGTAGCAGCTGCCATTACCAATGACCCAATAATTGATGGTCTTCTGTTCGATGTTTCTGGTTTAATAGTATCTGTTTGATTCGAAGCTGTTGTATCGGTATCAATATTAATTTGAATAAGACTAACATTATCACTTTCTTTTGGTGCTTCAATGACAATTTCTGGTATTTCAAATTCAATGTTTGTTTTCTTAGTCTTGGCTTTAGGTCCTTCCTTCTTTTTAATAGGAGAAGCAACTCCCAACAGTAAAGAATTATTAGTAGTAGAAGATATTGCCGAGGGTGATAGTGGTTTTTTGAAACCACTTGTTCTGCTTGTATTCGATGAAGATGAATTCCTTGGAGAGGAAAATAAGTTACCACTGGGCGAAGCAGGAGGACTTCCCATTGTAGAGGGTTTCCTTTTGCTAGAAGTGTTGATGTTGTTTGGTTCCGGCATTGGAATAATAATATATTCAAGAATAAGAATTAATAAGAATTATTTTCTTGTTATTATTATTATAATTAATAGTATAATTGGTTGATGATGGATGGAAAAAGAGTCAATAAGAACAATAGACGTTTTTGTTTCTAATATTCATCAAACCGTTATCCTTAAAACCTTCAGTACATTATGACTTCATAGAACATCATTGCTTGTCAGAGATAAATGGCTTCGGCCTTCAATCATTATGTTTTAGACGGAACCCACTAGAAAAAGTTAATTGATTAGGATGGCATGGTGTAATTAAATTTTTTAATATTAAAAATAAAAATATTATTTTATTTTTGATTTGTTGTGTAACCGTTACATTATTTGGATCAGCCAACAAATTATCTTTAAATTAAGGATGTTAAAATTCTTGAGATAACCAATAACTTCCCAAAATCAAAAAATAAGTCCTCAACAAAATTTGATTTACCTCAATAACCTTAAAAAATGGCTCGAAAACACAAGAAGAAACAACAATCCAATAAGAGAAAAAACAACGTAAGCCTCCAAATGAAACTGTTCTGAAAGTAGCACCAAGACCCTATCGACACTTTCAACCAAGTAATATTTCCAATAATTAAAAACAAACCAATTTCATTATTTTCAGATTACTTAGCAGAGAGAAAGGCATCCGAATCCAAAGTGATTGTCATACTGGATCAAACAAAATCCGATGTAAGAATACAGAAAATCTTTACACATCTTTCAAGAGAGAAGGTAGCCAATACAAATTACAAACACTTTCTTTTGAATTTACTAATGCAGGATTCTTATGGTTGGAATATCGAATGGGAACTAGTTCCAAGAGAGTATCTAGCAGACAAATACTTTATCAAAAAGGTTGTTTCGTTTGGTGCATCGAGTATTAAACAAATATTCTGCAAAATACTTAACCATATTCCAAGTAAATTTTGGGAAGATCAGAAATTCATCATTCAATTGTTGACAATTAGTGAAGGACATTGCTTTTGTTACTTTCCAAAACATGTGCAGAATACTCATAAATTTGCTGAAATGGCAATTCGTTTTCGAACAGCAAATATGGAAGAAACACCTTGTAAAAATAATGAAGAATTTGTTAGAGAGATGGTAAAACAAAATATCAAAACACTCCCTTACATTGGTAAGAAGTTATTGTTTGATCAGCAGTTTATGGTTTCTCTCATGTTGGAATTGAATATTAAGAATCCAGATTTTTTTTAATAGGAATTCGTAATGTTCTGAGCTATTAAGTGCACAATCTTAATAAACACTGTGCTTCCACTATGTGAAACTGTCGTTTGGGTGAAACACTTGACAAGCACAAGTTCACTGACGGCGATTTTTTTGTACCAAATTGTTCTTCTATCATACTTCTATCCAATCTTTAAATTTTTCTTTATTATAAACTATACGAAACTTTACAACATGAAAAACCACCAACACCAATATTGCAATTAAATTCATGAACCTCACCTATTGTCTCTCTTCAGCTCAGTTTTTTTCAACACCCATTTTTGTCTCTTCAGCCGTCACTGAATTTTCTCTATCATCAAAAAATGTCAACAATCAAACTAAAGGCCAGAAGCTCTGTCATTAGAGGTGGAGGACGGAAAGCCTCTGTGATTAGTAAGAATGATGATCTCGATCCATCAGAAATTAAATCTACAGCCCTCTCCAAAGCCAATGACGATGATGGTTATGATGATGATGGATATGAAGACCAAGCTTCTTCCAATACAACAACGACAACTACAACATCAGCAGCAGTAGTAGAACAGCCTTCATCTTCTTCATCTACAACAACAACAACAACAGCTGAAGAGTATGGTGATGATGATGGTTATGAAGACCAAGAATCAAAACCAACTTTATCTGAATCAACAACAACAACAACAACAAGCTCATCATCATCTATTGGTGCTGCTACTTCTACAACTGAAGAAGGTGGTGCTGAAAAGGAAGGGAAAAAGAAAAAGAAAGACAAAGGAGAGAAGGAGGAAAGTGGTGTTTCTGGTGGTGACTCTGAAGAGGAAATCAACAAATTGAAGAGACACTACAAAAAGAAGAGGAAAGAATGTGAGGAATTAAAAGCCAGAGTTGATGAATTAGAAAAGACTATTGAACAATTGAATAGTACACCTTCTTCTTCTGTTGTTGTTGCACAAGAACCAAGTGTTGTGGAGAAGATTGTCGAGAAGGAGGTTGAAAAGATTGTTGAGAGGATTGTGGAGGTTGAGAAGATTGTCGAGAAGGAGGTAATTGTTGAAAAGATGGTAGAGAATACTGAAAAGGTTGATGCATTGACAAAACAAGTTGAAGAGATCAAACAGGCAGAAGAGAAGGAAAAGTTACTGAGAGAGGAAAAGGAACGTTTGTTGAGCGATTTGAATCAACAACTCGAAACTGCAAAATCAAGTTTATCACAATTAGAAGAACAGATCAAGAGTGTTCAATCTGAAAAATCACAAATCGAACAAGTGAAAGCAGAAATTGAGAAGAATCTCACTGAGGAGAAGAATAGATTGAGTGAGGAAAAGGACTCACAAGTGAAATCTCTGAACGAGAAATTAGATTCTGCAAAACAAGCTCTCGAGGAAAAGAATGCAGAATTACAAAAGGAAAAAGAGTCTCAATCACTTCAGGCAGGTGCTTTAGAACAAGGTTTGAGAAGTGAAATTGAAAAACTCAAATCAGATATCGAAAATTCTAACAAGACTGCTCAAGAAACTGAAACTAAATTGAAAAGTGAGATTGATCAACTCAAGAATCAAGTCGAGACAGAGAGGAAAAATACATCAGACGTCACTTCAAATAAGGAACAAGCTGAAAGGGATCTGAGTGAAAAGATTAGCCACCTCGAAAAACAATTGAGTAACACAAATGAAACTCTTGAAACATCCCTCAAAAAAGAGAGAGAATTCCTGCAAGAAGTTTCAGCAAACTTGGAGAAGGAGAAAGCATCGTCACAATCCAAGATTAAAGAATTGGAAGAATCTGTCTCCAAGTTGCAATCAACACTCGATGAATCTAACAATACTGTTGTACAAAAGAAATCAGAAATTTTAACACTCGAAAGTGAGAAACAATTGGCTGTGCAACAAAACGAAAATCTCAAGAAGCAAATTGAAGAAAAGGAAAGAGAAATTTCCGAAATTATCAATAACAAAACTGGTGAATCTAATGATGAGCTGAAGAAACAATACGAAAAAATCAATGAACTTCAAAGGAAGGTTCATGATTTGGAAGAGTCATTGATGAAGGTACAAAAGGAAAGAGATCTAGTGAATCAACAGAAGAATTCAGTAGAAGAACAATTAACCTCATCCAAGGATGAATTGCAAACTTTGAAGAAACAAATTGCTGAAGAGGGTAAAAATCTAGAACAAGCAAAATCGCAATCATCTCAACAAGAGGGTAAACTCAAGGAATTAACCAAAAATTTGGAAGAATCTCAATCCGAAATTAAAAAACTCAAGGAAGAAATCAAAAAACTCGAAGAAAACTCAAAATCTTCCTCACAACAAGGTGAAGGTAAACTCAAAGACCTTTCAAAGAACTTGGATGATGCACAAAAGGAAATTAAGAAATTGAAGGACGAACTTACCAAATCCGAAGAAACATCTAAATCCCAACTTCAAAAGGAAGAAACCAAATCCAAAGAACTCAATTCTAACCTTCAAACTGCTCAAAAGGAAATTGAAACTTTGAAGCAAAATATCAAAAAACTCGAAGAGCAATCTAAATCATCGGGCTCCCAACAAGAATCTAAACTAAAGGATGTTACAAAACAACTCGAAGAATCACAAACAGCCATTGAAAAGTTGAAGCAAGACATCAAGAAACTTGAAGAAAATAACAAGTCTGTCAACACATCATCCAGTCAAAAGGTTACAGATCTCGAAAAGGAAGTATCATCACTGAAGGATGAACGTGACAATCTGAAGAAGAAGGTTTCTGAACTTGAACAAAAGGACAAGGAAATCGCCTCTTTGAATGAAAAAGTTAAGAGCGTCGAGAAGAAATACAACAATGAAGTTGAACAAAAGAGAAATCTCAATAATCAAATCAAAACTCTCAAGACTGAGAATGAAACATCATCTGAGCAAGTTTCCAAACTCAACAGAGAACTCATGGACAAGGATCAAACCATTTCACAACTCCAACAACAAGTTGCCTCTGCAAATTCTCTCCAAAATGAAATCAAACAACTCAGAGATGAAAAGAAGCAACTCAGATCCGAACTCAAGACCAAAACTGAGGAAGCCAAGAGTTTATCAAAGAGATTACACCAAACAATCACCAATATGCAAAATGGTGGTACTGTTGTTGATATACCAAAGGAACCAAAAGCCAAGACATCTGTCCTGTTAAATTCCAACCTTAACGATAAGCAAAGAATGTTCCTCGATCCAATTGGAAGTGTGAAGAGATCAGTATTGGCAATTATTGAATATTTTGATGAAAATGTTGAATCAGTTCAAGGAGATTTGGAGAAGATTGGAGATTCTTCCAATTCAAAGGATCTTAGAAGAATCTTGAATGAAAGATTGTGTGAATCTATCGTTCTAGTCTTCTCACACTCCTTCTCCCCACCATTTTGGTTCTTCTCTACCCCTACTGTGTGGCATTTTGTTGAGGAAATTAATGAACAACTCTCCAAAACACCTGGACTCTCCACTTCAATCATCATGGCTACAAAGCAACTTTCCACCATTGTTGTCAGAGTAAATTCAACAGTGAAAAATCTAATTGATAATGAAGTTAAGGAAAAGGGAGCTCCTCCAAAGGGCAAACACCATTTTGATCTTCCTTTTGATGAATTTGAATTTAGATTCCGTGCCTTGATTTTAGAATGCCTCAATTCAAAATGTTTAGATGTAATAATAAGTCTCCTCTTCACTCAGCCAAAGATTCTCGAAAGATACTACAAAGAAGAGGCCTTTATAAGAAAAGCAGATTGTCAACAAAAAATTGTAACATGTATCAAATGGCTCAGCAAACTTCCATTCACAATTCCTCTCAACACACCAGCAATTACTGACATTGAGGATGAAGATGATGACGACTTGGATATGCCACTCACTAATGGAAATTCTGACCACACCAATTCTGACGAACCAGCAACTGTTTCAAATGTTGAAGAATATTAAATAATAACAACTAATACAAACTGAAAATAAAATTCGTATCTCACTAATTTATTTGTGTACAGGCAATTTGTTAATTGGGCAAAATTGTTGTTCTCTTAAAATCGATTAGAGAACAAAGTTCAAAATTGTAAAGAAAACAAAGGCAACCATAGCATAATTGACGGTAGCAATTGAGCCATTATTTGTCTTCTTGGTTGTGGAGGCGACATAGTCGAAAACACGGTAAGTAAGGGATTGAATACTGTCTTTGACAGCCAAAGCACTTCTGATATTATTTCTACTTGAGTAGGAACTTTCAATAGTGAGGAAACATCTTCTGTCAGTATCATCTCTGATAGCCAATGGGAATCCAAAGTCGAATCCATAAGTGGTGTTAGCAGAGAAAAGCAAATCAGCATCGACACCTCCAGCTCTAACAGCTTGTCCAGAAACGAAAATATTATCAGAGGTAGCATCTGTTCTGGAAGCATTTCTACAATCAGGATTTGATGGAATGGTTGCAAAGTTGGAGTAACAACACAAAATAACATTGTAAGGAATAATGCTTTGAGTAGCAAGTGAAGGAGCCAATGGAGATTCAACACGAATGTAAATGGTATCAGTTGGACCGAATTGAGTACGAACTTGAGTAAAGGCACTATTTGCATAAGATAAGGCACTCGTACTAAATACCAATTCTTCCTCAATTGCAGGATATGGCACCAAATATTGGAGAGTGTAGGCAATACTGTATGTATTTCCACCATTTGTTCTAAATGATAGAGAATAGTCGCCACCAAAGTTAGTTTCTGCAGTAATAACATTAGATTGCATGACAATTTGGTAGTACATGAAACCACCAGAGAGACCAGTGAAAACAGCATCAGTAACAGTGAAAGCATAAGGTCCAGTAACAAACCAAGAGGTTGCATTTTGAGTGATGGTTGTCCATACTTCCAATCTAATTTCCAAACGATTCAAATCGTTAACAAAGATTCTCTTTGGTTTGAGGAAGGTATTTGGAGAGGATTGATCAAAGTTAATACGAGTAACTGCAAGAGTAATAGTCAAAATATAACGTTGTGTGAAAATTGTTTCGTAACAATTCTTTTGACTAGAACCTCCAGAAACAATATTGGTTTGAATCATGTAATCAGCAAACATAACAGCAACCAAGTCAACCACACCACCATTTGAAACCCATTGTACGTTTGGATTAGAAGTAAATTGATTCAAAGTCAAAACTTGTTGATAGACATTGTACCAAGCAGTTGATGTAACGAGTACAAATCCATCTCTAATTAAATCATTGGACAAACAAGTATATTGCTTTGACAAACCAATATTGAAGAATACACCTGTGGTTGAGTTATCACTGAATACACCTCCTGTCTTGAACATGGTAATTCTCAAAGTAACATTCAAAGTAGAAGGATTGACAGATGCTTCAAAAACTGGACGAGGAGCACCAATGACATTTCTACTAAATGCAGTAAAGGTAATAGTTGCAGTTGATGCAGCACTAGTTACACCAAGAACAGGATCAAAAGCATTGAGAGTATAAGATGGAACAGCTAAATTACCAGGATGGATAAATCTCACATTACCCAAATTAATTTGATCTTGAGAAAATTGAGTTACTGGAGTGTATTGGTTTGTTCCAACTCTAACTTGAAATTGGCCGTTAGTAATAGAAAGCACATTGTAAACAATTCTGGCTGGTGAAGGTGATCCATTGAGTGTTGATGCTAATTCATTGCTTGTAATGGTAACATTATCACCATTGAACAAAGTTAGTCTATTGACAGTGATCACTAAACTTTGAGAGTATGCAAAGGAATGCAAAAGGAGAACTGATAGCAATAAAGTCACAAGTGTTATTACTCTTGTTTTCATTCTTGATTTTTTTGATGATTTCGGTTGACTGTTGGTGAAGCAAAGCTTAAATACCATTTTGCCTGGAGCATATTACTATTTTCATCAAGGTCAGGTTTGGGAGATCTATATTATGGTGAATTGACCTTGAGAACGATTCTTTCCATTATTGTAAAATGTTAATTTTTTGGTAATTTCCAAAAATGTATAAAATAGATATTTAGTTCAACTCTATTGTAATGAGGTAATAATATTCGTTCTAATTTCAATCTGATTGAATTAAATGTTTTTGTAATCGATCCGTATGGTTTTCTCCAATACGTCTTAATAGGATTCATAAATTTCACGTATTATTAAATAATAAATAACTTCCTACAACCATCAATACATACAATCATCTATCGACTTGGATATGAACAATAAATAGCTGGTATCTTCAAAGTATTGTTTTAGGTGAGCGATTATTATTCTATATGTCCAGCTATCAAGTACTTGGAAATGGTGATGATATAATTAATTAGTAACTAATAATCATCATCCGAAATACACCATCTCTAATACGGAGAGATTTCAATTCATTTTTTTTATTTTTTTTAGTTAATGAAAATTATTAATCTTTTTATTGAAGCTCTTTAAACTGGATAAAAAAGGCGGGAAAGTCATATCTTCTCTCCCTTAAAGTAAATTGACCAAAATAAGAAATATCAAAAGGAGAGAATTAATTTACCATCACTCTAATCCAATAATTTTCCAAAGAAAATGAATCTATCACATTACTTTACCAACTCAACCAAGGATCGACAAATTCCTTCAGTCAACCCCAAACAAACAAAGAAGAAATCAAAGAAAGCTAAGAAATCTAATGCTGTCCCTGTGAAAGTTGAACATCAACAAGCACCAGTATTAATTCCACAACCCCATCATATAACTGAGTCAGTGATGATTTCTTCCACTCATCCAATTAATATGACTGGTGGTTATGGAATTCAAGATGTTATGATTCACAAACATATGAATAATTTGTATACTTATAATAATAATTCTGAGTTTTAAATTATTTTGTATATTTCAAAATAAAGTATAAAATTATTTCAGAAGTGTGTAAAGTGCAAAGTTGTAGAGAAAAAAAGTTGTAAAGGTGATGATTATATACTTGTCTGGTTTTGAATATGAACATCTTCCAGGTCGATCATCTTGCCATTTCCTCTGGATTCTAAATAGTGGATGTGAGTTTCTGCTAATGTTTCGGTTAAATCATTTGCTAATTGTTGGAAAAGAGTTGGAGGGAGAAGATCAATTTCTTCAAATACATCTTCTCTATTATTGTAATTATCAATGATTCCTGAATCCACACTTGAAATTTCATAAGTATCCATTATTTCAATTACAGTTTCGTATTTCAATCTTTCTAAATAACTAATTGCTTTTTCAATTTCATTATATGCTTTGGTAATTGATGTTTCATTTGGTCCAACCTCTTGCTTATCAAACAATTGATGTGCTATTTCGAATAGTTTCATCTGCATGTTCAAAGATTCATTGGAATAATCCTTGTAAAACTGAATTTTTTCCAAAAGTAGGAATTCATTCAATAAATTACTATTTTGACATGAAAATTTGAATTTCATTCTAGAAAAATCATCACTCATAGTGTCCTTCATCAGAGAATTATTGGCATTGTGAAAATGAATCTTATTTCGTTTCTCATTTCGAATAGCAAAAACAAAGAGCAGAATTATTGTTGGAATTAACACGACAACACTCAAACAAATCAATGAAATGGATACAATCAACGAATCCTTTCTCAAATAATCTGCTCTAGTTGAGATTAAACTTGCCGAATCCAAAAAATCAAACAACAACGCTTGAAATTCATTGAAATCTGTTGCATATCCAGGAGAATACAATTCATCTCTTGCTTCCTGTTGGAGAGTTTCGTTAAGATAAACATAAAGTGTTCCATTCACCGTAATAAATGAACAGGTTTTTTCAATCATGTGATCCCAATGTTTTTCAAATATTGGAAAGGTTTCTAATTTCCTTTCCAAAAATGGATGAGTGTATCCAACAGGAAACAGTTTGGCCATTTCAGCTATTGAACTATTCAAATAATTTCTATAGGGCAGATAATAGTAATAACCAGTTTGAATCGAATAGCCACCTCGATTTTCAATAGCCAACCGAATTAAATCTCTCAACACAACATAAACAGCATACAAATCAGTTCTCTTCCCCATCAAGTCAACCGAAGGAATTTCCTGAGCAAACTGATTAGGAATTGTAATTAAACATATAATTGCAATTAAGATTGCAAAACTGAACAAAATAACCAAAATATTGCAAAAAGTAATAAAATTTTGACCTTTCTGTTCTCTGATTCGTTTCTTCTTCTTGTCGTCGTGAGAATTTGGTGCAGTTTCAATGTGTTTGATTGTGATGGATGGTTTGAAATCATTGTCATCATCATCTGCCTGCGCACTCAAGATATCATCGAGACCGAAAGTATCAGTGTTGTTGGGAGAGGTCAAGTCACTTTCCATTTTTTTTCAAAGATTGCGCAGGTCAGAGAGACCGAAACTTGGCGATTCTCATATCTGTTCAGATTCCAACAATGGAAGGCAATAAATTGAAGAAATTTACAATAGGTTTGTTGACAAGTTTCTGCATCATTGTATCCAGCTATTGGAAACCAATTGCCTAAATTCAATAAATCTTCTGTACTAAAGGATCCATCAAATTGTCAATTGACTACAAATTTGGGAGATATCTAAACGAAAGGTATTTCATAATGCCGAATAAAAAGGGCACAAGATAACAATAACACCTACAAAAAAAATCAAACAAGTTCCTGGTTGACCACTCACTCAAAATCACATCATGGACATTGTCTCGCAATACAAGCAGAAAACTACTGCTTCCATCAAATCGAAAAAGACACAAACATTATCTCAATATTCGAAACGTTCATTTATGCATGTCGAATGTTGTGGAAAGATGGTCTTTAATTGTACAAGAATAATGTCTGTTCTTGCACTGATACTATTAATTATTGCATTTATTGTTGTAATTATTTACTCAATTATGACGTATGCAGTTGTCAAGTGGCCTTTATCGACGGCTCTTATTGAAATTGGAAATTGTTATCATTATTACAATGAAATGATAATGACAGAGTATATTACAGTGTTTTCAATGAATGGAACTTATGCGAAAGAATACGAAACTGCAAAGAACTCACTCATTACTTCTCTCAATGTTGTCTTCTCTATTATTTCAAGTGCCAAGTTGACCAATTTGACCAATGCCAACGATATTCCAATATTCAAATTACAACAAGGTGTAGTCGATGCAATAGTTGCGAAAGATTATACCACTGCCAATGAACTATTCAATCAACCAGAACATTTAGAAGGGATGGACACATTCCTGAGCTCATATGTTAATTTTTTGCAAGATATTAAGAATATTAGTGCAAATCAGGATCAGACGATTCAAAGTTCAACCTCCACACAGATTATTGTGATTGCTGTTTGTCTTGCATTGACCTTACCGATTGTGTTATTCATTATTATCACATCAATCAGATCTCAACAGCTGTCCGCAAGAAAACTCAAAAATACTAGATCAATAATGGTGCTCAAAACCATGACAGATCCAGTTTTGAGATCTCTTTTCAATGAATTCTGCGTTGGTGAGACTGAACATCATTGTTTTGAATTTTTGGAAAGTGTTCAACTATTTAAGGAAAAGAAGGGAACCTATCAATCGACCATTCGTCAAATCATGAAACAAGTTAAGGAGGGAAATTTCATAGATGATGATACCAGCTCTTCAGATACCAATACAGCAGTCACCACACGAACAGATTCCACAGAATTTGGTTCTATAGTTTCACTCAATGATCAGGAGCAAGCACTTCAAATCTATGAGCGATTCTTAGCTCCAAACAGTTCCAAACGAATCCATTTCAAAGGTTATTCGGGAATTCTATCTGTAATTCAATCAAAAGAATTAGCTGCTGATTTACAACATGTATTTGTGGATGCTCAGAAATTTGCAAGTGAACATCTCATTCCAGCTCACAATTCCTTCTTGGGGAGTTTCACCAACATTACCTCTCATAAAATTGAAATGATGAATGAATTTAGAAAGAAATGGTTACATTTCAAATCCACTGAAACTTCCAAAAAGAGAAAAGATCCAACCAAATTCCAGCAACAATCTTCTGGTCAAACTGATTCAAAATTGATTCAATAAATATAAACAGTTTCACCAATAGCATAGAATTTATCCTCAATAATAAAGTAGATTGAATAAAATTAAATATCACACATTGGAAAGATGAGGGATTAAGGGACCACATTAAGTTAAAGATAAAACACAAAAAAATGGCTTCAAAGGATATAGTGGTAAATACACCAAACACCTCTCCTTCGAATATGCTATCCTATGCCCGAGACAATATTACTAGCACTAATACAGTCATAGTTAAGAATCACTTCCAAATGGCAGATGAAAAACAAGAATTTGATACGCTTAGTGAGAATAACATCTTTGCACCACATTCAACTGATGAAAAAACACTTTCTGAGCAAAATCCCAAACTTTTTGCCGAGTTTTGCATTGCTGTTCAAAACAAGTCCTATTCGTGTGAACTGAGGTCACTTGCTGTAAAAATATTGCTAAGGGTAAAGGCCTTTGAATATTTGGTTTCAGTGTACTGTTGGGAGGG
This sequence comes from Naegleria gruberi, assembly GCF_000004985.1. Classification (NCBI taxonomy): domain Eukaryota; phylum Heterolobosea; class Eutetramitea; order Acrasida; family Naegleriidae; genus Naegleria; species Naegleria gruberi. The sequence continues at coordinate 155,750 of NW_003163281.1, forward strand.
AGAGAATCTTTTGGAAATTAGATATTTGAGCCAAGGATCAGATAGTCGAAGTGGTATTTATGTCCAATTTGAAGCTGATAAATCTAGTAACTCATTCACAGTGTTAGTAAATTTGGCTCATAAATTCCAACAATACAGTTTTAGAGAGGAAAATCAAGAAGAAATATTTGAATTCTTACAACATGCCCTCATTTAGAATACTCTTTTCAGATCATATATCAAAATTGAATAAATAATGAAATTGGCGGGAATGATGAACTTTAAAAAACAAAAAAAAAATAAAGGTATTATCTATTGTTTGGAGTGACCAATTAAGGGAGGATACGGTTTCTTTTACAGTATTCCAGAAAGGATCGTTAAGTTGGTGATTCCATGCTGCTAACGCAATATTGCTTGTGATGGTGGATGTAGAGTTGAACATTCTTAAAGCGGTGCACACTGGTTCAATCGTGTAGAGATAAGAGGGCATGGTGAGTCCTAATCCACCTTCAGCTTTGGAGCCGTAAATGACTGTTTTAGAGGTCATGTTGTCTAAGCCAACTGAGGTTCTAAGGTGTGTTCTGCGACTAGGACGTCCAGGTGTTGAAGGTCTTTCAGGTTGGCACCACCAAACAAGAATATTTTGGAAGTGACACTATTTTGGACATTGTGGTTGTGATAATGGTGTTCAGTTTGAGGTTTTTAGATTTCTTATTCGCCAAGCGTTCTTCAGCTTTAGGAGTTCATCTGATGTCCAGGCCCTTTACGATAAAAAACAAAAAAAAATGGCAACAAAGGAACAAGTTCATGGGTGCATTATAAAGGGAGATGTTGAAGGTTTACGTAATTTGGGTGATTTATCAGCTGTGATTAACGAGACCATTCCGACAACATGTCCCGAAGGTGCTTATTCCTTGTTGTTTTCTGCTGCTGGATTTGATAATTTGGAAATTGTCAAAATATTGTTGGATACACAAGGTATTGTTGTTGATCAAGGAGTAGGTTTGATTGTTTTTTGTAATTTTTGTGGATTTGAATTTGTTTTTAGCAAGTAAGTTTGATGGAAAATTGAAATTATTAAAGATCTATTGTAAAGTGGGTATGTTGAGTTGGATTGAAATATTAATGATTTGTGTTATAGTTTGTAAGTTGTTGTTGATTTCTTTGAATTTTGATTGGAACGTTTCAAGTCTGTAAGTTTTTGGGTTGAAGATTTGTTTCTAATGATTTTAGTTTGTAAGTTTCAGAAATTATGAGATGGTTTATTAATTTTAATAGGGAAATGTAAGTACTGCTCAATTATTTCATAATTTTAACTAATTTAATTTAGGAAGTAAGTTTAATTTGAAAATAATCGTGAAATAGTTACTTTGTTTAGGATGTAAGTTGACAAGCTCACTAAATTCTCATTCAGATTTGTTACAAGTTTGTAAGTAATCGCAATGCAATTACCTTCTTAAACTCAAATCAAACAGTATGAGGTGAGTATTTATTGAGCATAAATATAGAACATGATAAGTCTCCTCTCTATAATTCATTGAGAAGAAAAAACTTTGCACTTGCTAAACTTTTACTTCGTGCTGGAGCTACAATTGATTCCAGTGTCAGATCCTTTATAGATATTGATATTGATAAATTGAATGAGGAAGCTTTGGCAGAATCTAACTAGTTGTCATTCATTACCTAGTTTGTCTAGATTTGAATAATGCTCAATAAAGTTTATTTAGTTTCTCTTTTCATAATCAAATATGTATGGTTCAAGAACGGTTCTTGTAACAATGTATGTTTCCTTGATCTTAGCTTGTTGTTCCTTTAAATGTTCTGGAACCTTAATTCTATATTGTTTCAACAAATAGACAAGGATTAATTTGATTTCCAATAAAGCCATTCTACGTCCCAAACAATCTCTTGGTCCAATCGAGAATGTGATCAACTCGTCTTTTTGGAAATCCATCGATAAATTACCCATAGTTCCCTTATCCATCTTATCTTCCTCTGTTTCAATCTTTTCTGGATTGAAGAAACGATCGAATTTGAAATCATCCATAGCATTATTATGAGAAAGCTTATGTTGTGCATATAATCCCACATTAACAACAGTTCCTTCCTCAAAGAATTGTCCACCAACTGTTTCACCTCCCTTCTTGGTAATGACTCTTGTGGCACCACCAACTGGAATCTTGACACGGAATGCTTCCTTCATGAATGAGGTCAAGTATGGAAGCTTTTCAGTGATATCTTCAAATTTAATAGAGTCAAGTGATGGAATATCTCTATCAATTTCCTCAATTAACTTTTCTTGAATTTCTGGATTTGTGGCCAACAATCTCAACATGAAATTCAAGGATGTTGAACTAGTTTCAAATCCAGCAAAGAAGATAATGAAAATGGCACTGACTAATTCATCATTGGACAAACGTTCCTCCTCTGACAATTTCAAAGTATTGGCACTCTTCAATAATAAACTCAATAAATCTTCATCATCTTTAACTTGATGATCGAGTTCAGCTTCCTTAGTCTTTTTGAGAACCATTGTCATGGCAGTATCTCTGAATCTATTTTTGGCATCTTTAAATCTTTTGAAAATACCAAATGGAACAATTTCGAATAGATATTCAGGGAAGACGAATTTGTACATTAATCCAGTTAGTAAATCAGAAATCCAACCATGGACTTCATCTCTGTGTTCTGGAGTCTTGTCAAAAATTTCAATATCATAATCAAAAGCAACTCTGTTAATGACAGTTAAAGTGACTGATTTCAATTCTTGAGTTGTGTTAACATTTCTAATATTTCCATTCTTGTCTGCATCATAATATTTAGTCCAAAATTGAATCATTTTTGGCAATTCTTCCATTGTAACTCTGAAAACATTTCTCAAATGTGAAACATTACTAAAGATTGGATTAGACAATGTTCTATGCTTTTTCCAAAGTGGATTATTCGAATCTGCAGAGAATACATTAGGTCCAAACAATCCAACAGGTGCCAAGAATTCACCCTTTCCAACAGTTCTATACTTTCTAATAAGAACTTCCTTGATCATTTCCTTATCCTTTGCAATGGTGAAATAAACATCTGGTCCTTGTTGAATTTTAATCATTGCCTCATTTGGATATTTCTGAAATGCCTTCATTCCACACAAATAACCATGAAAGACGAACATTTCTCCATCAATGAGTGAATCAATAAACGAAGGAAAGAATGAAACATATCCAGGAATGTGTCGATACTTGAAATAAGTTCTCAAGAATCGGAGAATATAGGTAATCAAATAAATAATCAATAAACATGACGAGATGGAAATCAATTGCAAAAATCCAAACCCATTTTCATCACCAAACAATGCACGAATTAGAAATGATCCTCCACCATCATCAGATGCAACAATATTTGAAGTAGTCATTTATATATTGGATGGTAAAATTGTTGTCCAATAGTAACGAACGGGATTTTTTTTTCAAATTGGTTTTGCCACTTGAAGTGGATGGGATTTGTCCAAGTTGAAGAATTGAGTGGCGTAGGACTACTGATGGATTAAGCGCGATAGGATCTCCTCTAAAGAAAAAGCAAAGAAAAAATTGATGAGTGTGGGATTTGAACCCACGCCCTTGCGGAACACGGTATTAATCATACCTTAACGTGTCGTCTTAGACCACTCGACCAACTCACCGTTACAAATTATAAAAACATACTTTATTATGAGTGAAACGAAAGCAACTGCCCCAACGTGGTTAGAGAAAACTATCGTACATGATATAATTCATCTAACATAACTAGCCATTCATTCTTGATCCTCCATTTCCACATATCAAAATGCTTAGTATTTATTGATTGAAAATTAAAAAAGTTGTATGGATTCTGAAATTCTTAAAGTCACCTAATATCAAAATAGGTTTATTTCCAAAAGATTACTTAAAAAAAAATGTACCTTTCCGATAATGAATTGTTTCGAATAATACAATATTTCGACTTTGATAGGGACATTATCAATATAATGTGCTGCAGCAAGAAATTAAAAACCATGGCGATGGAACATTTATTAAATGGTTATCACAACTCGGAGCAATTTGTCAAATATTTCATTTCATACAAAACTTTTAATTGCAAAATGACTTGCGAATTATTAAATTTCATCGTGGAAACATTAAAGAATGAAAATGAATTATTGAATTTGAATAGAATTAATTTGACAAACTTTGGAGGAAGATTGACCTATGCAATGATTGATAAAATTTGTGGATTAATTGCGAAATTTAATATTAGAGAGGTTTTATGTTGGAGGATGAGGGAGAGTGTTTATTGGATTGAAGTTATTGTGCCAACTAAATTGAAGATTGTGGAGAGGTTTACAATTTTGGAGAGGGATTTGAATAGGTTCACTCCTTCTCTAAAGTATTTTACAAAATCTAGTGCATTGCAGAGTTTATCTGAATTGAATGGGTTGACCTTGCAAAAGAAGGAGGATGTTGAGAAGTTTTGTCAGAATCAATTATTGTGTGAATCTTTGAAAAGACTAACTGTCTATTTGCCTCAATCAATTTCAATATTTGATTTTGCATTCAGAAAAATTATCAAGAATTGTAAGAACCTCATAGAGTTGAATGTTTTGATAGCCTATTGTATTGAACCTGTTCATTTGGATTTGAATTTTGATGAAGAATTAATTACCCTAAGCACAGAATGTAATACTTTGAAAATTTTGAGAATTGACAGCATGTACATGCATCCTCAAAATAGATTTCTAAAAAAATTATCACCCGAGTTGAGATTTATCCCAGAAATACCAGAAAAAATCTCAAAGAATTTATTTCCCAATCTAACCGAGCTCTATATCCATACGAGAAATAACAATCAAGATCCATCACTTCATGCATACAGTGGGAAACTAGCTCTTCAATGTCTCATTCCCTCACATGAACTCAGTTGCATGGATGTTACTAACGAATTCTTCAATATTACATTTCCAAAGTGTAATAATATAGCCCTAAGTGGAGATTTTATTGGAATTGCTGACAAGATTCCAAACTATACACATGTCCAAAGTTTGAAATTGAATAATTTATTCGATAGACCAGATAGATACATTTCGAGATTTCACAGATATTTGAATTTGAAATCGTTATCACTTTTCCGAGTGAACGTCAAACATGGCGAGCATTTAACCATGAGTAAGATCAAATTTGCAACCTTCATTGAAGAACTGACCGTCAAGAATTCTCTCCTTCATCACAACTTTCTTCAACAATTAGTAGTGAGCACTTCATCTTTGAAATCGCTAGTGTTGGAACAAATAGATACGTACAAGGATTCTATCAGTATTGAAATAGATACTTCCAACACATCTTTTTCGAGTTTGAATACTGTTCGAGTGATTGACTGTTGTGGAACCTATGTGGAAATGTTGAAATTTATTCTCAACGATAATCCATCCTCTATCAACTATTTACAATTGAAATCGTGTGACGATTCTCTAGATTATGAATTTTTGGAAAGTCTCTTTTCCATTGCTTCCAGACCAGAGAATGTGTTTATTGAGGGAATTGAATTTAATGATGCACTGATTGAAAAGTATTTGAATTGGAGAGTATTTCCATCCACAATAGATTTTTCTTTTCAGGGAAGAAGCATTACAAGCAAATTCTTACTCAATCCAAAGAATTGTGACACAATTCACAAAATATCAACTCTTTCGCTCCCATTTTGTCCAATTGAAAATGATGATTTTTGTGAAATTTTGGATTACTTGAATAGAGATCGAGTTGAGAAGATTGAAATTAATCTGGGAACATCTGGTCCTACTGTGGAAACTTTTGAAGAATTGTCCAATTTCAAATCACTTCAAATATTGGACATTCGTGGAATGGTAGAAGATTTAGACTCCAACAGCCAATCTCTCCTCAATGATTCCATTCGAGAATTAATTATTGAAATGCCCAATCTCAGAGAGTGTAATTTGGATTGTTGGAATATGACTCCACAAGAAATAGAGGCAGTCAAATTAACAATAAGATCTAAGGGGAGATCAGCACCCAAGTTGAATAATAATATTAACCTACCAAAACCTAATCAATGCTTGATTTCCTAAATAAACAATTCTAATTTGACAAGAAACATTGTAACGCATTCCAGAACTGAACTATTAGTACAAAAGTCAACTCAAAAAAATGTTAAATCATGACACGCTAGGAATCATTGCAAGGTTTATCTCTCTTGCTGATTTACCAGCATTTTGTCTCGTCAATAGTGAATGGAATTTAACTATTGAACTACATGAAGATTATTCAGTTTTCTGGGTGGAAAAACAAATTAATTTTCTTGAATCTAAAATCTCCCTGTACGAAACTTCCATTGAATACAGCAAGGACCAAGCTCCCACCATTACAAACGAATGTCCAAGCAATGGTTTATTTTTCTTTGGAATTCAAACCTATACGTATAAGTATGGACACACATGGGCACCCCAAGGAATGAAACATCCCAAATTCTTTCATCACAGATTGCAAAAGAGAATTCACACACTCGAAAGCAAAATCTATTCCCTGAAGAAATATAAAACCTATGGATATGAAGGTTTCTCGCGGGAACATTTGATGAATATTGTCTATTATGAATACTATTGGCTTGCTAGTAATTTAAATTCCTATCTGGCCAAATCCACTGCTCTGCCACATTACATTGGTGCATTGTGTGAGGATTTGGAGCGTCTCGAGTTGGAACGATGTCTTCTCAATAATACGGAAGACTCTGTTCAATTGGCACTCGTCTATCTTATCAAACTTTTTAAAACACCACCACCTCCCATCTATTTCAAGGATGATGTTTATAGGAAATACATTAACACAATTTTAGAAACAAAACCAATAGGAAGAATCATTATATCCACTTTCAATGTATTATTATTGTAGTGTTATGATTGTCATCCCATAGAATTCTCTCATCAGGACTTCATTAAAATATTTTTTCAATTTATTTTTTCCATTTGCAAAATATTAAAAAATGTTTGGAAGTTCTGGTTTTAATGCCGGTGGTGGCAATCCTCAAGGAAATGCTCCTGGAGCCTTTTCATTTGGTAATAATAACTCTGCTCCAACACAACCAGCTACTGGTGGTGGTGGTGGATTTTCTTTTGGATCATCTACAACTGGAGGTACACAACCATCAACAACTGGAGGATTCGGACAACCTTCTGCACAACCACCAACTTCTGGAGGATTTGCTTTTGGATCATCTACAACTGGAGGTACACAACCATCTACAACTGGAGGATTTGGTTTTGGTTCAACACCTTCTACCCAACCAACAACTGGAGGAACAACTGCTGGAGGAACCACAGGTGGATTTGCTTTTGGAAATAAGCCAGCTACCACTGCAACTACAACACAACCAACCACTGGAGGAATGACTTTCGGTCAACCTTCTACACAACCAACAAGTACTGGAGGAACCACAGGAGGATTTGCTTTTGGTACTCAGCCAACAACTGGAACAACTACACAACCAACAACTGGAACCACTGGTGGATTTAACTTTGGCTCTACTACACAACCTTCCACACAACCTACTATCAGCACAACAACCACTACACAACCATCTAGTGGAGGATTCAATTTTGGTTCCACAACTACTCAACCAACAACCACACAACCAACTACAGGAACAGCTACTGGGGGAACTACAGGTGGATTTAACTTTGGAAATACTACAACTGGAACAACTACACAACCTACTACAGGTACAACTACTGGATTCAAAATCGGAACTACTTCAACAACTCAACCAACTACTGGAACCACTGGAGGAACCACTGGTGGATTTAACTTTGGAAATACTACAACCCAACCATCAACTGGTACTACAACTACTAGCTCAACAACTCAACCAACTACTGGTACCACGGGAGGATCTGGTGGATTTAACTTTGGTTCTACCACAACTACTCCATCAACAGTAGCCCAACCAACTACTACAGGTACAACTGGAGGAACCACAGGAGGATTTAACTTTGGAAATCAACCAAAACCTGTCACAACACAACCATCAACAACTGGTACTACAACACAACCAACCACTACTACTACTGGTACAACAGGAGGAGGTGGAGGATTCAATTTCGGTTCTACTGCTACTACCACTACCCCATCAACCACCAACGCTCCAACTAGTACAGGAACAACAGGAGGTGCTGGAGGATTCAACTTTGGAAATAAGCCAACAACAACTCCAACTACTACAACCACTACAGGTACAACAGGAACTACCAATGCAGGCTTCTCATTTGATAATAAGAGACCATCCGATGAGGGAGGTCCAAATAAGAAGAGATCAGCTGGTTCTGACATTTCCACATCAGGAAATACTACAACTACAGGCACTACTGGAGGTGGATTCACATTAAACACTGGATCAACAACAACTCCATCCTCTACTCAACCAACAACAGGTACCACAGGAGCTGGAGGTTTCAACTTTACAGCTGGATCTGATACAAGCAAAAAGCCAACATTACCATCTTTGGATACAACAAATTCTACTACCACTGCTACTACCGGAGCTACTACAACAGCTCAACCAACCACAGCTACCACAACTCAACCAAAACCTATTACTACCACAACTCCTCAAATAGATACATCACAAACTCTTTTAGGAAATAGTACTGTCGAAGAAATAATTAACAAATGGAATACAGATCTTTCCACTGATATCAAAGATTTCCACAAAGCAGCTAACCTTGTTTCAAAGTGGGATAAGGATATTATGGAAAATGAATCTAAGCTTATTGGACTTAACGATCAAGTTAATAGAATTACAGCAGAACAAAGTGAATTGAAAGGACAATTAGACATGATAGACTCTCAACAAAATAATTTGGAAAATATCATCAAGGGATTAGAAGATTACATTGAAAAGAATCAATCAATATATGATTCTAGTAAGAGGTCACAATCAGACAGGGAGAGAGAAGAAACATACAAGACTGCCGAATCTATTAATTGCCAACTCGATGCCATGCAACAAACTTTAGATGAAATGGTCATGCAACTTAACAAGACCTTTGAACAATCTGTGGATCCACATTCTGACTTTACTCGTATTGTGCAAGTAATGAATAATCACTTGGCATGCTTACAATGGATTGAACAACAAGCATCTGGTCTTGACTCTGACATTCAAACAAGTTCGAATACTTTGAAACGACTTCAATAAACATATTATACGACAATATCATAATACTAGCTCAAATTTAAAGTCCACCATTTCTTCAAGTTCCTCGAATGGATGATTGTCTATCAGGAAATGAGGTCCCTCTTCCAAGGCATGACCTAATTAATCCATAGTAAAATAATTCAAAGATATTGTTGTAAATAACAGTTCCGAAGCCACCCACAAAGTACCCACCTCTGCAATTTCCAAAATGCAATTTAAGGAGATGCACACAGAATAGATTCTGATGGGCAAACTAGAAAAAAATGTCCCAACAACCACAACTCCCATCATCCTACGAGGATAATAACATTGCTACTTCAACTTCTAATGATAAAGTTACGAATTTAGAATTGACTCATGAAAAGATTATCATTATTGATTTCGGATCACAATATACACAACTCATTGGTCGTAAAGTTCGTGAATTGAATGTTTATTGTGAGATTTATCCATACGATAAATTCAATGAAAATACATTGAAGGTGAGTAGTGGTGGTGAGAATGCAGAACAAGATGGATGGTCATTTGTGAGAGGTGTTATTCTATCTGGATCTCATCATTCAGTTCATGATGAACATTCACCACGTGTCAATGAACAAGTTTGGAATGAAATTCATAAGAGACAAATTCCAATTCTTGGTATTTGTTTTGGTGCTCAAATGTTAGCTCACTTGTATGGAGAACAAGTTGTTTCAAGTGTTATTAGAGAATATGGACGTGCTCATATTCAATTGACCTCAAATAATGAAGATACAATTCTTAGTCAATTGAGTGGTGATTCACAAGTTTGGATGTCGCATGGTGATTCAATTCTTATTAAGGAAGAAGGTTCTCAATTGGAAATTATTGCAAAATCTGATAGTATTCCAGTTGCTGCTTTCAAAGTTAAGGGAAAGAAGATTTTTGGTGTTCAATTCCATCCAGAGGTTCATCACTCACATTGTGGAAAGTTGATTCTCTCCAATTTCTTGAAACTTGCTGGATGCTCTTGTACTTGGACTCCTTCTCATTTCATTGACGAAACTGTAAAGAATTTGAAACAAACTATTGGAGAAAGTGATCACGTTGTTATGGCATTGAGTGGAGGTGTTGACAGTAGTGTTGCTGCCGTTCTCTTACAAAAGGCTATTGGAGACAGATTACATTGTATTTTTGTAGATAATGGATTATTGAGATTGAATGAATTTGAACAAGTATTGGAAACTTATAGAGATAGTTTACATTTGAATGTTAAGGGAGTTGAAGTATCTACACTCTTCTATGATGCATTGAAGGGAGAATCTGATCCAGAAAAGAAACGTAAAATTATTGGAGCCAAATTTATTGAAGTATTCGAAAAGGAAGCTCAACAAATTTCCAATGTCAAACACTTGGGTCAAGGAACTATTTATCCAGATGTTGTCGAGTCAATTGGTGGAGCAACTATCAAGAGTCACCACAATGTTGGTGGTCTTCCAGAAAAGATGCACATGAAAGTGGTTGAGCCATTGAGATTACTTTTCAAGGATGAAGTCAGAAGAGTTGGTAAGGAATTAGGAATTCCAGATAACATCTTACTTCGTCATCCATTCCCTGGTCCTGGACTTGGTATTAGAATTTTAGGCGATATCACTGCAGAGAAGGTTGAATTATTACAAAAGGTTGATGCCATCTATGTTAATTCATTGAAGGAAGAAGGATTGTATAATCAAATCTGGCAAGCTGGTGCTATCTTGTTGCCAATTCATTCGGTTGGTGTTCAAGGGGATGGCAGAACTTATGAGAAGGTTGTTGCTTTGAGAGCTGTTACTTCTGTTGATGGTATGACTGCAGATATTTTCCATTTCCCTTGGGAATTCCTTGGAAAGGTTTCGAATAAGATCATTAATCAAGTTAAGGGTGTGAATAGAGTTGTCTATGATATTAGTACTAAACCACCTTCAACTATTGAATGGGAATAAATCTATTATCGATTCTAAACTTTTAAAACAAAGAACTCATTCATTTTGACAAGAAAAGTTTATGCCTTAACCTTAAAGTTATAAACGTCACCATCTTGAGTAATATATTCTTTTCCTTCCTGTCTAATCAGATTCTTTCTCTTGGCCTTGGCATCGTCACAATCGCAATCCAAATAATCCTTCCAATTAATGGTTTCTGCCTTGATGAATCCCTTTTCAAAATCACTGTGAATTACACCTGCTGATTCTTGAGCAGTACTTCCTTTAGTAACAGTCCAAGCTCTTGTTTCTTGCACACCAACAGTGTAATAAGTAATGAGATCCAACAATTCATAAGATGATGTGATAATTCTCTCGAGACCAGTTTGTTTCAACCCATATTCATTCAAAAGTTCAGCTCTTGATTCTGGTTCACATTGAGCAACTTCAGATTCCAATTGAGCACAGACAATAACTGGTTCAACAGTATTTCCTCTCTTCTTAATATGTTCTATAAGTGCTTGTGTATGTGTGTTTCCTCCATCAATAATTGTCTGTTCATCCACATTACAAATATATAAAATTTTCTTGGTTGTTAAAAAGTTAAATTGTTTCAAAATGGCTATTTCAGCAGCTGTCCATTTAACTGTATAAAGTGAATTTTCCTCAATCAATGTTTCATGACACTTTTTCAATAAATCCATCTTATCCTTTGATGCTTGAATTTCCTTTCTCTTCATATTTCTTTCAACAACATCCAAATCACTGAGCATTAATTCTGATTCAATAATTTGAACATCTCTCACTGGATCAACACTATTTTCGACGTGTGTAATATTCACATCTTCGAAACATCTCACCATTTGTGCAATACAGTTCACTCCTCTAATGTGACTCAAAAATTTGTTACCCAATCCCTTTCCTTCAGCTGCTCCTTTAATTAAACCTGCAATATCAATCACTTCAATGTAAGTTGGAACAATTTTCTTGGTTTTTGCCCTTTCAGCAAGTAATTCCAATCTTTCATCTGGAACTGTACAGACACCAACGTTTGGTTCAATAGTACAGAATGGGAAATTGGCTGCTTCTGCCTTTGTTGATTCAGTCAGTGCTGTTATTTAATTCGTATATAAAAAGTTTCAAATAAATTTCATCAATTTCAATTATTTCACACAAGAATTTCAACAATTTTTATCATAATTGTTAGAGAAATTCAGAAGATTAAAACAACATACCATTAAAAAGTGTAGATTTACCAACATTTGGCATTCCGACAATTCCAACACTTCTCTTTGCACTACTTCTAGTCGAATGTGATTGAACGGAAGAATTCAACATGACGAATTGTTGATTAAATTTAGAAGCAAATGTTGAATTGGCAAAAATTGATGCCGGTGTTGATGAACATTGTGTATTTCGGGTAATGACGGAATGAACACCCAATAAACGTTGTTGGAAAACGTTGGTGGTGGAAAAGCGAGAAAGTTTTTGCATTTTTTTTTAAATTTTTTGATTGAATTGCAAAATTTGAAAATATTTTGAAAATTTAATTATTAATATTTAATAATATGCATGTTGGCCATATATCAAATGACAGTGGCAGTTCCAATAAATAAGATACATGGATCTATAATTCAGACGATGTCAATAAATTAAATTCAAAACTATTTCAGCTATTCTACATGTTGTACAATGTCAATCAAGTGACGTAAATCATGACAAATGAAATCTGGCTCATATTTCTCAACACATTCAGTATGCTTATCATCCCAATCAGTTTCTTGAGTATAGAGACAACTGAGAGCTCCTGCCTTCTTAGCACAAACAATATCATGAAATGAATCACCAATCATTATCATATTCTCAATGGGAACATTCAATTCTTCTGCAATTCGAGTAAGACATTGAGGATTTGGCTTGTAAGGTAAATATTCTCTTCCATGTAATATTGTGTAAAAATCCGAATAATTACTTCCCAATTTTTCAATAAATAATTGCAAGGTACTTTGTGAATTTCTTGTAACAATTGCAAAATGTTTCAGTGGTGATTTTTCATCCAATTGTAACTTTTTCAATTCATCCAAAGTTTCAAATAGGTATGGTTGAAATTCCAATTTGTCATTGGCCTCCGATTCTACCCTATGAATAATATCAAATAATCTCTTCTTTTCCTCTTCATCATTCAAACTATGAATATGATCCAACACATCGATAGGAGCACTGATACCAGTCAAGAGTCTCATCTTGGCAAAATCAATAACAGGTACAGTTAAAGTGCCATCCATATCAAAAGTAGCCACTCGGATCAATGGCTTTTTAATCGATTGTTCATGAACAAAATAGTAGGGTTTTTCATCTGTTGAGTGAGAGGTTGAATTAACAAAAATCTTCTTGTAGAGTTGATTAAAGTGATTGTGGTGATGTTTTCTGAGAACGGAGAGGTGGGAAGGACATGTCTTGTGAATCATTTTTTTGATTATTTTCAATCTATTTTCAATGATTCTTTTACACAACCATGTTGAGATGATTGTTAATTGGCACCAAGTTTACAATAATTGTTTGGCAGGAGAAATAATAAATTTATTGTTGTACAAAATCTAGAGCTTAATTTTCATTAGCCATGACATAGGCAATAATGTCTCGGAGAGAAATAACTTTAACTGGATGGAGTTGCTTGTCACAAACATACATTCTGTGAATTCTGTTGGCAGCCAATCTTCCAATAACAAATCCTAGTTCAGTTTCTTCAGAGCATGAAATGGCTGGATGACTTTCATTATATGATTGTTCTCGAATATGTTGGACAAAGGTGTGAACTCCTTGATGGAGAGAATGATAAAGATTAGATGGATTAATAGCCTTAATGTCTCTTGCTGATAAGTTTCCAATCAAAATTCCTGTAGCATCAACAACAGCCAAACCACTGACCTTCATTTGTTGCATCTTTTTGAAACAATCAATAGTTCTATTGTGTTTTTCAAGAGTAATAACTGGAGAGACACCTAAATCAGCAGCACCAACTTTTTGATGAGCAATGTCACCCATTTGTTTTTGATGAAGAGCAAGGAAATTGACAATTTGTGCTTGAGTCAAAATACTGACCATCTTTCCGTGGCTATCAATAACTGGACAACGGTGTGACTTTTCCTTGACCAACAAGGTACAAGCATCATAGAGTGATTTATCATCTCTAATTGGAGTGAATGGATTGTGAGCAAAGTCAGTAATACCTCCTATTTGTTGATCTTGGAATTTAGAAGCAGTCTTCAATCTAGAGAAAATGTCATTACCTTGTCTTGTTTCAGCTTCTCCAAAAAGTTCAACCAAATAAGCCAAAATATCGAGAATATCAACCAAACCGATACATTCCTTTCCCTTCATGACTGGAGCAGAAACAATACCAGAAGACATTAATTTCTAATTTTTCAAAGAGTTTGAATATTATCCGTTTTTTTGATATTAATTAAACAAATGATGAAGAGAGTGATAATAGAGCGTTGAAGATGTGCAATATTAATTCGAACAATTGTTGTTGCCAATATTAACGTTAAGATTAATTATTGTATTGTGTTGTTAATAATAAAAATCAATGTTTTTCCATCATCGTAGAAAATAAAATTCAAGTCATCACGGATCTTCCTATAATACCTACCTCCAAAACATCATGTAATTTATCTTCGTATTGGAAAGTAATCAATTCTGTTGGCTTGGCGACTTCCTTGACCAATGTTTTTCTGAGCAAGCTAAATAATTCCTTCATTTTTTTTTAAAATCTTTAAAATATCGGTTAATAGGTAGATGCGACCCTTAAATGGACTATTTAAAAATATAAAAATGATATTATTTAAATTCACAACGTTGACTTTTTGAGTTTTGTGTTGAAAGGATGGTGCATGAATATAATATATTCATATTTTTCATTACACAGCCAATCTGATTGTGAAATACACGAAAGAGTTGTTTCTGTTTTGTGAGTAGACAAGAAACATGTTCCAGTTTTTAAAGATTTGATTCAATAGAAGAAATATCTTTCAGAGAGATCCTTTGTACAATAGAGACTTTTTTATTGAAAACTACTAAACAATTTCTAATCTGATATTATTATACAATTGTGGTTTTGTGTTCTTGATATTAGGAGTGCTGTGGATTTACAATTCTGCAAATGCTATAAAGTGAGGGGAATAATTATCAGCCCTCTTGTGACTCTACTATTCTCAATAATAATTGAAATGAAAAAGTGCAAGAGGGCTCTCTGAGTCTATAATCATAATAGCTGAAGTATTCATTGCAGTAGGTTTCTTTTTTTTAATTGAACAAGAGACAATCATCACATTCAAGCCAGCTCTCTTTCTATTTATATTTTAGGAAATGCCTCTTTCAAATTTTGAAACAAACTCTTGTCTATTTGTATTTTTGGTAAATGTAACTTTCATATTTTGAAGCTGCTATCTAAATTTTTAATTTTCATGATCATGAGAGTTATATAATCAATAAATATTTATTGATCTTAATTGATTCGAGGATGAATCTGTACTGTTGCTTTTTACTGGCCCTAGTTCAGAAATCAGATGCAACAAGGGTTGAAGTGATTGATATTTCACAATTTAAGATAGTGAATGGCTACGGCCATATCACGATGAATGCACCTCATCCCGTCCGATTTGAGAAGTTAAGCATCGTCGAGCCACATCAGTACTGAGGTTGGAGACAACTTGGGAACCTGTGGTGCTGTAGTCTTTTTCATTTTACCTTATGGATTATTTAATTATTTAGATATTGATCTGTATTAGGTTATAAATTCTACATTTGAAAAAAAGCAACATTCAATCCATGAAATCGTCCTTATAAACAGCCTTATGAAAGCCTTAGTGACAATTTCACTCTTGAGCTTTCGGTTTGTTTCAAGGTGGTTCTTATGTGAAATAACTTTTTCAAAATCCAACATAATGTTTCTATTATTTAACAGAGCGAGAAATCATACCAGATGAATCCTCACAGGAAAAAATTGAGAAGGAGGGCAACAACCACTTTGATTATTGACCAAATTCCATTGGCTAATCATCCTCTGAGTGCAAGGAGGAGAGTTTCCAGATTCACATTTCAGTCTGCATGATCTCTGAAATGTCCTTCAAGGTAAGTATGAAGAAAGCAAAGAGTGTAAATTGGAACAAATCTTTTAAACCTTTCAATATGTTTGGTTTTTGAAAACTGAATTATGGTCGTTGTTTGTTGTTTTATGATTTGAGTTCTTTGATATTGTTGAACATGAAGCAAACACAGAATTGACATAATTACATTGAAAATTAAGTATGATGAGAATTTAACTAGAAGATAATAAAGAATGGGTCAAAAAATTATTGAATATTTACATTTTCAGTTTATTTACAATGATTGCCTAGGTTTACAAAATTTTGAGTTTTATGGAGACTACCACTTTTTGAATTGTTTGTTTCTCATTTCTAAGGTGTTATGTGATTGAGATTTGAAAGTTTTGCTTGTTTCACTTCCAATAGAATTCAATGTTTTGTAATCAATTAAATTTCTTCTTCTTGTTCCACCAACAATATTATCCAGAGAAATTTCGGAATTAAATTGTGAAGTATTATTGGAGGAATTATACATATTTCTTCTTGTTGAGACCATTTTCTAATTGTTATTTTGTTATTTTCTTTTGTTGTTGATTTTCATTAAATTTCCTTTCATCAAAATATTAATAGAAAAATTCAAATTCTTGTGATGAGTGGAAAATCCACCAAAAATTGGAATCACAAAATTAGTGGAAATCATCATGGAAATAAATAGATAATTGATCGGATGATGAAATTTCCACAACAAAACAAAATAACAAAATAACAAAAACTAAGAGCAAAATGCCAGCTAGAAATACCTCATCAAATACTTCTTCATCTTCCGAAGGTAGAATTCCAACAAAAACAGAATGGACAAGATCTAAACCAATTGATTTATCTAAAAGATTACCATTATTTGATATTGATACTTCAAATATTATAAGTGGAACAAGACATCGTAATAATATTGATTATCATCATGCAAATTTAAATGGTAAACAAATTTCAGTGAAAAGATCTTCGAAAAATTCAATTGAAAAGAGAGCTAAACAACAATCGAACACCACTAATAAGAAGATTACCAAATCGAAAAAGATGTAAATTACAACTTGTAATAAATTCAGTAAATTGTAAATAAAATGTTTGAAATATAGATGAAGTTTCAATTTAGAATTGATCAGAATATGAGAAACCAAAATTTGCATCAAGCAATTTAACATGACAAATGTTCAATAAGTATGAGGTTGATCAACCTTTACACTTTCTCCAACAAACCTGAACAAACAAGATTCGTCCAAGAACTCTTGAATTCGCTGTTCATGCAGTCAAAGACTGTAGCGGGATTGTCGCCATATTCCTGGCAGGCTTCCCGTCCATTGCAACCAATAGAATATCATGTTTTTCCCATCTCTCAATATTTACAAATTCTTCAATGCTTGAACATACTGGACAACTAGAAACCGACCTATTGCCCACTCACCCAAGAAAATCGTGATTTGAAAGGTTCCTTCATTTTTATTTAATAAGTGAAATGGCCTAATTGACTAAACTTGAAATTAATCAGAATTTTCTTTGTGATCATGGTGAACTGAATTGAAACAACTGACTCATCTCTGCATTTCTAATAATAATATTAGCGAAACTGGTGCAAAATATGTTGCTGAATTGAAATAAGTAATTCATTCTTGTTGAACTGAACAAGTTGACCAATCTCAGTATTTGCAACAATAACATTAGTTCCAAGGGAGGTAAATTTATTAATGAGATGAGTCAATTATTTTGATATTAGTAGAAATGGTGTTGAATTTCTCAATTTTAATGAACTAGAACAATTGGAGCACCTTAACATTTCTTGGAATTATATTGGTGATGAAGGCATTTGCTATAAGCAAAATGAAACATTTACTTTTTCTCGGTGTAAGGGTACCTCTATTCTCTTTCGAATGGAATGTATTATTATAGTAAAATTCCAAACAACCTTGAAAATCTAGTAAATTTGGTAAATGTAAAATGGATACAGCGAGCGGGGCTTGAACCCGCGACCTTAAGCGTGTTAGGCTTACGATCTAACCAACTGATCTATCGCTGCTTACACTCAGTACAATAATTACCTTAATGAAATACGAGTTACAAATGTGGCAAGAAACAAGCTTAGTTGTAAATGTTGTTAGTAGCCTCTCCAGTTTTACAATCAAATACTAAACAGAGGATGATTCAACACGAAAATCTCAAAATATATTTATTAGTACTTGAAGCAAACCGTTTTTTTAACAGATCAATAAATTAAGCAAGACGAGCAAAGCAAGTAAAGCAACAGAAACTACATATCTATCAGATTCACTTCTTACATTATATGAAGTATCAGTTGCAATATCACTATTGTCATATCTCAATATCATTTCATTATATCTTGATTTTCCAAGGTTAAGTTTGAGTGTACATTGAACACTACTTGATCCCAAAGCGAGAATTGGTTGTTCACACAACACAGTTCCACTACTGCTGTAGAATGACAACTTTTTAATATCAATACCAGGTGTCACTTCATATTGTCCATTGAAAAGTGTGAATGAAATCTTGAACGGAGTATTCTCTGAGATATCTTTTTGTACGGTGATAGTGCCTCTCTCAATAGTAAATGTGGAAAGTGAAAAACTTGGGAGTGGAATATTAGGAACGTCTTGATCAGCACTCGTTAATGCTGAGAATTTAATAGAATATGGTTTACCAGAACTCATTGTTGGAGTGAATTTGAGAATGGTAGATCCTCCAACAATATCATGATAAGTTTGGTAATCTCCAAAAGTGCCACCTTCAAAACTGATTTCACCCTTTTGCAAAGTGTCCAATTCGTTGAACTGATCTAACAATCTGACTTCAAAACTAATCTCCTGACCATAGAAGAAATATGGTACGTGCTTCATGGCTAGATTAGTTGGAAAGGCACCAATTGCAAATTTGGTAAATTTTGGCCTCACACAAGACATTTGAATGTTGAATCTCAATGAAGTACTGGCACGTGTTTGAGCAATCAAATATGCCTTGCCTGGAACTTTTGATGGAAATCGAACACCTTCGGTAGGATTCGATGTACAGGTAAGAAAATTTGAATTGTAGGACTTCAAGCCATTGAAAGAAAATCCTTGGTTGGCCATGGCCTTATTCTTGTTTTCTTCATCAACGAGATAGTAGACGAATCCAGTTGTTTGTGAGGTGGATTGAATATTGACTAAACTAATGGAAGGTACTTGATTGGAAATGGAGCAACTTTCCATTGACGAAAGGACAACCCAACCATCGGCAGCCTTTGGACAAGCTTGTCCATTGCAGCCACAAGCAGGGCATGTACACTGTTGAACATCTCTTTCTTGAGAAATTGTTGGTGAGAAAAAAGTTTCATTAGAAACCTGATGAAAGGAAGTTTTTTCAAGTAAATTTGTTGGTACTTGGAAGGAAATTTCAAACTCGTTTGCAGCAATAATTTGTGCAACTAGCAGCAAAAGAAACGCAAATGTCAACAACTTCATTTTTTTTAACAAGCACCAATCGTCTAGTTTTTACAAAGGGCAATGAATCTCATCAATCTGTCAATTGTTAGGAAAGACGTCAATTACTATTACTGGGACAAATAAAGCTTAATAGAAATACCTTACTATTTTTGTTTTTTTGAAAAGCACCGAACAGGCAAGTACGTGACTGCTTTGATGTAAAAAAACAAATGGCAAGTAAGTTGAATAACAAATTTAGTGCAACTATTTGATGGCCATCAGTTGTTTAATTGGTGAGCAACTGACAGGTTGAATTGGTCCTCCAAAAAGTCAAATTATCGATGAAATGTGAATCTCATAAGTTGTTAAACAACCAAAAAAAATTAAACAACTTGCCATAATGTTCTTGCACTAGCTAATAATATACAAGAGAGAGGCAACTCCTTCAACTTTGATGGTAGTTAACGTAATTCGATGATAAACAATGCATGTGCTTCTAGAAATATTTAGTCCACATGCTACAATGGTTATTTTGTCATTGAAATTACTTGTATCAGTCTTGAAGTTCAACAGTTCTCCTTATTCCTTTTTTTTAAATATATTGATATGCAAAGATTTTGGAACTTGGAATTTAAAGTTAACATTTGCACTAATTAAATTAAATTTAACAAAGAAAAAACAAAACTAAACTTAAACAATGGGAAACACTAATCGTTGGAAAATGGAAGAACCACAGCACCTGGCACCTGTTGTCACAAATGTTCAACGAAAAAGGGAATTAGGTGGAGTGATCAACTTGTCAGAATTCAAGGAATTGCCAATGGAAATTCAGCTACATACACTTACCTTTCTTCCAATGCAAAGTTTGACTGATTTATTACTGGTATCCAAATTTATGAATGAACAATTATTGAAATATGATGAAATTTATCGAGTTTTTTATTCTGATTTCAGAAAACGTGCGGTGCAAGAAAAACTTGATTGGAATACAAGGAGTTATTATCCTTTTAATCACAATTACATACATTATTATCCTCCTATTATACCTGTTTCTCTGCCAACAACAATTATACCAACAACTAGTGTGATTGAAGAACAATTTGACAGAGATCTACCTCTAAAACTGGAAACTCTTGTAGAGAGTCATCTTTTAGAGAGTGCCTATCAACAATTGAGTTATGTTGCCAACACACATATTCAAAACAGGATGAATCAAAAAGTGATGATAGAAGAAATGAGTAATATGACCCAATCTGCATAATAAATAGTCATTCTATCTTATTATTTAAAAATTTAAAAGAACAGAGTAATGAAAATTACCAATATCTACTTCTTGTCTCCTGTGTGGGCAATACCTTCCTCAACACAAATAATGAATATAGGAAAGGGAATTCCAATTTTTCAATAGAATCAAACTTGCTACTGAGCTCGAAATATTGAACTCTGCAATCAATCAAATCTATTCCTCCGTACAAGTAGAATTCTGGTATTATTTCTTCCAAATATTGAGTTATCATACTGTTGGTCACCTTTTTTTCCTTGTCACTCTTCATACCTACCAATCCAAGAAATCGATTCTTATCCAATAGATATTCGTATAAATTCTTTTCTGCTTTCACCTTTTCAAAATAACTTATCATTTGTTTACAAATGTTAAATGATTCAATTGAGGAAACATCAAAACAATAGAACAAAATGTTACACTGTTGCATTTGTCCTACGTTATATGGCACAAATCGATTTATGCCAGGAATCTTAATTAATTCAAGGTTATAATGTTCCGAGTAATCAAATCTAGTGGTCAGATAGTTAATTTGATTACTGAATCTTTTTATCCAAGTTGACTTTCCACAAGATCCGTATCCAGCAATTCCAATTTTAGGTTGTTTTTGTTCTCCCACTACCAACTGTCCACTTTTAATGGCTCCTCTGATTCTAGGAACAAGATTGTCATGAAAATGAACTAGGGCACTATGTACATTCAATCTCATTGGTTTCAGTAGGCAATTTGGTTGTTTCCCTCTATTTTCTAACTGATCCTTCCACAAGAGTGGTTGAAATATCCAGTATTTAGCAAAATTCTTACTCACTCTCATCAATTTGATAATATCTGAATTTGGCAAATATCTCATCACATTAATGACCAATTCATACGGTAGCATTCTCTCCATCAATGATTGATTATTTTCATTAAATACATTAGGATCATTTCTATCTAAATATTCACTCTCTTGATCCATTAATTCCAACTCTTCATAATCAATTTCGATCGGAATGATCTTCTCCAAATTTAAATCATCAAGAATGATTCTATTACTGGAAAGAGTTGTGTGTTGTTGACCCATTTTTTTAGTGTTGGTTGAGAGATTTGTTATTATTAGAAGAAGAATTTATATTCTTCTGTTGTGTGGATTAAAATGGTGAGAAGGTTAATTTGAGAGATTCTAATCTTGTTCCATTTTTTTTAATATTTAATTTTATTAAATATTATTTATAAGATTAAAAATGGAAGGATAAACCAAAATGTCTTCATAAGTCTCTTAAAAATACAAGATTCAAGAGGTTTTAGTGGGATTAATGTATTTTATGAATTTTAAAGTGGAAGATAGATTAATGTGTCGGGGTCTTGGCGCAGTCGGTATTATTAATAGATTTTAGGGTAGGTAACGCTCTCAATCTACCTCAACGTCGGTAGCGCGTAGGTCTCATAATCCTAAGGTCGTGAGTTCGATCCTCACAGACCCCAACTTTTGCCCTTTCTTTTGCTTATTTTGCATCCTATCGAACGATCATCACCATAGTTTGATCACCAATATCTTTACAAGCAAAGGGAGCAATTTCTAGCTGGTTTGTTTTGCTTGTGGTTAACGTTGATATTACAGTTGAGTAACAAACATAAAATAAAAATGCTCAACAATGTTCATCATGTCGATCATCAAATATTGAACGAAATGGATGACTACTTTTCAAGAAGGAACAAACTCTTTGATCAATTCAAAGAAAAACGAAGAAGAGAATTGGGAAATAAAATCGGGAAGGAAATTACCATCACAATAGATAAAGATGTAGTGAAGGGGAAAGCCTTTGAAACGAGCCCATACAAAATAGCATCCGATCTTTCCAATGATCAATCTATGGATCATCTTATTGCCAAGATTAATGGTAAATTATGGGACATGAATAGAGAGTTGGAAGGAGATGGTCGATTGGAATTTTGTTCTGATTGGAATGATTTGGAGGTGAGGAGAGTTTTCAAGCGTAGTTCTGCATTTGTGTTGGGAGCAGCTGTGGAACAAGTATTCAAATGTTTGGTCAGTGGTGGAGCTGTACTTGAGGATGATTATGGCAAGGGAGGTTTCTTTTATGAGAATTTTATGGATGAAGTAGTTAGAAATAGCTCTATAAATGATCATTCGAAAATCAAGAAAGAAATAGAGAAGATCATTGAAGAAAAACACCCATTCGAAAGATTAATTGTGAGGAAATATGAAGCTCTTGAATTATTTGCAGGAAACAAATTCAAAATTGAGCTCTTGAATGAAAAGTTTAAAGATGACGATTTCCTTTGCGTTTATCGTTGTGGATGCTTCATAGATACCTCTGTCGGCCCACATTTGTTGCACACTGGACAAATAGCATCTTTTGAAATTATATCAAATACTCGATTTCTATCTGATACAAAGAGGGAAATTTTACGGTTTTATGGAATTTCGTTTCCAACTGTTCAATTAAAGGAAGAATGGAAAATAATGACCCAAAAACTCAAACTTTGTGACCACAAAAAGGTTGGAAAGGATCAAGAGCTGTGGTTCTTTCATCCACATGCCCCTGGAATGGTTTCACTCCTTCCTCACGGCAAGAGAATATGCAATTCTGTTCAATCTCAATTACGAGAAGCTTATTGGAGGTATGGATTTGCAGAGGTTCAAAGCCCCATTGTTTTGAATAAGGATCTGTGGTATTATCAATCAGGTAGTAGGAATCAGTGGTGGCAACAATACAATTTCGCTCTGGAAATTGATAAGGAGTACTATATACTCAAACCATACAACAAACCTATTCACTGTATTATGTATCGGAACAAATCCAGATCTTATAGAGATCTACCAATTAGATATGTAGAATTTGGCTCAGTATTTCCGGATAACATCAAACCTTTTAGGCTGAATGGCAGGTTGAGAAGTTTCCAAAAAGATGAGTCAACCATTTTTTGCCAGTCAGACCAAACCAAAAAGGAAGTATTGAATTGTCTTCAAATGATGGGAAGTGTATATAACAAATTTGGATTTGAATTCAAGATTGTATTTTCCACAAAACCTGTTAGTTTTTATGGTGACAATCTGGAATGGATCAAGTTGGAAGGTATATTGGAAACTGCCCTAAAATCATTGGGTCATGAATGGGAAAGAGACGAAGGAGGGGCTCCTTCTCTCGGTCCAAGAATTGAGTTTTATGTTTCAGATAATTTGAAGAGGTTTATTTACCTTTGTGGAATAATTCAAATGGACTTAATGACACCACGTTTTTTCAATTTGACTTATACCAGTTCAGACAATTCTGCAGAATCAAAACCCATCTGCATCAGCAGTACCATCTTGAATAACACTGAAACTTTCATGGCTTTATCTGCTGAACGTTATGGTGGAAAGTGGCCTTTTTGGCTTTCTCCTAGACAAGCTATCATCATTCCAATTTGTGAAAAGTGTAGTGAATATGCTAACAATGTTAAAGATAGAATTCATCAGGCTGGATACTATGTGGACGTGGATATGAGCTTTCATACGATAGAAAAAAAGATTAGGAATGCTCATTTAGCTCAGTATAATTATATTTTAATAATTGGCGTCAGTGAGATGGAAACTGATTGCGTGAATGTAAGAATAAGAGATGGCGAACAAGAAGGAGTTAAATCTATTCAAGAATTATTGGAAGAATTCGAAGTTAAAATTAGGGAATTTAAATAACTCTCACAGAAAGCTATTACTTATTGAAAAGAATGAAAATCTTGATAACATGCACTAGATTCAAGAATTTCTACTTGGTTAATCACTTGATCAATTGCTCCCTTGAGTGGTTGTGACTTTTCCACGAAAAGGGCAAAGTTTTTAACTGACTGATTACTGTCATTCCTATAATATTCAATCCATGCCCTTAATTTACCATTCAAAATTCCCAAATGATCAAAAGACGTAAATGGTCTTCCCCAGAATTGACAAACAATTTCATCAACGTTGAATGGTATCAAGTACTCTTCTGGAAGTTTCTTTGATTTTCTTAAATACTCAACCAAAAAGTCATTCAAAAGTTTGATGATAATTTTGTAACAAGTTGCCATATTACCATCAACAATCTTCCACCAATTTTCTGACTGATCTAATATGGAATCACTTGGTCGAATGGCCATTTCCAATGCTTGTTTCAACTCCTTACTCGATTCGAGCTCACTAAAAGCACTTCCAAACCATTTCGAATAAGGATAATATTTTCTTTCCAATAAGAAACACAAACACATCATTTCCCTAACTATTTTCCCAACCAGAACAAAACATCCAAGTCTATCTCCCACAACTCCACATCTTCCAACAAATGGAGCTTCCTGTGAAATTTTGGAAAGTTGTATCATTATTTGATAAATCCAAACAATATCTGGATAGTAATTTCCAATTAACTCTCTAATAGGTTTCAGAATTCCACAATCATGATAGATTCTTCCAGCTTGTCCAATCGCCAATAATTTTTGCTGAGGAATTGACAACCAATACGTGTAATCCCCATTCAAAATTTCTATCAACCATTTCGAATAACTAGTTCCATCATTATTCGTTCGTTTGAGAAGATAATTTGAAAAGTAATCTTCAATAGTTGTAATCTGAATCAGTAAATCTCCCAAATTATCATCAGATGAAGTTCTTGAATTGGGATCTTCTTGATATCTCATCCGACATGGAATTCCTTCAAAAATTGAAGGAACCTTCTCATCTAATTCCATCTTGATTTTATCTGAAAATTCTTCATACTCATCGGTAAGGAATAAAATAACTCTCGGAGCAAAATCATGATCTCTGCTCATCTCTGTATCAAATCCCAACACTTCACTACCATAACCAATTAAGGCAGCTGAATGATTTTCATTGAAATTGCCAAAATCACTCTTGTAGAGAATATTAGTAACGATTTGATGATAAAATCTCTCGCATAAATCCAAACCTTTCATGGAGCGAACGTTTTCAGACATTTTTTTAAATTGCATTTTACAATGAAACAGTTTTCAATTCTAGATTTTAACTTGATATCACATTGTGATGAGACAAATTTCAAAGATCAAATTCAATATTAAATAACCCATGCATAAGATCGAAACCTGGCTTTGCTAGACATTTTTTTAGAAATGGTACAAAATGCATGTGTTTATTTCAATTCCAACTTAATGTTGTTAGAATAACTGTTTATGAAGATCGATAGATCTGTCAAATGTTTGGAGTTTTGAACTGTTCTTTAATAAACAGCTTCTCCAGCATAAACTTGATTCTCAATTCCACCCTCTCCTTGAGCAATTTTGAAATATCCAGACATTCCCCAATTTGGACCCCATGAATTGGCAGCTAACCAATAATTAGAACCTCCCTCAACTCCAAATCCAATTAAGGCAACAGCATGTCCACCAAGAACTGTGTTTTCAATGTGTTTATAGACACCAGACTTGTAACTATAGAAAAACAAAATTAGAATATTTGAAAAACTATAATTCAACTCACCCTGTAAGATCCCTGTAGACTGTGAAACCAGCTTGTACGCTGCCATATGTCATGATTGCAGTCTTGATATTATTGATACCTGAAATATAAACAGTATTTTTGGCCTTATACTTGCTCATGGACATGGAAGCAATCTTGCATTGAGTTGGACAAGTTCCAGAGGAGAAGGTTCCTCTTCCACTAGCATATGGAATACAACTGTCAAGTGGTGTTCCAGTATTTTCCAAAAATGTCCAAGAATATTTCAAATAACCTCCTTGACAGGCCTTATTCATTGTATCGCATTGAACTTGATATTCTGGTGAGAGGACAACATTGGTTTGACCATTGGTGGCAATGCACAATCTATGAGCCAATACATAATTTGCAGCTATTAGTTTTAAAAATTACCAAAAAGGAAATTTAAAATGTTGAAATTATAAAAAGTAGAGAAATTAATAAATGAAATTGTAAAACTTAAAAAACTTACAGAAAGCCCAACAAGCACCACATGTTTGTTGATCTCTAATTGCTGGAACGCATCCTTTCCATTGAGTTCTTGCATCGAAATTCATTGGAATATCAATTCTTGTTTCAATATTTGCCATTCTTGGAGTGTCTTCATCAGAGCTCATCAATGAAAGACCAAATAGATTATCTCTAAGTTGTGAAATGGTCATATTATCAAATCTAGAGTATTCAGTTGCCTTCCATCCATGAGTATGATTGGAATTAATTCTATCAATCAAAGATTTGTCATTGACAGGAGTGTTGGCATGAGTGTGATTAGCAATTGGATGAGTTGGATGAACAGGATGAGTGCTATTGTGCTTTGGTGGCATTGGTTTCTTATTGTTTCCTTTGGAAAGTTCAATTGGAGTGACCATTGTCAACATGAAGGTGAATAATACGAAACAGACAATGCAACTGAGAACAAGGAATGTATTAGAAGACTTTCTTCTAGTAGTAGCAAATGATTTGTTTGAATTGTTATTCATTTTGTTTTTTGTTATTGATTCAAACATTCACACTTTGCATTCCACTATTTATTCGAAACCTAAAAGACCGCAAGAGATAATGAAAATAATAATGAAAATACCCCTCATTACCCAAGAGCAGGTATTATTGTTCCTAATGGGAATGGTTTTCTCTTAAACTTGTTGTTGGAAACTCTTCAAGTTGCGAAGAGATAATGTTTCGTCCCAAATTGTTCATCAGATAACATTCCAATAAAGAAAACCATTTTCCAAATGACAAGATTCAGATAACAAATCATTACAAATCAACAATATTCAATATAATGTTGTTAAAAAACAACTTACAATGCATCTGTGTTATCCACATTTTTTGAAAATGCAAAAAATCGAATACCAAAAAGCTTCATTTCTAGAAGAGGAAAGTGACAAATTTGTATTGTGGATTTGTTGTCCAATAGCATCCAATTTTTTTTTTATTAATTGAGAATAGCCGATTGAGTATCTTATCTAATGAAATTGTAAGGGAAAATCAATGAAGGAGAATATGCACCAACTTGATTCAATCTCTTTAATTTAATCTTGATTTTATCTAAATTGCAAACTCTCAATGATATTTTCAAATTGTTCCAAGGTTCAGTAATTAATATAGGATTTATTAGAATGAATTCCATTACTATTTATTGTTGTCCTGAAACAGCTTTCCATGCAGGTCTTGTTGAAATCTTTTCCCACCAAGCTTTAACAAGTGGACGATCCAACAATAAATTACCCAATCCAATAGCGAACAACAAGTTTCCATATGGTAAGTGATACAAATCGGCTAAGGTGAATTGATTTCCACCAATGAATTCTTGTTTAGCCAACACTCTTTCATAGGCATCCAAATTGAGTGCTAACTTTTCACTCAATTGTTTGACACGAGTTTCATCTGCAGCTCCATATCCCATCATGCCCTTAAATAACTTTTCGAAAACTAAACCAGAGGCATTTGAATCAAAGTAAGCAGTCTCAATGGAAGCACCTTGTTCGAATAGACCCAAAGCTTTGAGCTCGGTTGGAATGAGTTCAGTTCCTTGGCTCTTATGTTTGGCTTCCAAGTAACGACAGATGGCACGAGATTCATAGATCAAGAAACCATCATCTTCCAAGACTGGAATGACACCAAATGGATGTTTTTCCAAGTAGGATGGTGACTTGTGTTCGCCCTTCATTAAATCAACAGGAACAAGCTCATATTCCAAACCTTTCTCCTTAATTGTGGTCAAAACACGTTGAACACAAGTAGATTGAGCAGCACCATAAATTTTGTAGACCATTTTGTTATTTGTTAATAGTATATAATACAGTTAAGTTGTTTTTTTGTGATTGAAAATGCATAATCGTTAGTGTGCCATTTATGGTGGATTCTGTACCGAAACCAAAGCGCTGCCGTGAGCACTAATTATTGATCTGTGGAATTTGCGCAAGAAATGGTTGCCATTTCATCCTCTTGGAAACTTCACAATCTGTCATTAAGAGAATGATTTTATGTATTTCAAAGCATTGCAATTTCAGAAATTTCAGGTGAAGTGATTAATATTTCACAATTTAAGAAAGAGAATGGCTACGGCCATATCACGATGAATGCACCTCATCCCGTCCGATTTGAGAAGTTAAGCATCGTCGAGCCACATCAGTACTGAGGTTGGAGACAACTTGGGAACCTGTGGTGCTGTAGTCTTTTACTTATCAATATTGCTTATTGGTCAATCGTCCAGTTGCTTCTCTCATTCTTTCCATTATTCCAAACAAAGTGTTAACCACTGATAAAACTGCTCCATCATCAATAATGATCAATTAAGATTTGCTACATGTTCAAAATAAATGACATTATTATTTATTAAAATACCACAAACATTTTGCCATTCTTCACTCTAGAACAAACAGAATAAAAACAATGTTCCTTATGCAATTCTGAAAACCATCTTTCTCGGCCAATTGGCTTTGATCGAGTGTAGTATCTGTTCTTTTCAGTTTAATAGCTGAAAGCAGCCCACGGGTTGCATTACTATTAACTCAATTTTTTGTAGGGATCAGGGTTTGAGCTTGATTGCTCACTTTGATTGGTTTCAATCAGACATTGCACAAACCGTCAGATTAGGAGCCACCCAACTCTTTTAATTAATTGAAAAATCATTGAACAAAGACAATCTCAATCAGAGTAAAATTGAGCTTTTTACAAATTCCGAGCATGTATGATGACGAAGATATAGTAAGCATGCTGAGGGACTCAAAACAGTCATTGATTGGTGTTGATATTGAACAATTTCTTGTCGACATTTGAATGCAGTTGGCAAGTGCGAAAAGGAAAATGAGAAGTGGAACGATTTCAAGAATGAATTATTTGATTAATTGAAAGTAGAAACAATTAGGAAATTGATGTTGTTTTTTGTTCTCCTTCATAACATAACTATTGGGATTAGCAACACTTAAAAGCTATTGAGAGGATGCAAAAGTTGGGGTCTGTGAGGATCGAACTCACGACCTTAGGATTATGAGACCTACGCGCTACCGACTGCGCCAAGACCCCGACACATTATAAACCTTTTACAGTTTCTTCATTAACCTTAACTGAGTTCCTAGGTTTACCTAATAGGAACAGTTTTCTTTTGTTCATATTCAATTCGAAAAAAATGTTACAACAAACAGAAGAAACAATTGATGAAAAATTAAGATCAAATACAACAACAAATTGGAAAGACATTCCACTGGAAGTGTGGACTCATCACATTTGGTCGTTTCTTCACCTTCCAGAACTTTTTTCCATTCGTCTAGTTTCTCACGAATGGAACGATTTTTTATTGCATCACGCAAGAGATTATTTGCTTCACGTTAAATTAAATCGGATTCATATGCCTTCTTTTTTAATTTGTTGCAAACATTTGTATTTTAATAATATTGGAAAATTGGATATGAAATTTATAGAGTACGCTCTTGAGCCGAAACATCAAAAACCACTTGACGAAACTGAAAGAAAGGAAATTGCAGAAAGTTTTAATCCCTTAGAATATTTTCCAAATCTTTCCAGTTTGAAACTAACTCTTACTGATGTGAAATCATTGGAAACTGTTTCTCCCCAAATTGCAAATATGAAATATCTCAATGATTTGGATATTAGATCAAATTTAATGACAAACAAGTGTTTGAATACAATTCTAACACAACCTGTAACTTTAATGAGTTTAACTAGATTGGATGTTTCTGTGAATGTGTTGGGAACATCTTGTGTCGAATTTATCAATTCAAATCCTCATCTCTCCAATCTGAAATATCTTAATATGAGTAATAATCAGTTGCTTTTATTCCATACTAAGGTTGAGAGTGTATTCAAAGACACTTTGGAAGAGCTCTATGTCTCTGATTGCTCCCTCAATATAGAATCTATGAAGAATATTTTGGTGAGCTATCCAAAGTTGACTACATTGGATTTTAGTTTCAACAAGCTTGAAAAAATCAAAAATTTATATCAATCTATTCAATTAGAAAACGATACAGAAAAATACTGCAAACTTATTCGATTAAACATGTCAGGATCCAAATTAAGAAATGATCAATTGGAATATATTGCCAAGATTCCAATCTTTTCAGAATTGAGAATTCTAGATTTGAGTAGAAACAGAATCAACAAATTAGGAACTGAAAAACTAGCTGACGAATCAATTAGTGTCTTGTCCAAAGTTGAATATCTGGATTTGAGTCGTTGTGGAATTGGAAAAGAAGGTGCACAAAATATTCGACAAAGTTCAATATTTTCCTCTCTAAAATTATTAATTGAATAAACACTCATTATTCTAATACTTTGAAAAAGATGAATTTGATCAAGTGGGAGTTGTTAACTTTTTGTAAACTGTCAATAACAAACAAGCAACGTTTAAAAAAATGCAACAACAAGATGATATGGAACCCTTCGCTTCCGAACGTAAAGAAAAACTCCTCTCTGAATCACTCTACGATGTCGAACAATGGGCAAATGAATTAATTGATCCGAATACTCAAAAACGATTGACTCCGAGAACTTTCTTCTTGGATCTTTCCATAGAGGAAGGTACTGCAATTTATCATACATTTCAGCAGTTTGTTCTTCATCATCGGAATAAATTTACTTCCACTGATGAGAAGGCTATGAAAAATTTGGAAGGAAGAATTGCTGATTTTCTGAAGGAACATTTTGATGGAAAGAGAGTGTTTTGTAGATTGTCAACGAGAAGTCCGAAAGATGCTAGTTTGTTCGAAGGTTCTCATTCGTATGAGGTAACTAAGGAAATTATGAGAAAGCAATGGATTAGGAATTTTTATTTGAATAGAAGGAAAACAATGAAAGAGGATCAATCCTTTGTTTATACGAATGAGGTTGAAGATTTTGAAAATTATGTAAAGAATGAAATGAAATACTATGAGGAGTATTTGATTTTTATGAAAGCATCTCAACAATCTCTATCAGTTTCGAATGAAAAGGAAGTTTTGGATGTATTAACTCATTCTGAGAGAGTACTCAGAGATTTGGTGAGAGCATTGGATTTTCCATCAGTGTACAATATGAAGTTAATTTTTAGAGAGTGGTGTCCAGAGCTGTCTTACGAATATGAATTTAGAGGATTTATTCACGATTTTGAATTGATGGGTTTAACACAATACGATAATTCATTCAAAATTGATGATTTGATTAATAATAAGGATGAAATTGCTCAATCAATATTGAATTACTACAATACCACTGTTAAGCCATTATTAATATCCAAATCCAATGACCCCAATTCTGCAATTTCAAAGTGGAATGGAAGAGTGATTATGGATTTTGCCATTCTACAACCAAGTAAGGAAGTTATCATTGTTGAATGTAATCCATTCAATGATGGAACAGGCGCATCACTATTCGAGGTTGACAGATCCTTAATTGTTGAAAATTACTCAAAAACTAATCAATTAGATTTTAGAGTTGTAACAAATGAGTTGTACAATGAAATTCTCTCTCATGGCACTCATGTTTGGGAGAGTATCTTCTCCTCAACAAGAGAGCAAATATTGAAAGAAACCAAACAACAAGCTCAACAACCATCCTCCTTCTTATGTAACATTTTATAAATTAGACTAAACGATTGTTACATTGACAGTTAAATAGTTTATTTTTCATTCTAATTGGCTTTATCGAATAATAATTCATTTCTAACTGAATTACAAAACTGTTCAAAACAACCACTCAATCAATAAGTACTATTTTAGATCAATTTCGTTCAATTTTAATTGACAGGAGGTTACATCAACTCAACCAAAAAAATGGGTAACCAACAAACAGCACAACTCAAGTCAAGAGCATTGTCTTCCAATAAGATTCTCCTTGTTGCAAAGGGAATTTATGCGATTGATGTACCAGAAATTACAAACAAGCAAATGTTGCTTGCCTTGAAGGAAGGTGCACCAAAATTAATCAAGTTACAAATTCACTTGAGGGATCAAGGTATGTGTTTTTGTTCCCTAAACCTATCTAAATATGTATTTTGATGTTATTATTGTCGTTGTCGTTGTTTATTGGTGTGGTGTTCAATTGATGAATTAATTATTCTTGTGTTGTGGAAATTTACTGTAAAAAATTGTGATGATGTGATGATGATTTTAATGTGATTATATTGTTGTGTATTTGTGAATGTTGATGATAATGTTGGTAATTTATGCTTGATGATGATGATACGGAATGTGTTTAATAATATTAATATTTTGTATAAATACATAATAATAATAATAATATTTAGATAATGAAATTATTCCTAGCAATCCACCAACAGTTCAACATCCACAATTTACCTTCCCATTGTCTAATGATTTATCATTCTCTTTCAATGATTATCACTTATTCTTGCCAAACTTGGAAAATTTGGCTTCATTGAGTATTGTTGCTACTCTCGAAGTTCCTCTCTCACAAGAAGAACAACAATCCTCTCTCACTAGTGTCTTGAGTATTATTGGAGCTGCATCGGATGTGAATCAAGTTCATTTGGGAGAGTGCATTCTCGATTTGAGAACTATTAGAAAACGTGATGTTTACAATAGTGTCACACTTTCATTGATTAGAAATAACAAGGTTGCTGGTAAAATTGATGTACAAATTGTTAAACCAGGTTTGAAAATTGATATTTTGGAATTACAAAATTCAATTGTTTCCTATGAACACATGAATGGAGTTACAATTAATGAAACTAATTTATTCTTCAAGGCATTTGATAGATTTGTTGAACAAACTTCAGATGTTCAAGAATGTAGAAAAGCCAAAATGAAAGTTGAATTATCTGCCCAACAATGGATCAATTTTCATAGTGAAGAACGTATCTCAGTTGTTTCTATTGACACATGTCACACCAAGAGCAGTTCTGGATATGAAATGTACTCATGCAATGTTTGGTACAAGTACAGATATGAATTCCTTCAAGAAACTCATCAATTAGAACAAGAAAAGGAAGCAAGACTCTTAAAGGAAGCTGAAGAAGCCAAAAAGAAATTGAAGCCAGAAGAAGTTGAAGATGATTTAACTGATTCAGAGGCATCTGTTGATGATTCACCAACCAAGACCACAACTGAGACAACAACAACAACTAATACCACTGAACAAGCTGATACTGCCACAACCAGTACTACAGAAACACAAGAAGAAAAGAAGGAATAAAGTATTGATCTTTAAGGTGCAATATTCTCCCTCATATTTGAATCAATTTATTAAGGAAGAGAACTTGTATATCGGACTTTGAAGCCCTCTCATCTATATCTCCATTACATCTTCTTAGTTACTCGGCTCTTCAATACTAGTCAGCATTCACATCCTCACACAGAGTGTTGCTTTACAAACGTGTCAGGCTATTGAGAATCCAAATCACTTCTAATTGTTACTCAAAAATGTTTCAAATTGGAACTTACCAAGAAACGAGTGTATGTATTACGGAGCAATCACAATTAAAAAACATTGAAAAAATCATCTGTGTAGTCTTCTGTATTATTATCCACCAGACCATCATCAGATAATTATCATCTACGAAAGAAAAAAACGTGAGGTAGTGGTGAAATATCAAGAGTTTGTTACTAACAATTTTTAGCAAGAACAACAACAACGGAAAGACGTTAGATTGGAATCAGAAGACAAAAATTTAAAAAAAGATTTTTAAAGTTGTGTTGCTCTCACTCTCCCTAACTCTCTCAAATATTGTTGGTCTGATTATTTTCTGATAACAGCAAGATAATAACAGGCAACAAAACATCTAACAATATATATTATCTACGTGAGGAATTTTGTGGCTGGATTTATTTTGATGCAAACATATTCTGATCAAATTAGAATACTACAACAATAAGAGCAATTATTCCCTCTGTCTCTTTGATCATCATTATTATCCAGTGTGATTGATTAATGGATTTTTTAGATTATATAGGCTTTTCAACAAAAGACAATCAAATACCGAATGTGTTAGTATCATAATTATTTCAATTATTTTGACCTTTGCAGAGCAATGAAAGGAATAGATTTTTCTGAAACAACAACTCCAGTATGGCTTTTAGGCTTGGAGTATCAACCTTTTCTTGTTTGCTCTGATGAGCAAAATGGAGCCATGTTACAAAGTAGTTTTATGGCTACAACAACAACAAATTCATCATTAACATTTTCTACGGACAATCCTAACCCTGTAAATCATCAAGCCTTCTCCTCAAATACATCATCTTCAGCCAATGATGAAAGTTCTCCTAAAACACCCTCCAAAATCGGATCATTCTTCAAATCAAAGAAATCAAAGAAAAATTACACTGATAGCGAATTGGTGAAAATCTACCAGAACAAGTTGCAATTAGAGAGTTTCATGTTAGATTTTGAATCGAGGTTTTGGTTTTCCTACAGAAAGGAATTTGAACCAATTTCTAACAATCCTCTTGTGATTGAGCCATTACCAGGTGGACCTTCTGATACATTCTCCTACTTGGGAAGTAATAGTAGTAATGGAGGTGGTAATGGTGGACTTTTGAGTAGTCAAGGATCACTTTTGAGTTCTGGAACAAGTAACAATGAGGATATTCCTTTTTACAATGGCTCTCCATCACAATACTATAATAATGGTACCAACAGCAACAATAATAGTTTTTCCAAATCGAATTCAGCCTCTTCCTTGAGTAAGCTGTATAGATATGTAATTAATTATGCTTCTCTGACATCAGATACTGGTTGGGGTTGTATGATGAGATCAGGTCAAATGCTATTGGGTCAGGCTTTTTTAACACACTATTTAGGGAGAGACTTTAGACTGCCTATCAATGACAAGACAAGAAATATGTATGAAATCATTAGATCATGGTTCTTTGATACAGAATCTGCCTATTATTCAATTCATAGAATTGCTCGTGCAGGAACATTTTTCGGAAAGAAAGTTGGTGAATGGTTTGGTCCATCCACAATATCATATGTCTTAAAGTTACTTGTTGAGCAACATTTGAAGGGAGAATTCATTTTGCACGTATCGGAACAAGGAGGAATTTACAAGGATGAAATACTTGCTAAATGTGAATATGATTTTGAGGAATTTTCGATAGATGTCAATAATATCCAAAAGGAGAATACTACCTCTTCCTATCCACAAATCGAATGCATTGGACCAAGGATAAAGACAACTAAAAAATGGAAACCTCTCATCATGGTCATTCCATTAAGACTCGGACTTGAAACATTTAACACTGATTACATTCCATCCATTCAGAAAGTTTTTGAAATGCCACAGACACTCGGTATCATGGGAGGAAAACCAAAGTCTTCCCTCTATTTCATTGGATATCAAGACAATGAGGTTATTTACTTGGATCCACACACGACACAAAAGTCTTCCAGCAAACAAGAGACCTACCACTGTAAAACTCCACTCAAATTACCAATCTCAAAGATTGATCCATCTATGGCTCTTGGATTTTTATGTAGTACCAAACAAGATTTTGAAGATTTTTGTACTCTTGCAGAAACTCATTTAGCTTCACGATCACATCCTTTAATTTGTATTAGAGACCAAAAACCTCAAGAACGAGACTTGGACGTCATTTCATTTGATGATTTGTCAGAGAATGGTGTTAAAGACGACCTCGATGACGACATTGTCATTTTGTAAATATAAAATATAGAAAGTTCAATGATTATTGTAAGAAAGCAACACACTCATTTACAGTTTTCTGTTGCAACCTCTGTAACTGTAGTCTCATTGGGAACTGTAGACTATCCAATACTCTAATTGAATTTGTGTTGGTTGTTCAAAATTATCACTAATTCTCCTCTCGGTCAATCCAAATTTCACAATCCAATCTTTGTCATCATCACTTCCAATAATTAAACACTTTACAACTAGTCCACTTTAAGAAACAATTCAATTTAAAATGTAACAATGAAATATTGACTGAACAAAATTGTTGAACGAATCTTACAGCATGAAGTATGATAGATTCTTAAAACATTTGAAATGTTTGAATCAAAAAGTCAACACTGTCCATTTAGTTCAATATCATATTTCTTTTCCTTTTATGGATGATAACAAGCCTCACAAGGATGTGTTCAAAGTGTTTTTTAAAACTTACGTACTGTCCCAAAGCAATAACATGTCTATAACTCTCAATTCTTCATATTATATTAGCTTAACATTTCATCCTTCATTTCCTCTACATTCTTCCACTTTTCATGATGCACTCAATCAACGGGAGACGATCCTTCATTCACTTCACTTACACTTTACAAAACTTCAACAGAGTTGACTATAGAACAACAAAGTGTTTTAATTCACAGTACTATCAATACATGTTAGAGTATTAATTACAAAAATGACAAAGATGAAACTTTAAAGGAGAGACATTTGTCATTTAATTCATTGGATAATTGCAACACCACCATCCAATCTAGTTTATCAGCCAAAATTATACAAATTTAAAAGTGTATTTTTGCGCAAAGAATTTCTAGTCAACCACAAACTAACCAAAAAATAGCCTTTTATGGAGAGGACACAACAAAAGAAGATTGTCAATGAAAACAAGAAGAAATAAAAAATTAGGAAGGGCACTAGAAGTGTCATGCTTTGATGAGTATTGTCTAAACATTCTATTTGTCTTTAAATAAATCAAAAAAAAGCAACGAGAAAGGTTTCGGATCATCACCTAAAACGAAACTAAACTAATTCTTCTTCTGTTCTGACGATTGTCTCGAGTTAGCAATAATCTGTATCCATTCCAAGATTTGCAAATAGACATTGTCACTAGATCCATCCAAACAAAGACCCAAAGATTCTCAACATCTTTTTTATTCGAATCCGGCAGAAACATTTAAACATTTTAAATTCTGCACTATTTAGAAACGAGAAAGTAACCAAGGACTGCGTATTCTTGTTGAATTGAAAAAAAACAGTTCTTTTTAATAATAAGACGAAACTAAACTATTTGTAAATAATAACTAGAAGACTTTAAAATGCAATCGGTGTGTGTTGAACGATGGAATGAAAAGCAAGTACACTATTGGCTGAGTCATTTAGACGAATGTCAAGTGTGCACCGATAACTTGAAGTTTTTATTAGAAACTTGTCAAATAGACGAAACTAAAGAGTCTCATAATGAACAATTCAATGAACTGCCCACCAACACCACCCACTCTCCATCCACATTATCATCCTTCAAAGAAATGATACCCTTCTTCAAATATCATGCTCTGCTTGGAATTGATTTATTAGAATTAACACTCGACGAATTATTTTCAATATTTTTCAATGAAGAAAACCAAGAAGAGAACGAGGATGAAATTATAGATATTCCATCGAACTGTAATATAGAGGATGAATCAACGAAATTATTGATTCACAAATTGTACTACCATTTATGTATTTTAAAATTTAACAATCAAAATTCTGTAAATAATATTAGACAAACATTTAATTATTGCACTGAGTGCATAGATAGCCGAGTTAATTCGAGGATTCATTAAAATAAACTGCCATAATAGTTTGCTTACCTAATTAAATTAAATTATTCATTGCGAAATGTTGACAGTTGTCACTTTAAAAAAAAATGAAACAATTTCTCACTAGTGTTCTGGCACTGCTGCTAACTGTTGTTTTACTGCTTGTGATGGTAGTGAGTTGTCATGATGCTGCCGACTCGATCATGAATGGGAAGTTTATTTCAATTTCTTCCAGTTTCGAATATTATCAAGATACTCCGTACAATGTAACTTCAACAATTTATGATTTTACCAACATTTCCGAAGTTAATAACACATTCCTCTATACTTATGGATCAGAAATTGGTTTTTTAAATTATGGAATTGCCTTCCAAGTGATTAGTTTAATTTTCGAATTTATTTTAATTGCCATGTCAGCCACACCATTGATTTCTAAAAAAGGAAGAACTTGGCAGAAGAAAGTACTATTGGCATGTTGTTTGAGTGCTTCTGTTATGGAGTTTGCTGCTCAACCTTTTGATGTGTTGAAAGTGTTTCATCCAGTTCAGGATAAATCTATTGGAAACGTTGGTGGTAAGTAGTTTAATTGAATATTGAATCTTTGATCAAATATTTCAGTTCTAATTCTTCCAGTCTTTCTTGCAAAACTTCAATTCCATTCCATTTTTGGTATTTTCGTCTATTTATTCTTCCACATTAATCGAATTATTTTAACAATTGCCGAAAGAATTAACACTAAAAAGAAGAGAGAAGAAATGAAGGAACATTACAAGAAGGCCATTCTTCAAGCTATTGCCTCTAAAAAACCATCTCTTCCAGTTTCCAATAATTTACACGAAAGAGAAAGACCAAGATCCGCCAGCATGGATAGCGTTCATTCAGGCACTCATTTAATCAATGGAACAACTAGTTCAGTACCAGGATCAGTCAACACAACAGGAACTCCTGGAAATAAGACACCACCCAACATGTTTGCCACAATTAGTTCACCAACAAGTTTGACACCTTCAATTAATTCAGTTTCGTCTCCAGCGAATGATGAATTATGGTATATGAGAAAGCAAACTGTTTCTCCAACCTCTAATCAAACATTGATTGTACCAAATGTTCAATTGAGATCTAGTTTGGATATTGCCACATCAAATGCTCATCCAAGTGTTTCAACATTGGCAGTGAGTAGTAGTGTTTCGAATAGTGGAGAATTGAAACCATTAACAAAGAATGCACTCCTTCTACCAAATAATCTTCCTGGAAGTAGAAGAGGAAGTACAGCTTCAAATATTTCCAATTTTTCAGATACATCAGTGAGTGGATTACTAGTTCCAAATGCAAAGAAATATCTATTCGATCCAAATATTTCACGTGAAAGAAAGAACAGCAATACGTCCACTAATAGTCAATTGAGTGAATTGGAAAAGACACTCGCATTGGCTGTACCTACTAATTCATTCTATGAAAAATATCCAAGTTCTAAACTTGTGAAAATGATCAAATTTATCAAGTTTTCAATGATTGCAGTTTTAGTTTTGGATATTATTATTGGATTCCTTGATATTGTAGTGTTGGGTATTTTCTACTTGTGGGATTTGGTTGGACCAGCTGATACTGCATTCTTTGCAACTCTTGACATTTATCCATTGGTAGCTCTTATTCTGGCAGTTATACTTTCTTTCATGATGATTCTGTTTGCATTTGTCAATTTGGCACAAGTTATTGGACTCACTGTAGCTCTCTATCTTCATCCAGATCATGATGATGCAATTAAGAGTGCTATTTTGGGCCATCCATTACCTTCCAATGCTGGATCAACTGGTCCACTTAAAGTAGCTCTGGAATCAATTGAGGAAAATCGTGTAAGATTAGTCATTTCATCAGCAGTGATTATTTCTCAATTATTTGTGGCTGTTTTCGTTGCCATGTATCCTATCCTCTATCACAGCATGATGATTCAGGGAATGAGTTTCCTCTTCCAAATTATTTATTATTTTGGAAGAAGAATTGGAACTTTTGGAGCTATTTTAACAATTTACATGTTATATTCTCCATTCTTTCACATGTATCATAGTATTACAAAAATAGCAACTACCAAAAATAAGAGAATTCTATTCTTTAGATAAATAAATTATTATTAACTGGATATTATTTATCGATTGCTTATTTACAGTATTTGGAAAGATATTGAGATCGCAATGATTCATTGGATATGTACAGATCAAATTCAATTAAACAAAGCTTAAACTATGTGCAACTTTTTGTAAAAATGTTTTTGGTACTTGCTCTTCCAAAAGATCTGGAAGGATTGGTCGTCCTACTCCGTTCTTTTTTCCAACAATGACGAAACCTTTAGGTTCTGATGGATTTTCTTCTGCTTTTGGAATTGTTGGTTTCTTTTCCTTTACAATTGTTTCGGTTTTAAGTTTGGATGAATAGTTTCGAACTGAGTTTCTGCTAGGTGAAAGTAATTTGTTTGACCAAGAGATGGTGACTCGGCAAAGTTTTGATGATAATCTTGTAATAAACGACATTCTCTTTTTGTTGGAATTGAATTTGATTGTTTTCTTTTGTTGTCATAAATATTTTTTACCAAGTTACATGGACAAAGAAGGGTAACATATCTTTTAATATTTTGATTGGATTGATTTAACAAAAATACATTGCCAAAAGTGACAAGATGTTTCATCATGTGTTATTAAAAAAATAGGATGTTCTCCTTAAAGATTAATGATTTAATGAAATCTTGGTTGATATAATTAAGGTGGGATTAATGTATTTTATGAATTTTAAAGTGGAAGATTGATTAATGTGTCGGGGTCTTGGCGCAGTCGGTAGCGCGTAGGTCTCATAATCCTAAGGTCGTGAGTTCGATCCTCACAGACCCCAACTTTTGTTGTTTGTTAATTTTTATTATTATTTCTACTATTGAAATACTCTTATTATAACTTGAATTCGCATAAGAACGAAGAAGCAGAGTTGATTCATCGATTTAACTTGTCTGCTATTTTTAATTTTTGAATTTCAAAAATAAATATCCAAAGTTATCCCGTTTATCCTACTTCTTGATTTGGAAAAAACGAAACCAGCAGTGTCCAAATCCATCCTAATTTTACGAGCACAACCTTATTAAAAACACTAAAAAAAATGTCTAAACACCTCAGCTGTGTCTTGTTATTACTGTTACTTGTCGCCATTGTGCATGCTCAAGTTTTCGAATCTACTTCCAACTTTCGTCCAGGATTATACGAAATTAGTTTCAACTCTTCATTGCCAGTTTCTTTTGGCAGCTCCCCAAATCCACTCCCACCACACGATCCATTGGATCAAAACCATCATTGATTACTCATCCAGAGAAGTCAATCGTCAATTCAAACTTTCTTCCATGGAATATTTAATTTTCAAATCCTCCGCAAACTTTACAATTTCTCATGAAATCAAAGAAGCTTTTGGAGTATTATCTAGCAAGAATACTCACATTTTGAGAATTCCATCACATGGCATTGAAAGATTATTCTCCAATTCCATTATTTTGACCCATTCGAATAAGAATGTTCTTTATTTGAAAAGAAGTTTCGGCTACAATCATTACGGACCTTTCACAATTAATTTAGGATTTAAATTTAGAGAATCTGATGATCCAGAATATACCATGTACTCATTTCCATCTTCAAACATTTTGGAAATTTCAATTCCTATCGAAGTTCCAACTTCCAAAAAATCATCAAACTTTAACACACCTTTCTATTTGTATATTCAATGCAATTCACTATCTGAGGAGTGTCCATTAGAATTGAGAGTAGCCAACACAGAACATACTGATATTTTGACCATTGTAACCATTTGTATTATTGGCGCCATTTTACTTTTTATTGCAGCAATTTCACTTCCAAGTTTGTACATTGCCTGTAAAGGAAAAAAGAAAAATTCTGAAAAGGTAATTAGAGAAGACTCGAGAACACAAGATGGAGAAACACATCACGTCAATAATGAGGAAATGTCTGGTCAAATTTGTAGAGTTAGCTTTGAAATGCCACGTCCATCCATTAGCTCTGATATTCCAGATGATTTGTTGATGAGATATAGATTACAAAACTCTGCTAGAAATCAACAACCTGTTGAGTTGTACACTGTTAGCAATGAACAAGAATGTGTTGAGTTGGAGGGAAATCCCAGTCCCTGCCCAAATCAAACAGAAGATTCTGATGATTCAGCGGCAGTTCCATATCAACAAAAATCAGTTTACAATAAGGAAAGTTTCAAGTAAATTGATGAGAAGGAAACGCTTTCCAATAAAAGAAATGGAATTTAGAATTTTTTTTTTCACTTCTTTTTGAAAATGCTCTTCCTATTGAGATAGCTCCATTTACTTTCCAATAATTGTTTCTTAGTTGACCATTATTCTTATTTATTTGTATGACAAGCAGTGAATAATTGAGCGCTCTTATCTACTAAATTCCTCTTCACCTCTACAAGTCCCAACTTTTTCATCATTGGTCGATAGGTTTCGTATAAATGTTCTGAACTAAACAACACATAAGCTCCTCCCCAAAACACTCCTCCCATAATATAACTCGCAATTCGATGTTTAAACATGATCGTCCACAAGGTTTCTCCCACAAATTGTTCCGTAATAAATCCCAACTCTGACACCACCTCATAAATCATATAAATCAATGCAAGTAAAATAAGAATCAAATATTGAGAAAATTTGAATTGGAGAAAATAAATCTTTCTCTTCTTTTTCAGCATGAAATAGATTTTCAGAGAATAGGTAAAGATAATTGACCAGGAAATGATTAAGGCAATGAAGGCAACTGGCATTGACAGGACTCGAATGTAACCAGAGATGATTTTTGCTGTGAAGGCAGTGACGATACAGGCAATAATGAGAATCATGAGGAGAATGGAAGCACAGAATAGGATTATTCTATTGGAAAGGTTTAAATTACTTTCGAATATAAAAGTATATTACTTACAAGCCATGAATGGAAACTTTCTTGTTTTTTCCGTCCAATTTCAATAAAACTTCCACAAATGATCCAGCAAGTGGAATATTATAAACACAAATGAAAGCTAATGAAGCTATTAGAAAGGTAGTAGTAGGATAAACTGCTGTTCCATTAATACCGTAAGAAGCAGCATGCAATAATGCATTCATGAATAAACAAAAAACACCCATCAGCAAACTGACAACTGTCAACAATTTCATGTCACATAAAATTCTCAATAATTCATGTTGCAAATGCTCCTTCATTGAATTTCTAACTTGTTCTGATCCTGCATTCTTATCCTTGTTTGGTAATTCTTCTTTCGTTTCGGCTACAGGAGTAGAAACTCCTTCAAATGAAATCACAACTTGATCTGATTGAGAACTGACAACTTGAATAGGAGTTGAACAATTTTCTGAAGTAGTTTCTTCATTAAGAATTGGTACTATACTAGCATTGGATGGGCTTGGTGAGCAAATTTCCTTCAATGGCATTATTTTTGCTGTAGACGAAACCATTGGAGAAACTTGAAGTTTCTTTTGAGATTTCT
Source organism: Naegleria gruberi (assembly GCF_000004985.1). Taxonomy (NCBI): domain Eukaryota; phylum Heterolobosea; class Eutetramitea; order Acrasida; family Naegleriidae; genus Naegleria; species Naegleria gruberi. Next base: position 199,642 of record NW_003163281.1, read on the forward strand.
CAATCACTGTCATATTTTGTCTGGCAATCATGTGATCCTTCCACTTTTTCACATTCCTCACCAGAATTGGAATGAAACAAATTATTGTAATGACAATCATTTGTAAAGTGTGAAATAGAATTTCAATTATTTTCAGAGAAGGATGCGAACTCAGTGGAACCCAAAATTTCACATAAACACTTGAACATTCAAAGAAGGATAATGTTTCAAAGGTGATTTCACTTGAATTGGAGCTTGTTGATGTGCAGTGGCATAGCAGTGTTCGGTTGAAGAAGGGAATTGTTGACATTCCACAAGTTTCTTCCATGTTTCGTCCAAATATTACGTCCAATGTTTGAACTTTAGGGTAAGCACTCTGCTGGACAATAGCTGGTAAAGTTTCTGTATGAAATTGTTTGAAATATGGATTATTTTCTTTACAAAACATGAAATAATTGAAGGCGTTCACCAATTCGAATAGATTTGCTTTCGTATTTCCGTTTTGTAGAACTATATCAAAACCATTAATGAAATAAATTCTTTCAATCGTAAAATTCTTCTCGATTAATAAACTATCCAGATACGGCACGAAGTATTGAGTCATTAAAGTGATATTGTTGAACATTTCGAATAATTCTAAAGTTTGATTTCTCATGACAGCATTCGAATTCAAACTAGCACAGTAAGGAGCAATATCAGACTCCAACATTACCAAATTATACTGATAATCCACCAAAGAGGCTCCATTAATAACAAAATTCTCTCGGAATAATGCATTCGGCAGAGAATCACAATTATACGAATCCCAATTCTGCACCATATCATTGGTGTAATTAAAATAATAACCAGCCACCACACTGAGTTCTTCTCCAATATTTTGCAATCTCCAATAGAGTGGACATGTAGAGGGTGATGATGATGAACTTGTTTCAGTCAATTGTGCACCAAACACTGAGGACATCATAATGAGGAGAATGAATGTGAGATGAGATGAAGTTGTCATCATGTTGTGTTGTTGCATCTTTTTTTACTGTGTTATGAAGGTGGGCAACACTGAAAACTATTTGGGCTCAATAATCGTTGATGAGGCAAAATAGAGATAGATATTGTTTTGGGGAACGGAGAAACTAATCAGTTTCCATATTAGTATGAAAAGGAAAGGATTGCACTTTGATTTCACTTGTCAAGACGTCGTTCACCTCAAACACTTGATGACTTGTTGCCTTAACATTGTTAACAAACACAAGGTTGTCTTTATTCTGAAATTATTGTTGCGACTGATTGGCTTTTGATAATTTCCTTAAGTCTTTCAATTTCCTTTTGTTGTTCTTCAATGAGTCTGTTCTTTTCTTTGAGAAGGTCGATGGTTGCAAATTGATTACCCGAAGATTTTCTCTCAAGGATTGGAACTGCCTTTTGTGCTACATTGGTTTTGTATTTTCTCTTTAGGTTGTTTACCTTCTCAAGAATTTCACCTGCTGTTGGTCTATTGTTAGGATCTGTATCAATACATTGCTTAACAATTGCCATTTCTTCTGGGAACTTTTTGACCATTTCAGAAGGTATTATACCATCTTTCAAATCTTTCAAAATAAATGCTCGTTCTGTACGGGTTCCAAATGGATGCAACAATTCAAACAAAATTACACCCAAACTATAAATATCAGCCTTTTCATTATACTGTGAATTGGATAATTGTTCCAAACTTGCATAGAAATATGTGCCTACACCCACAGTGTGATCAATGTTTGTTGGACTACATGGTCTGTTCATGATTATGCACGAACTTGAATCATGAGGTCCATCACAACTTGCTCTATTGTGATTTATAGTTTCAAAGCAATATTTGGCAAGTCCAAAATCTCCAATTTTAACAGTATTGTCTGATGAAAGGAAAATGTTAGAAGGCTTCAAATCACGATGGATAACTCCTCTTTCGTGTATATGTTTGATGCCATCACAAATTTGACCAAAGAAATGCAATGCTTCATTCATATTCAGCTTCTTATCTTGAGTTCTTTCAGTTGACCATAACCAATCATCTAGTGTATGAGGATTGCACAACTGCATTTGAATGAAAAGTACCATCTCGAATTTGTTATTTTTCTCATTGAACATGTCTTTGAGTACTCGGAAGAGATGGCTCGTAGTCTTTTTCTTTTCTACAGCAAATTCAAGATAACTCATATCTGTAGGAGGTGAAAAAGGGAGCTCGAAAGTTGATTCCATATTTGCAACTGATCCAGAATTGAAACTAGTTTCTGGGCTCATCTCGAAAGTTAAAGTGTTAGGAAAAACTGTTTTAGGACTTCTTCTATTGACATCAACATGAGGAATAATATCATTCTCTTCCTCATCATCTGAATCAGTAGCATATCCCATACTGGAGAAACGTTCCAAATTAGAAGTGCTCATTGATGATTTGAAATCTGATCGGTCGTGATTAGTGTGAGATCCTCCAGTTTCATCTTCTTCTGGTGGAAGTTCATCGTCATGCATACCATTGGTGTTTGGCTCAAACCAAGCTTGGTTATATCTTACAATATTTGGATGGTCCAAAGCTGCCAAAGCTCTCACTTCTCTAATTACTTGCTTGTAGACATCTTTTAATTCTTGACTATCTTTGAATGAGAATTTAATCTTCTTGATAGCATAGTAGTGACCATCAATCTTGTGTTTACAAACGAACACAACACCAAAAGCACCTCTACCAATTCTTTGTTTGTGATAAAAATCTGATTTGTATCTACTAGGACTGAAAAAGAGTGAATCAAACAAAGGCAAGGATGTCAGTAAAGTTGAAGATTTGTTTGGTGCATATTCATTACTGTTAGCTGAGAGGAAGGAGTGATAACTTTCCGATCTTGGCAAGCTGCCAACCTTTGGTGCTTTGCTTTTTCCTGTTCCACTCACATCATCAGGTTGTACCTTTGAATGTTTAGTGTTGATGTTATCAGTGTCTTCCAGACTGATTGGCCAATGCTCTATCACATCCTTCACAAAATCCTTACATCTCTTTTTCAGAACACGAGGATCCAACAAGCTAGTATCATTCAGAAATCCACCAGCGTGCAACTTTTTACACAATGAAAGGAAAAAGTTAGGATCTGGATTATATTGCCTTGCCACATGTTGTAATAAGAACAATACAAGGGTATCCTTCTTGTCTGGTTCCACTCCGATTTGTTGTTTAACAGAAGAGAATGAATCTTTTTGCTTTGCTGCTTCCAAACTCAGTGAAGAAATAGAAATGTCAGCATCACTGTCTTCATATTCCTCGTTTTCATTATCGCTTTCACTATCAGAGTTTGCTTCCGAATCTTCTCCAGAATCTTCAGCCAAGTTAGATTTAAACCAAGTTTTTCTACTCTCTTTCATCTTGCCAAATTCCGTCTTTGGTTGGTAGGATTTGCTCATGGATTTGTCTTCATCAGACTGTTCTCCATCAGATTCATCCGAAGAAGATGTAGACTCTTCTTCAGATTCTTCACTATCGGAGCTTGTGTAATACTTTTTCTTTGGGAAAAAGTTTGGTTTTGCAGAGGATGACAAGTATCCTCCTGATGGGAGTGTAGAGCTCAAAACACCAGCCACATCATCCTCTTCGTCCTCTTCAAAATCTCTTCTTCTATGTTGTGATTTGTTTTGCAAAAATTCATACATTTCATTTACAAGTACCTCATCATGAGGACTCAGCTTTTTTGGTGTCTTTTCCTTCCTTTTAATTTCATGAAAATCATTACTACTTCTAACAGAAGGAACAGAAGAACGACTCGTACTTTCATCTTCCAAATCATAGTGTAGCGATGAATCATAGGATCCAAATATTTTAGAATCTGGAAGATAATTTTCGTGGTTCATGATGATAGGTGTGGACTTGGTAGGTGTTTGTCTTGCTTTAGATGATGGAAATGAGGGTATTGGCTTGGTAGTAGTGTTGTTGTTGTTATTACTAAAGTAAGATCCAGTAGGTAGATGATTAGAGGGTGTTGTTGGAGATGCACTCATCCCTTTGTGTTGTGGTGGTTGTGGTTTTACTTTTTGGAACATGTTGTTGCTGTTATCGTGGAATAGTGGATTATATTAATTTACAAGTCTATAGTTGTTGTTTTGTTGTATGTTTTACAGGATTATATATTCATTCGTTTTGTCTCGGGTATAGGTTTTCAAAATCCACACAGATGATACCAAAATCCGATTCTAAATTCAAGTATTTACAAAATGTTGTTATTGTTGTTACTATTATTGTTGTTGTTGTAGTAGCAAAATATTCTTCAACTTGCTATCCAAAGTCAGTGATTGGTGAATGTCGTCGCAGTAGCAATATCAGAGAGATGAGAGAAGAAGGACGGTTGCTTGTCCTTGATAGCCAGAGAGCGGGACAGTATTGAAATTTTTTTAAAAGAAAAACTTCAGCTTCAGATTCTCTCTACGTGGTGGAAGGCAGTTGTAGTACTACAAGAAAGAGAACAAGATATTCTGAACACAATTGAGAAAATGATGGTATTTTGCTGATTTGCGGATGGGTTTATTTTCCAGAGTCACTCAATCAAGGATTTTGATCAAAAAGATTGGTTTTCTTTCTTGTATCAATATTCCGAGAATGATTGGATTTTTTTTTGATTGAAGTTAGCGCCCAAATATTCTTCTCCTCTGAAGCTTTAAAAATTTGAATCGGGAAAGTTTGAAGTTCGGAAGAGATTACCTTATCTACCTCATGAATGGTTCATGGAAATGGAGAATGGACTATTCAATGATCAAATTTGATTGTATTGAGAGATTGCTTCGAGAATTTTGTTGGTTGCATGTGAAGAAAATCTGTTGTGTTTTATTACAACGGTTTTTATTTGAAGTTTGCTCAGAGTTTACAATGACAAGTCATCATGCAAATTTGTACAATCAAAACATTGAACACGTTTTCAAAGAAATTTATTGTTACTAACTGAATGACGGTGATTCATCATTTCCTGAAACGTTGATTTAGAACTTGAGATCTTTTTCAATGTTCTCACCATTAGAAACTAAAAGGAGTACTAGAGCATTGAATGTGTGGCCACACTACAGTTACTCTTTACCATATTTAAATGTGTTCAATTTCCAAACCAACGTAGCTAATTGCAACTTGCATGTAACTGTTATTTGTTCCGTTGTAATCAAGTTCATTTCCATTGAAAAAAATGTCTGATTTGCTCCAGCAGATTGTTGGTGATGAGGACGAATACTATGATGACGATGACGACGATTATGATTACGATGAAGAATACAATGATGAAGAAGAAGAAGGAGGAGAAGAGGAAGAAATAATAGAAGAGAATGATGCGGAAGAAATTATTGAACAAACTAAAGCTAATCTAACATTTAAAAATCACTCCGAACGAAAGCAAGAATTAAAACAGAACAAACATACAAAATCTAAACTAGTTGCTTCCAGTAATGATAATCATCATCACTCAGAACAAGTATTAGAAATTTCGGAAGAGGAAATGGAATACTATAAACAATTGAAACTCTATGGAATTAATGGTCCACCAAAGAAGGAAGATGGTGAATTGAATGAGGAAATTAATTTCAAATTGGATGTTTTACAATCCTCTAAAATGTTTTTCGAAAGTGTACAGCCGACATTGGTTACTATTTATTCTGGATCTAAATTATATGATGATCAGTACAGACACCTTCGTCAAAATTCATATAGATTAATTAGAGAGAAGGGTTATCAAACAGATCAAGAAATGATGGCAGCAGAGTTGACTCATCCAAGATTATTAGTGGATATTATGCCTCTTTCAAAATCTATTGACTATGTGCAACAGATTATGAACAGAACTGAACATTTGAGCTGTTTATCATCCGATATGAAATATTTATATATTTATGGAGGAAAGTATAGAAATTCACTTCGAGATGATTTTATTCAATACGAGATACTAACAGGTAAAATGAATATTTACAATAATTTGAGTTTAGCATCCCATATTGATAATTATCAGGGAACTTGTATTGTAATACCTCCATTATTTGGTGGGGGAATGTTTGAGCATGATGGTAAAGTCTATATTATTGGAAAGGGAGAAAAATCTCCAAGTACTCATATTTACACAATTGAAAATCTTAGAGAACCAATGAAGGTTAAAAACGGAATCAGTGCAGGTTATCCTTGGTCATATCAGCATGTAAATACTATATTTAATAGTAGAACTTTTTTTACTATCCATCATTCATATGAATCAAATGTTTTGGAAGTTTTCTTATTTGGAGGAAAATGTGCAGAAAAAGCTATGGATGAGATGATTAATATTCACATTCCAATACAAAATTCATATGTACAACCTATTACCTATACTGTATTGACAAAACCTAAAGTTGGAGAGTGGCCATCAGCAAGATATGGCCACTCTTCTTGTAACATAGCAAATCTTATATTTATTTATGGTGGTATAAATACCAAGAATCAATTATTGAATGATCTATACATGTTCGATACAACCACTCAAGTTTGGACTGAAGTCAGTGTCGAATCAATGCTTCCACCACCTCTCTTTAAGCACCAATCATTCTCAATTAATAACCAATCTTTTTATATATTTGGTGGTCAAACTCAACACGACGCTTCCAACTCACTATTTAGATTTGATATAACAGACAAGAAGTGGTACTTGATCGAGGTTATTTCAGATGAAAGAAATGCAAAATTGTCAGGTCATCAATGCTTGGCAACCAGTAACAAGTTATTCATTATTGGTGGAGTTTCTGATCAGGAAAATACCAAATCAATGAGAAATTTCAGTGTTCTCTTGAATGTGAGTGATCCAGGAAAACCTATCCCAATCTGTAATTATTTATCTACCAAGAGAAGAGAAGGATATTTGTGTGACATTATTTTTAGAGTTAAGGATATGGGAACCGATACTACAAGTCACATTTTGGCACATCGGTGCATTCTAAAAGCAAGATGTTCCTACCTAACTGAAAAATTTTCAAACTGTGTAGAAACTATGAATACTCATAATTTTGAAGGAACATTTCTAGATGAGGAAATTGGAGTGGTGGATATATCTGAATGTCAAACACACATTTTTGAAAAATATTTGGAATTCTTGTATAGTGGATCTCTTTATTTGGAGAATTTAGAGGTGGTTAGTCAATTTTTGGAATTTGTAAAGAATATTTCTACAGAAAGACACTACCCTTCCCTTCAAAAGATTTGTACATTGGATAGTAGAAAGGATTTGAGTTTGACCAAACAAATTTTGGCCGATATGCACAAGGATTTTGCCACTCTGATTGACGACAATACCTATAGCGATGTAGTGGTAGTTTTGGATCAGGAAAATATGTTTGAAAAGGATTCTGTTCCTATGGAAGATGGGGAATTCAACGAAGAGCTTCTTTCTCCTCTCACTTCAGCCACTATTTCTTCTTCTGGAATTTCTGTACATAGGCTCATCATGTCCAGATCACCATTCTTCTCTAGAATGTTTGTAACATCTGGCATGATGGAAACCAAAGAGAAAGTTGTACACTTGTCAGACTATTCCAAAGAAGTAATGATTGATCTCTTAAAGTATTTATACACAGATATTATTCAACTCTCTCCAAGCAATTGTTTGGGTGTGCTAGTATATTCCCTCATGTTTGACTTGACAGATTTGGCAAGTTGTTGCAGAAGAATGGTAATTTCACTACTGGACAACAGCACTGTGTGGGTGGTTCATGAAATTGCCATTCTCTACAATGAAAAATCCTTAGAGAGCGAATGTGAGCACTTTATTGCTAACAACTTTGTGACTCTGAATTCGAGTTCTGCATTTTTAGACCTGCCAGATATGACTAGAATTAGAATTAAACAACTCTACGAAAGAAAGTATCATAAGAATAAGACTAAATGAACTCTAGATGGTGGAAAGGTTTCAAAGCAGCTTGATTCTCCAAAATAGAATTCTATTGTCATAGCTTGCAGTGGAGAAGCTAATTTGATGAGATTCCTTTTTGAATAGTTGTAAACTGTGAATGTGTTTTGAATGGTAGATTCCTCTTTCATTTTCCAACTTTCCAACAAATTTCCATTCATTGCCATTTTGCAATTCGAATAGAAATGGTGCATTATCATAACCAGCAGCTATAAAATGCTGTGTTGAAACAAAAATTCCACAAGTAAACGCCAATCCACTGTGTAATATTTCCTGTTTCGGATAATCTTTAAAGCTTGGATCCAACTTATCATTCGTATATCTATAAAACAAAATTGATGAATTTGAACAAAGAACTGCCAACCATAACCCATCTGGAGAGAATTCCAAATAATTTGCCTTATTTTCCAATAGCCTTCTCATATAAACAGTACCATACCTATCTTTTGTTCTTTCTTCATTCCACTTACTTGCACAATAGATCAGTAAACTATTCGAAACATCCACACAAGCAATAGTTCGACAATTGGGATGCCAAGCACAAGCAATTGCTGCAGAATTTAATTTCTTTAATTTTGCAAATCCAAAAGCAGTTTCTTCTTCATAATGACAAACAGAAAGAGTTTGATGAGATCCAACAGCAAATCTAGAGCCATCTTTCGCCCATTTGCAGAAGAAACATGGAGAACGGCTTCTTGTTAGGATTTTGATACAGTTTTTTAAAGTGTGTTCATGATTTTCGTCTAGTTTCCACAATTTACACATCTTTCCAATAGAATAGGTTGAACAGGTTACAATCGTGTTGGTTTCTTGATTCCAATCAAATTTAATTTCAGTATCTATGGTTTCCGAATCTTCATCATTCAAAGTAGAATCAATAATATATTTACAATCACTTTTCGAATAATCCATTCCGAATTCATTATCTGAATCCATACGAAACGGATTAAAATCTTGAGGAATTTGATAAATAAATATGAGAGAAGTATTTTTCTTGCTGATTGCTAATAAATTTCCATTCCAAACGTGATGTGATAGAAATTGTTCACCAGTGTTTGCCATTTTTTTTAAATGAAATTTTTGTAAACTTCCCTTTCATTGAATTCACAGAATTATTACAATTTTTTCATTAAGCACCAAATCTATCGAAAAACCTTTTTAAGGTTCAGATGAAATCTATTCTCACAAATAGGAAGTATACAAAATAAATGTCCTATACCTCCGATTTTTTGATGGAACATGTCGGAATTATTTGTTTATCTCCTTCAACAGCAAATCTCTAGCTCGACAGAAAACCTTAGAATAAAATTCAAAGCTAAAACACTGAAAAAAACGCGCCATTTGTTGCGAGCTGCTTGAAGAGTTTCATTTCTATTGTCGTTTTTCTTTATTTGCTTGATAATTTTGATATATTTTGTTGTAATATTAATAATTCTGTATTAAAAAACAATAATGGAGGATCATAATAATTCAATGTTAGTTTCACGTTCGGAATCATCCCTTTCGTTAGTTTCCAATCAAACCAATGAACCACTTCATAAGAGAATGTCGAGTGGAGTTAGTTTGGATGATTCCATTGAAATTCTGGAGGAAGGAGCAAATTCTCATCATGGTGATTCCAATGATGTAGATGATAATCATACAAAAATACAAACAACAACAATTAATGGACAACGAAGAATTGTGGGCAAACAGCAGCAAGAAAAGAAACATCTTCCTCATGAGCCTGGAATGTTCTCTACATTTGTTGATTCGTTTTTGGAATATGTTGAAGATGTGTTTGGATTGGGAGGTGATGCAAATAATAATAATGGAGAACATCAAACTCATGATCCTACTGTGGATGCAAAGGCTAATTTTAGTAGTTTTATCAATTAATGAATATCATTTGATGAAGAGTATATTATGAATATCATATGATGAAGAATAATTTAGGATTTAATTGTAAATATTGTAATTATCAATGAATTTGGATTATGAATAAACACGTCTCTATTGAGAATAGAGCTACGTGAGCTTGACTTTTCTCTACTTTTAAACTTTCAGCAATTAATTGATAGCATTGACTCTTTTTCCAATTGTTCTTTTTCATCACTAGTGAAAGTTGAATTAAATTTGAAGATGTTCATTTCCATATCTAATGATTTCAATTGTTTTGCCTTACTAATAACCTCCAATGTTTTATCATTTGTACTTGAAAAACCATATTGACATCCCAAACAAGTAGAGCTGCATGTTGCTATCTATTCTAACAACACAATAATTCATAATAACACACAATTTGGTTCTGATTTTGCTTTGTAATTTGTCACCTCAACTTTTGTCTTATCAATTAAAAGAGTTTTCAATTGATCTATTTTAGATTCATTTCTAATATTATTTGCTTGAATAGCAAGATGTTTCAATTGTTTCATTTCATTAATGTATTCAGCTCCAATATTTCCAATTCTATTATAACTAACATCAAGTTCGGTCAATTGTGTCAGTTGGCTTAGAAATTTACATCCTTCATCAGAAATATTATTAAGAGCCATGCTAAGATCAGTCAATTGGGTCAGTTCACTAATATTTTTACATCCATTATCGGAAATATTATTTCCATTTAGATATAGAATAGTTAGAGATTTCAGATTGGTGATGGATTTGATTGAATCATCGCCTATTGAACTTGAGCAAATGCGTAAGTCAGTTAATTGTGTCAATGTAGATAAATATTCGAAACTTTCTGCGTTAATCTTATTGTAACTGAATCTGAGACAAGTTAATTGTTTAAATTGACTGATATGTTTAGCTCCTTCACTTCCTATCTCATTATGACTAATATCAAGTTCAGTTAAATTACCAAGTTGACTAATATATTCCGTTCCTTCATTACGAATACTATTATTATTAATTTCCAAAAACATCAACTGTTCCATTTCACTAATGAATTTAGCCCCTTCAGCGCCAATTTTGTTATCATAAATGGAAAGTCTTGTCAATTGTTTGAGTTTTCTAATTTTCTTACATCCTTCAGCTCGTAGATTATTCTCTATTATGGTAAGAGTAGTTAAGTTTCCCATCTCACTAACATATTCGACACCTGTTTCACCAATATAATTGTTACTGATATCAAGATTGGTCAATTGTTTCATTTCACTTATGGATTTAGCACCTTCTTCACCAATTCTATTACAATTAATTCCAAGATTGGTCAATTGATTGAGAGCTACAAGATATTTAGCACCTTCTGCACAAATGTCATTCACACCAATATTAAGAATTTTCAATTGGCTTAATTGACCTATAAATTTAGCACCTTCTGCTCCCAACTCATTTGTTCTAATATCTAGATTAGTCAACTTTAATTTGGTCAAATAACTAGCTCCTTCAGCACTTATATTATTCCCATAAAGATTAGCACTTGTCAATTCTTTACATTCGCTCAAATATTTCACACCTTCATTTCCTATTCTATTGTAACCTATTTCAATACTTGTCAATCTTTTAAAATAATTTAATTATTATTAAATCCAATTGATATTGTCGATTTGTCTTCCACTTTTAGAAAAGTTACATTTTGTAAAAATTGTGATTTTTGCATTCGTGAATTCTTGTTGTAAAGTTTCAATGAAAGTTTCAATTTTTTTACAATATTTAACCACTGTTTGGAAACAAGTGCGCAATTTAGAATTAGAAATTTAAAATTTCGAGAATGACACAAGAAGGAAAGAGTCTCTAATAGTGTATCGTCTGAGAATTGTTTCGAATAATTGTTTGTTTCTTCCGAATTATTAAACATTAATTTTTTACACTCTATTCCGATACGTGGCGATGATGATTCTTGTTCGGAATGAGAGGATTTAAAATTCGAAACTGGGACTGAAAAATTCTTATTGTTCAATTCACTCATTTTTTTCTATTAACTTTCATACTGTAAAATATATTTTACAATTTTGTAAGTGTCTTAGCAAAAAATGATGAATAAATTCTGTTTAAAAACCTTAATTTAAATGGTTTTCAAAAAATGCAAAAAACCTTAAAAAAATGGCAAGACGAGCGAAAAAACGTTTTTCAAAAACTAACCACAAGAGATCTGCTGCAGCAGAAGAGGACAAAACCACAAATGTTTCCAGCAGACTAGTCTCGGGATGCCTTAATGATACAAATAATACAACAATAAAACAAGAAGAACCATCACAACAATTAAAGAAATGTAAAATAGAAGTTGTAGAAAAATCTATAGCAGATGTAGATTTAAGGCTACGAAATATATATCATGATGAAGAAGCTTCACATCGACAACAAGAAATATTAGGGAATTCATTCGTAAGATACCTTCCACCTGTTTTTGGAAAAACAACACACGAAAGCCTTAAAAATCTCACTGTACGAAAGGAGAAGATATTTAGGTATGAATTATTCCCTGAATGTATTTATCCACCAGAGAAACAAGATCTTGGTGAATTGATTGCAAATTTGATAAAAGTTAGTGTGAAAAGTCTTTTGGAAGGTAAATTATCTGAAAAGGAGCAAAAATTAAGAATTACTTTAACTGGAAGATCAGGTGATGGAAAAACTTTCTTACTATATTATTTAGCCAATAAGTGTAATGATTCCTGTATTTTTATTCCAATTCATCTTTCAATTAATGAGTTTTTTTATAGAGCTAGAATTCCTGATGAAGATGCTCTGTTGATTGACTGTGGAGTGTTAATTTGCTCCTATTTGACCTATGTTCAAGAGTTTTTGGAGAGTGGCATTACCAATCCTTACAAAATTATGGAACTGTTCAACAATACATATTCAAGAAAGGTAATGGAGAGAGCAATAACATTTGCAAGCACCAACAGTAATATGTTAGTACGAGTAGAATGTCAAAAATTGAGTAACAAATTTGGTAAATATCCAGTGTTTGTTATTGATGAAGCACATATCATGGCCTCATCTCTTGCCAACAAAATTTCAAATGATGATGGAAAAAGAAATGAATCTGCATTGACTGCAATAACGAGAGTGGCAGGATCAATCCCTGTAATTTGTTGCTCCACCAAGATATCCGGAGTTAATCTAGGAATAGATGTTTCTGGTTCTGAGCATTTGTACAAGTTTAATTTAACAACAGATATTATTGATATACCAAAGAGAGACATTTCCCCAAGCGATTTCATTTCCTTCTTTATTAACCCTTTTGAGAATGAAGATGTAAAACTCTTTACAAATATGCTTCTCTCTGAATGCCCAGTCCGTATTCATACAATGATTATAGATGAGTACTGGTTAGTTATGGACAAAAACTTCCAAACAGATTCAAACTCCAAAACATGGAATCTGAAGAAAGCTATTAAGGGAGTGCTCACAAATCAAATGCCTTCTTTAGGAAAAAAAATGAAAGAGGAGTTTGATAATATTACTAATGAACGGCTAAAAAAGCTATTATTCTTTGTTTGGACAGGTTTAAATCCTAACATTGAAAACAATTCAGATTTTGACTCGAGTTCACTAAAGAGCGTGGTACAAGAATTCAACCTCCATTCACATGATTTGTCTCAAGAGTATGAATTGTTCTCTCAACAAATGCTGCATCTGGGATGTGGTAAACCAAAGGACGGAACTTATAGATTTTCTGATGCTTTTTTTAGGTTTGGATATTTTGAATCCATGAGAGATGATAATTGGTACACATATGTTGAAAACTTGGGGAGCTGTATGAAACACGTAGTACAATCTCATGTTGGGAAGAAGGGATTTCTTTTTGAAAGAGTTATTGGATTATTGTTAATGAGCATTTCAAAATCATTAAAGGGGAAACCACTTACAAGTTGCGTTTTGTTTGCAGGGGCAAAAGGCACTTGGTTGGATAATTACACAATCACCATTAGATCAGTAGAAATGACCCCAAAATATTATGAGCCATTGATTTTGTTTGAAATAACGGACATTATTGCCTGTTCAATTGACGAAAATTCAAGTTGCGATTTATTTCTTTCCTTAGTTCCTATCAGCAAAGATGAAAAGTTTGTTCCTTGTTTAACTTCTATCAAATTTCTAAAGACATTGCTTGGTGAAGAGGAAATTTTCAAGTCAACTTTGATTGAAAATCAACAAACAAATGTTTTATCATTTAATGAGTTGATGATAAGAAGTAATCACCACGCCAAAAGAAGATTAAGACTTGGATTTGCTGCCAATTCTGTAATTGGACATGATGTTAAAATATCAAATGATGATGACATTCAAATATTGTTTTCCCTTAATCACAGATTATTATTTGATTATTTGAAAGAAAATTTGGATTTTCTTCATGAAGCATTGATGAATCTCAATACCATTATTCATCGATAGCCATTTATGATTGTGAATCCACATCCTTATTTGATGAATAATTTAGGATTTAATTGTAAATATTGTAATTATCAATGAATTTGGAGATTACGAATAAACACGTCTCTATTGAGAATAGAGCTACGTGAGCTTGACTTTTCTCTACTTTTAACCATTCAGCAATTAATTGATAGCATTGACTCTTTTTCCAATTGTTCTTTTTCATTAGGATGGACATGATTTCATGAATTTGGAGTCGATAAATTTTACACAATTCACTTGATGGGATGCCTAGTGGTTGACCTTTGTAATATTGGATTTTCTCATCTGAAAACATTTCATCTCTTTGGTGAGCTTCATGATTAAGTAAGCATTTAGGATAGGAAGTGCATTGATACAGGAGTGTACCAACTTTGTACGTATGAATATCAAAACATTTACCACAATGACACTTTCTATATTGCACTAAATCTCTTTTCAGTCTTTTCAAAACCATAGCCTTCCCACAATAGCATTGTACCTTGTATTGGTTAGTTTTCTTGTCTAGAAATGGTTTCGTTTTGGCTAGACCATTGTTTGGCTCTGTAACTTTCAACTTCTTGGCTGGTTGGCAATAATTTTCAGAGTGCTTGCTTGCTCTACTACTAAGCACTGCACTCTCGAATGCCTCTTGTTGACTCTGACCAGAGAATAATTGAGCTACAATGTAAGTTGAATTATTCTTCAATAGTTGAGATAGTGTTGGTTTTTCAGAACAAGTGCTGTTTTTGAGGACCTTAATTAAATCAAATAATCTTGATCGATTTTTCACAGAGGGATCGTTTTGAAATGTTTCAAATTCTTGTTCGTTCATTTTAGAACAGGTACTCCACAAACTTTCTAATTGTACAATTTCCTTTTGGAGAATATTCTTACAGTATTGATATCTAACTTCGAGTTCTTTCATTTCATATTCACATTCGTAGTACTTGCTCAAAACTGAAATGATAAATGGCTTATCGGAATTACTCGATTTCTTATAGTCTTCAAAGTGAACAACGAACGGAATGAGGAATTTTGGAGTGGCTTGAATCCATCCTCTATATTTCATTTTATGAATGAGGAGATAGAATGGATTTTTCAATTTCAATCGCTGATTGTTGGTGTCTCTCATGATGAATCCTTCAATTCTCAATCTTGCTTCTACATTCTCATGAGTAGAGATGAATGTATCCAAATGTTTGAGAGCTTGTTCCAGACTTGAAAAATTCTCAAAACGTTTTGGTCTCTTCCAATTCTTCAACTCGGCTCTCTTTCTCAATTTCAAGCAAATTTTATCAACTTGATCCCTGGAGAGTTCCTTTCCACTTTGTGTCTCTACAATTGTCAGTAAGTAAATGACAGGATTCTGATAGATTTGAACAATTTCATTTTGTGAGGAACACATTTCCAAACAATAGGTCAGTGATGGATCCAAATCCTTTCCAATCTCATTCAATTCTACTCCGCCACAAATTTCCACAAATAGCTCTCTATATGTTTTCTGTGTTTCACTTCCAATTGCCAAATAATCCTCACAAAAGTTGTGTCTCGTTGCAATCATCCACTCTCCCTCATAGCAAAACATTAAAAGAAACGTTCCATCTTCCTTTGTCTCCAAACTGAAATTAGAATAATCAAACAATTTGGATTTCTCCAATGATGGCGACTGATCCTGTTCCAAAAACACCAATTCTCTATCATCATTTAGTCCTCTAATATTCGGAGAGGACGAATACGAATGGTGCTGATTAAAAAACCTGGTCATTCCTCTCGCCACAATTTTCCACGAATTTAATTCCAACACCAAGCCTCTGCATTCATTGACAATTTGTTCATCACGTGGCGATTGAATATTGTCATAATTTAATACAATTAATGGGAAGGAAGTTTGATCGGGATGTGTTGATGAGCGAATTTTGTATTTTTCATGGAGAGTCGTGATGGATTGACCCTTCTGTTGGAGGAATTGTTGTGTTTGCATTTTTTTTGGCTTGATTTTACAATTTCGATTTTGAACTTGTGAGATACTTAAAAGAATATTATTGTGTATTGAAAGAATAAATATCACAACATTTGCTTTAAATGATTTGTAAGTTTAACATCTCTGACAGCTTTGATGTCAATGTTCTGGTGTGAAAATCTTGAAAAAGGTCTTGCTATCAAACGAAGCAATCCTCGGCAACTTGAGAACTCATTATTTCAAAACGTTGTTGCTTGAGTCTTGTTATGGAGTTGTACGAAACTAATTATTGGTATCACTAATGTTATTAGATTCTTGTGCATTTTGTTGAGAAAGATAAACTCGAGTTGAATGTAAATGATCAAATAGGGAGGTATGAGTGAATTCCTCTGAAATCCATTCAGGAATTGCAGTTTCAAAAGTCCACTTGTCTGATAATTCGTAACGCCATGAATGTAGATGGATACTCAGTGGTACAGTGTCATCTTCCTCAATGTTTTTAGAGGTATATTCTGCATTACAGGAAATGCAAACAGTTTCAAATGGCTGTAAGAAGGTTTCCTCTTCAGGTCGAATGTTTGTATGTGAACGTTTGAAAGGACCTGGTTTTGGCTTTTTTGATTTGGGAGCATTCTTTTCAGAGGTCTCCTTTCTCTTGTGAGGATTTTCTTCTGTTGGTATGGAGGTATCTGTTGATGATTCACTATTTTCCAAGGAAATATCAGATGTTGATTCGAGTTGGTGATTGGAAAAGTCGACTCTCCAACTTTCTTCCAAAGTCTTTTTTTGCACTTCCAATTCCTTAATGAATTGTTCGTTATAGAAAAAATCATTAATGATAGGATTTCCAATAGATTCCAAATGAATTCTAATCTGATGTGTTCTTCCAGTGATTGGTTTACACATTATGAGTGAAATATCCTTTTCCTTATTGTAGACAATACCAGAAAAGAGAGTAATTGCCTCAAACGTTCCCAATTCATCATCTGCTGACCAAGTTCCATTCTTGTGATTTTTGCAATATACCTTCTTTTCACATTTCACAAAACTGTTATTTAAATCCTTCACCAATCCACTCACTTCATATTCTCCTTTCCACTTTCCTTTCACAACAGCCAAATAATATTTTCCAATTGCCTTTTCTCTTGTCTTGATCATTTCCACAATTTCTCCCGAAACCTTCTTATTCTTTGCCAAAACAAGAACTCCCGATGTACTATGATCCAATCGATGAACAACATGAAGTGTTCCATATCCATTCTCCTCCAAAATATAAGTCAATGAATTCTTTCGATATCTTCCACAGGGATGAATAGGAAAACTAGCTGGTTTATCGACAACTAATAAATCTGACTCATCATATAAAATTGGAATATTCCTATCAAATATTGGTTTCTCATGAAAATGTACTCGATGAGCAATTGTCTTGCTTTTATCCCACTTTTCCTCTAAATTATTTAAATTTTCGTTATTAATTTTAAATCGACCTAATTCGAAGGCTTTCATCAGATATTGTTCGGAAAAGTAGGGAAATTCCGCTCTATAGACATCAAGTACCTTCTTATCAACCCATCTATCTCGACATCCTGTTTGAAAGTCGAGAAAATAGGGAATTGCATGACGAAGTCCATTCCGAACAAGATATTGTTTGCCTCTTGCTAATTCAATGGTTTTCTTGACGAGGAGATTTGAAGATGATGACACTGTTGGAATTGTTAGAGGCATCTCACTCATTTTTTTTATTAATTATATATTTATTAAATTATATATTTATAAAATATTTATTTAATTATTAAATTAGAAATATTTATCGCCATTACAACTTGATTGATGGTTGTAAATTGGACCACTTGAAGTTGCACTATATCCACAAAGCCAACAAAAATGATTTGGGCAAGCTCTACAGGTCATATGGTTACATCCCTCATTCTTTTCAATAGGTGTGTGGCATTGTGGACAACTCTTGGTATGTCTCCTCTTGTATTCTTCAAAAAGTTTCTCACAATCAACACAAGGTCCTTGGTGTGCATTTTTGTGACATTTCAAACAATAGTCCTTATCACAAACGATGCAATAGTATGATTGAACTCCTGTTACTCTCGATAGATTTTGACAAGTATTACAGTATGTCCATTTAGTCTTATTAGATGTAATGTACTTCTCAAGGAGAATGTTACATGGTTGAGTGAGTTTCTTGGCATCATTATCAAAGGAGCATACGATATCCATAAAAGGTAATGGTTGTTGGCAGTAATTACAGCAAAGAAGACCTGATTCAATGTTGAAACCATCTACTTGGAGAGCTAGACATGCTTGACAACATGTGTGTCCACAAAATGTAAGGTTGTTTGGGTTAATATCATTACAACAAATATCGCATTCATTTGTTGAAGAAGCGCCACTATGGGTTGATTCAATTTCTTCAACTTTCTTCTTTACAGTTTCAAAATCAGCCTCTGAAGAATCAACCTCTAATGTTCTTTTCTTAAGGTTCAAATGTATACTCCCCTTAATACACTTTTTAATGTCATCATAAGAAGATCCTCCATTTCCTACAATTGCTTTCATGTTTCTTAATTTGATTTCTCTAATTTTACTGGCTTGAATAGTGCCAGATATTTCCTTTGCAACAAAATCCCTTTGAGGTCCAAATACTTTGATAGATGATGATCGAGAATCAAAAGCAAGTAAAATCTCAGGATACCTTTTTGTTGTATCCTCCTTGATTTTGGGGAATCTTCTTTGAACGTTAGCTTTCAAGGAGAATGCTATTTTGATTATTGTGTGTGAGATTATCTCATTAACTTTCTTTTTGGCCTTTTCAAACTCTGACAAATTTGAAACTGCTTCAAACTTGATTTTTCCACTGTTACCAGTTTCAGTCATTTTCTTATTGGGTTCTTGAATGATCTCATTGAAAGACACTTTGATTTGGTGCTCATAGTATATGCTTTCAAAAACAGCACTCAACACATTTTTCTTGTTAAGACTTTCAAAAACATTTTTTGGAATAGTAATTGAATCGGTCTTATAATATAATTGTAAACTTCCATTTCCAAAAGTAGTCCCTTGTAATGTTGCAATGGCTGTGTCAGCACTCCTCTTGTTATTATACTTAACTAGAGCTTTGATGAATTTCTTACTTTCCTTTTCAGCTAATGGCAACAATTCCATAACTTCTAATCCTGGAAATTGTGTAAATAAAGAGTGCAGTTGTGTAGTAATCATTTCTAAGTCAATCAGATTGTTACACTCATCTCGGTGGAAAAAAATTTGTGTGTAAGGAAGTTTGTTTTTAAAAAGAACACCTGCTAAATGTGACTCTGTGAAATCGGTAGAAAGTTGATCAAAAGCGAGTTTGTTTTGTTTGATTTGAACTTTCCCAAGTGAACCATTCAAAACTTGATTTGCCTCTATAGCAGATTGGTTGTTAGGAAATTCAACCACTGCTTTTCCTTTGCAAGGAGTAAGGTAATATTTAAGTTGAATAAAGGGAACATTTTCATCTATTTGCAGCTGTGTATTTTCACTGAGACTAGATGGGAAAAGTTGAATAAAAGTTTCATTCTTCAACTCGGAATAAACTCTTTCTGCAACTATGCTGTCTTCAAAGGTAACATAGCCCTCCAATTTCTGTGCGCTTGTATTGTTTGGATATGTCACAAACTCCCATACTGGTCCATATTTCACAAATAGTTGCTCAATATCACAGGCACTCTTCTGCTCAATAGCTATTTTAAAGTTAATTCTTACAAACTCCTTGGAGGTTAGGATTTTTACAACATTTAGACCAGAACCAACCAAGACTCTGATATTCTTTTGATCATTAGGAACATATTCGTATAATTGTTTGGAAATTCTTTCCTCAATCTGTTTGCAGAATTTTTCAATTTTTGGTTTGTTTTCTTGCTCTTCATTTTCAGATAATTCCATTCTCAACTCATTCATTTCTTCATCGACTTCGACCAACACGCCAAGTTCTTTCTCTAATTGTTCTAAAAGCTCTCCACCTCTTGCTTTCAAAAGAGGAAGAGCAGATTTAGGAATTTTCTTGTTATAAGGTTTTTTGACAAATTGTTTGATACGACTATAGTTAAAAGATTGGTTATACTTTTGTATAATATTAATATCTACAGGGGTGACGTTTTTCATGTAGAGCTTTTCAGTTCTCATAAGTTCATAGAAGAGAACATATGAAGGAGGTTTTTCTTCTGAAAATAATACAGATGATGGATGGAGACAAGCTTCTAAATTCAATTCCAATAACTTATAGATGAAATTTCCATTACTACTCTTTCCTATATAGTACGCAAAGTTAGAGAATAAACCACAAATAATAGAATCCAAAATTACTTTCTTTTTGAGTTCCTCAGAAGTGTTCTTATCATTGATACTTTCAGAGTTAAGGGATTTAATACTCTTCTCAAGATCTTTCAAGGTTGCGAAGGCCATATTGAATGCAGAATAATTCAAATGATTGTCCTTACAAAATTGTGATCTTTCTTTAGATTTTTTCTTCAAAAATTGTTCAAATAGCAAATAGAGAGAATATAAATCTCCTTCCTGTTGAGAGGAAGAAAGCTTGCTAATCGAAATATCATCCTTGTCTTTTCCATCCTTAGATCTTTGGAAAACAATGTTAGATACAGTTGTAATAGCAGCAACTTTTAAAATATCAGATGAAATTCCATTTTCAATTCCTTCAATAATCATCTTGGAAACAGATGGTTCCATATAGAGTTGAGATGCAATTTGACCTGATTTGGTAATACGCAAAAGGTTAGCACCAGTAATCTCTACAAACCCAAGACTTATCAGTTTAGCTAATTGAAACGTCAAATCTTTAGGAGACGGTTTTTCAATCAGGTCATAGGCTTTCAATGAATCAATAGAAATAGGTTTAGAGGAATCCTGATGGAGAATTATTTGAAGCAAAACAGAGCCGAGATGAGATCTAAATATTTCTGCAGGTTGTGAGATACTGAATTGCTCAAAGTCTGATAATGAATAAAGGTTATAACATTCACCAGGTTGGGTTCTACCAGCTCTACCCCTTCTTTGCTTTGATGAAGATTGACTAATGTAGTTTACCTTAAGAAGGGAAATGTTTCTGTTTTGGTCAAAAGTTCTTTCTTTTACACGTCCGCTATCAATTATTGTGGTAATACCATTAATTGTAACTGATGTTTCAGCAATGTTGCTAGAGAAAATAACCTTTGTCTTGCCTTTGATTGGATTCAAAGCTCTTTGTTGGCTTTCAACAGGAAGCTTTCCGTGGAGTGGAAGAATTTCAATTTGTTCTTTGAATGACGTCTTGTTTTTAAGCATTGATTTTAATTTGTGACAAGCAGAATCAATTTCTTCAGGATTAGTCAAGAATACCAATATATCACCGGACAACTTATTTCCTGCTTTGGATCTAGATGAGAGAACAGAAACAACCTTTTTTACGCTTTGTTCAACATATTTGTCTTCTGATTTCTCCCAATGAACCTCAACTGGATACAATTGGCCAGGCACTCTAATAATTGGACAATCATTAAAATATTTGGAGAATAAATTTTCATCAATAGTGGCAGAGGTAATAATAATTTTCAATGGGTCTCCAGTTCCTTTTCTTTCCTTGTACAGTTTCTTTAGTTCACAAAGAAGAATGTCTGTAAAAACAGTTCTTTCATGTGCCTCGTCAATTATTACACAACTATAATTTTTCATCTTCTTTTTCAATAATTCATGAAGGAGAGCTCTGTCAGTCATGAACATGAGTTTGTTTTTTCTCCAATCTTCAGGTGTCAACCTCTTGTCAACAGATCTAATTAGTGGACTATCAGTGCATAACATTTCCTCACTAATTCTTTTAGCTAATGATTGAGCCGCAATCTTTCTTGGTTGGGTACAAACAATTTTCTTTTTGAATATACCAGATTCTAATAAATACTGAGGTATTTGTGTAGACTTTCCGCTTCCTGTATGACCAACGATCAAAACAACATCGTTACTTGAAATTTCATCAATAATCTTTTGTCTAAATGCATAAAAAGGAAATAGATTTGTTGCTCTTTTCAATTCCCTTTCAATGGCCTTAATTTTGATTTCTAACTTTACCTTTGATTCCAAAATTCTCTTAGTTTGGATTTCAAAGGTGGCCTGTTGCTCTAACAGTAGGGTTTCTTCAGATTTTATGGCAAGTTTGTTTTCTATGTACTTTTCATAGTCAGATTCTAACAGCTTGACATTTTCCCTGTTCTTACGTTGAATATCTTTAAGTCGTATTCCAAACTGGCTCTTCATCTTGGAAGTTTCAAAGTACGCTTCATCCACCTCTTTGATTTTGGATTTGTTAGAAGAGTAGGTATCCAAAATAAATGAACCAAATGGATCAGGGAGAAGCTGCTCTTCGAATGAATAATCATTGTCTAAGAATTCTAAACCGTTTGATACAACACTACTAGAATCACTGATGACTGACATTGTTTCATCAGTAGAGCTGTCATCATCACTGTCAGATTCAACCAAAGTTTTCCTTTCTTTCATCTTGCTTTGTTGTCTCTTATTGAAAGTGCTAGCATTCGACAATGATGAGTGATCAAAAGTACAGCAAATTTTGAAGCATTCTGCTCCATGCTGGCACTTTTTTCTGTTATTGTGTTCGTACAAGCATTCACGGTTAGCACATTCATCTCCCTTTTCACAAGTAATTGGTACAAGTTTAGGTAATCTTTCATCTCCCTTTGACTTGTTAACAGTGGAAGGAGGATTAGCTCCAAGACCATTCTTGTGGTTTTTGTTCTTGTTGTCTCCTTGTTTTTGGCTCTTTGCTACTCCACTTGCTACATTATTCTTGATGGAAACAGCCGAGCTGAGAGTGTTGCCTGCTGGAGGGGTGATTGTAGAATTGTTAGCTGTGTGATCTAATGTACATTTAATATTCTTACAGCTAGAACCAAATCTACATTTCATTCTAGAGTTATGACGAAAAGTACACTCAATGTTTTTACACTTGTCATCAAATTTGCAAAGGGGAATGTGTGGTAACATTTCTTCAACCGTTTTTTTAGTTTTGAATTACCATCAACTTCATGTCATGCCAACCGAGTCACATTCATGAATTCCCAAGGTCGTACAAGTCAAAATGGCTAAGAAATCTGGCATCACCCCAAAATTAATAATTATTATTTTAGTTTGGTACCAAATTACAACATTATACAAATGACAACTCTCATTGACAGTTAGGAAATGACTCTCTTAACAAGTTAGCCAAAGTCAAGGCATCTTCGAACCTATTGTAAAGAACAATTCTTTTTTTTTGAGGCAAAAGTGTGAAATCTGAAAGCCATGGCAGATCTGTACATTTCATCAAAGACTGATTTGAGCCCCTGTTGTGTTAAGCTTGAACAGTAACCTATTTGTACGAGATGTGGAAAGTTATGAAATTTTCTTTCCAGAGTAAGTTGTCCTGCTAGTGAGTAGGCATCCAAATCCTTTCCTGTTATTATAATGTGAATTGGAATAAGGGGAAAATTCATGACAAGTTTTCTCAAATTCTGAAGAATATGTTTCTCAAATAATTGTTCATCATCCACAAGATTATTCAGTTCTGTACATTTACAAGTAAAAGCCACAACATCAAAAGGCTGTTTGATAACTTCTTGAACAATCTTCTCATTTGACAAGGACATAGACTGCATTGTGCACATTATCACACATCCATCAATCATAATATTTGCTTCAAACAATGACGCCTTTTCTATCATACCATCTTCTGGGAAGTAATTAGTACAATAAGAACAGAGTAAACTGGATTTTCCACTTTTAGGAAGCCCTATAATTCCAATATTCAGCCGTAAAGGGGTTGATGTTAAACTACTTGCTCGTTCCATGACAACAGAAGGTGATTTACCAACATCATATTTTGGTAGAGAACTTTCTAATAATTCTCTTTCAAAATTAATCATTTCTCTAAAGATGTGAAATAATGTCTTGACAGATTTTAATCTCAACCCTAACAATTCTAATTGGTAAATAATAAAAGTCTTATTCTCTTTCAAACTGTTCTCTTTCAATTCTTCAAATTTTGGTAAATTCCTATATAATTGCAATAACTTTCTATATTGATTTACATCTACAATCCAATTAGATTTTGATCCTTCTTCTACAATCATTCCTTCAATACAATTTACTACTCTCCTATAAATTTCCATTCTGCTCTTTATCAATTCCATTCCGAAGCGATTTAACAGTTCATCAACTTGTTCTTCATCTCTAGAAACTGAGAGAAAATACAGTAAATAATACCGATCAGCAGAGCCGAGAAATTTAATCATCTCATTGAAACAATCATGTTGCTCTGAATACAACCGAGCAAGATGACAACTTGACATTTTTTTAAAAGGCTGCAATTTTTGAAAAAAAATAATATTAATAAATTCAAATGATATTCTTAATGAGATCTTGCTTATCAAAGAAAGATCTGAAATTTAATAGTCTATTAGCACATTGAATGAGTGATGTGTTCTTTACAAAAATTCAATAAATAAGGTCAATGGCGTTCCACCCCCATAAAAGGATCTTCGTGCCTCCACTTTCCTTTATAAAAATCTGCTATCTCTGTGGTGCCCTTAATAGCCGCATCAAAACTGCAGAGTTTTTGATGAAAAGTAAAAAAAAACGAAAACTTCCCTCCACTTCTGTTTCTCTGAGGTTTTATTTAACTGTAAATTAGTGTAAAATTTGTTAGTAGGTAGAGAACACAATCATATGATGAAGATGATGGAAAAGAAGAATATTGGTGTTGTGAGTATTGGTACCCGAGGTGATTTTCAACCATTCATTGCCTTTGCATTAGCTTTACAGGAAAGATTGCCCGAATCACAAGTTTACTTGATCAGTAATTCAATCTATGATCAAGTTGCTGCTCAGATTATTCATGGTAGAAAATCAAAACTCTTATTCAGAGGTTTGAGTGGTAATCCGAGAGAGACCTTGGATCATCCAGAAACAAAGAAGGCCCTAAAGACTGGTGATTTGAGTAAGTTAGAATTAAACAAGCCAACGGAGGATTTGATTAAGAAGTGCATGGTCGACTTGATAGATTTGAGCGTGAATCAAATCAAGTTTGATTGGTTTATTAGTGCTCCGATGACATTCCCTGTTGTGTGGATGCTTAGTGAAAAGTTTGAAATTCCAATTGATTGTATTGCTTTGGTTCCTGATGCTCCAACTGAAGATTTCCCATTCTGTGTGGTTTCGGCTTCAAGTTTGGGAGCTGAACAAAATTTGGCAACCTATGAAATGATTTACAGTGTTGGATTTCAAATGATGCAACACTTGTTCAATGAACAGAGAGAATTATTGGGACTCCCAAAGATGACTCAAAGTTGGAATAGCATGAGAGAAAAGCTCAATATGCCTCTCTTGTTTGCATGCTCTAAACATTGCTTTGATAATCAAAAACCATCCAAATATAGAGACAATGTTGAATTGACTGGATATTTAGAATTGAAATCTGAGGGAGAATCACTCTCTCAAGAATTGGAAGAGTTTTTACAAGTTGGCCAAGCTCCAATCTTTTTATCATTCGGTTCAATGCCAGCACTCGATCCGTTCCAATTATTTGAATTGGCTCATGATGTACTTGTAAAACATGACTCGAAGAGAGTCGTCTTGTCCTGTGGCTGGACAAATATTGATTCAATCTTTACAGATTTGAAGGAACATAAATATGAACAAGAACAATCCACAACCTTCTCTGAAGAGGAATCCACCAAATACGAATCAATTCTCTCCAATATGAGAGATTTAATCACAGAGAAGAGACTGCTAATTATTAAGGAAGCTCCATACTATTTGCTCTTCCCTAATTGTGCAGCCATAGCCCATCATTGTGGAGCTGGTACAACTGGAGCAGCTGTTGTAGCTGGAACACCACATTTACCAATTCCAATCTTCCTTGATCAACCATTCTGGGGACAAAGAATGTTCGATCTTGGTGTTGGTTCTTCTCCAATCTTGTTCAAGGATTTGACCAGTGACAAGTTAAACGAAGCAGTGAGTTATGTATTGGATGGAGAGAAGAGTGAATCTATCAGAAACAAGGCACTTGAAATTAAAGAACTCATAGAAAGAGATGAGGCTGATCCTTGTGAAATCAATGTCAATATTTGCTTGAAAAATTATTGTAATCATCCATTCATCGTTCCAAAACAAGAGCTCGAATAAATCTTAAACTCTTTATACAATATGAATTTAGAAAACTTTTGTCAATTTGAGAGCAATAGGAACACCTACAGCCAATAAAATAGCTACAATTACAGTAAATATAACCACAACTGCAATGATAATGTAAAGACATTTTCTACTTGTCTTTTGAACCTTTCTGGCAGTCTTAATATCCTTAATACCCTTTTCTACATATTCTACAGTACAAGCACAGTTATATTCAATATTATCCAGTAATTCATCTTGTTGTTCAACTAACATGGCAAAATCCATAAACATGGAGTGTAATTGTCTCAGAGAGTGTTCAATTTGTTTCAAATCATCGTGTGTTTCAGAAGCTTCATTATAGTAGGCATCGAGTGTGGCAGATTGTGATGAGGTCAGACCATCCATCGATTGTTGAACCAAGTCAGCAGGATTCAGTGTACTCTTGTCTGCCATTTCATCGACAACTCTATCCAATTCTTCACCACTTGCACCTCCACTTGATGAATTGACAATTTTCAAAATACGTTTCAATCTATTCTTGTAATTAGATTTGAATTGTTGTTGTAAATCTTGATAAGTATTCAAAGTATCAATAAATTCCTTTGTCAGGAGAGCATGTTGTTGCTTTCTAATTCTAATTACAGGTGAATTTGCTTCTTCCTTTTCCAATTCCATTGTTCTTTCATTCATAGTTCTCAAATCTGTTTGAATTTTTTGAACATTTCTTCCAGTTTCGTCAATTAGCATCTTTTGACGTCTCTTTAATGTTTTTTGCTCTTCTGCAATAGTTGCCGATAAATATTGATTGTAAAGTTTTTGTAATTCTGTCAATTTAGTTTCTGTTTGTGCAATATTATCTTTAATATCTTGAACTTCTGCATAGTATTCTTCCATAAATTTTCCCAACTCTCTAGTTTCGGATGAGTGAGCATCAGAAGATTCTCTATTTTCCATTTCAACATCCAATGATGAATATTGTGGACGACGCGATAATTCATTAATTCTGTCAATGACCATTTTCTCTACTAGTTTCGAATATTAGTGTATTTTCTGTAAGTAGTAGTAACAGAAAGGTTGATTATTTTAAATATTGGAAAGTTGATTATACTAACAAGTGTGATGATGAGAATGATTTTGTTGTTGATGATGTATTTGTTTTGTAGTTGTTGATTAGAGGAGGATTAAAAATGTATTCGAAACCAACAGGTGCGATTTGGAATTAGTTTCGAATAAAATCCAATGATACAAACCTATTAAATTTTGATGTTGTTTGTTGTGTTCGATTTTCAAATTGATACAACGGATATTAATGTTTTTGCTTGCTGATGGCAAGGAGACGTTTTTTCTTTTTTTTAAATTTAAATATTGAATGTCGCTTGTCATAGATTATCAGTAACGTTCATCAACACCATAAGAAAGGAAGTTGTTCTAATCCTGTTTGATGTTCGAAAACAGAAGAAATAAGAGAACTTAGAATAAATAAATTTTATTCTCAAAATTTTACAAAATATTGAAATTTAGATAATAATTGACATCTAAATGCAAAATCAAAGATGTTCTTCCCTTTCGAGAATGTATGAACCAAACTTTGACTTTTTTTCAAAAAAGTGAAAGAGCTCTTGCGAAGAAACACTTTCACTTTTGAATTATTTCATTCATTGATGATCTACTCTTCAATAGATTCCATTCTGTGAGCAAATGAATTAGTATCATCGAATAACTCATCAGTGGTGGCAATTGTTGATTGAGGAAGGCAGACTTGGGCAAAATAGCTTTCATCTTGCTTTTGGTCAATGAGAGAAACATCCCTGTCAATAGCGTATGTCATGGCATATTCAGTTAATTCTTCATCGTTCATTCCTTGTTCATCAATGTTAATAATATATTCAAAGAGTTCTCTATTGGTGAGGATGGAATTTAATCCTTGCTTTTGGAAGAATTCATTAACGTGTTGACAATCATTCTTGAGGAAAGACTTGGCATTCATGTGATGAGATTCAACTGATTGAGAAACATCAATAAAGTAAACTTCTCCGTGAAGATAGAGGATATTGTACTCACTCAAGTCAGAGTGAATCAAGTGAGCCTTTTGGTACATCTTTCTCATGTTGAGAATGACCTTCTTGTAAGCTCCTAGAAGTTTTTCCATTGAAGTAAAGTTTACATCTCTCAAACTTGGTGCTGGGAATCCTTGTTTTCCAATAAAGCTCATTAAAATAACGTGATCCTTGAGGAGATAAGGAGTTGGGCAACTGACACCAGCATCTTGAAGTTTCTTTAAATTTCTCATTTCCTTTTCAGCATACTTTTTAACATTCTTTTGGCTGTTTGTCTTTAACTTGTCCTTGAAACGATGTTCAGAATTTTGATATTCTTCTCTTCTACGGAATGAAACTCCAACAATTTTGAAAATCTTGATACAGTAATCAATTTCTGCACCAGTAGTTTCTCCAGTGACAACATCCAAGCATCCAACAGCATGATAAACATGAGATTCCTTACCACTAGAAACACATCCATCCATTCTAGTGATAATTCCAGAATTCATCAACTTGTACAAAATCATTGATGTTCTGTGATCCATAACCTTATCGGAAGTACTTTGATCAGTCTTGTCAACAGTACGAATTCTTTGAATTGTTTCCTTCTTATTTCTTCTAGAACTAAATTGTTGAGCACTGGCATCTTTCAATTGACCTTGGAATACTTTAGTATCTGCCTTCATAATGGCATCAATACGATCACCTCCAAGTCCCAAACTATTAGCATTTGAAATATAGGAAACATCATACATTGATTCCATAGCATATTCTTCATCAAGAGTTAAATCTTCATCTCCACGAATATTTTCCAAATCTTCTTCATCGGAATAATCAGAGTCATATTCTGGAGCAATATATTGTGCATTGGAAACACCTCCACCTCCAATCACAATAGCAACCTTGGAATTTTCTTCTTCTTGTAAAATTCTAGCCAATTCTTCATCAGTCAAATTTTCAAAAGATTCCTTCTCCGAGCTGCTTTCTTCTTGTTGAGATGCTTCAGATGAATTAGCTGCTTGTTCTTGAGAGTTTTGTCTAGCAGCCTCTTCCTCTGCTTGAATTTGTTCCAAAATCAAACGTTGTTGTTCAACATCAATTTCATCCAAACAAAAATCTTGTTCATAGGCAGCAGTGCTAGTAGTAGTTTGTGATTGGAATTCAGACAAGGAAATTCCCTTCTTCTTCTTCTGAGAGGCACCATTATTTTGGCCCTTCTTTTGTCCCTTGTTCTTATTACTCATCGGTCAGGAGGTGAAAATCAAATTCTAAATTCTGTGATGAATGATTTAATTTTTTAGCTTTTTTTTTTCCAAATCTATTTTTAATTTCAAATTCAATATTTCCTTCGAATTGTAACTTTTGAGTGTGTCAAGGTGAGAATTGAAGTAAAGGTTGAAAATGATAAAACAATGCAACATGAAATAGGTATGGGAGGTTTCATAAATGAAATAAATTAAATGATGTTTCATATATTAAAATGTACAGGAGAGAGAAACTGCATAATGATCTGAAAGTTGAGTGCAAGGCATGGATTCGGTAATTTTCTCTAATGGTCGAAAGAATGGTTCAATGCAACAATTCTGCACAGAAAGTGTTGGGATTTGAAGGGATGATTCAACTAGAAAGATATAGTCGAGTCTTTCCTTAGTGATGAGAGTTTCTGGATTGGTGAGAATGACCTCTCTTGGTTTCTCTGTTCCATTCTCCACAATGAAATCTCCAAAAGAAATTGGATGATTGCCTTGTTTCTCCAATACTAGATCTGTAATTGAAAGTTTGGATTCTGATTCACCCTTCCTTTCTGATAATTCCTTTACAATGGATGTATATTCATCAGATATGTGAGAACCTTGAAGAGGGGAAATGTCGAGAGGATATTGTTTTTTCAAAGCTTCTAATGCTTCATTATTGTTAATTTCATTAAGACGATCCATCATCCAATTGTACCATTCTGGCTTATTTCTGGCATCGATATTGAAATCACCACAAACCAATGCTGAAACTCCACTGAATTGTTTCATCTTTCTGTGAATGAAAATTGCCATTTCACTCACTTGAGATTGTTGAATTTTCCAATAGCTTTCGTCCTTCAAATCATAATTAGCCTGAGTGTGAGTATTGAATATGAGGAGATATTTCTTCTCCTGTGAATCCTTCTTTGAAATATCCAGCAAGACACTCAAAACTCCCTTTGTGGTATATCCATCAATATTCGATCCTTGTGAAAATATGAAAGAATCTCTTTCAACAATTTGAAAACGACTCATAATAACCAATCCAGAATCAATTGGTTTCAACTTCCAAGTATTTCTCGACAAGTGCACATGTTCAAAATCCGAAAATTCCTTCAATAATTTACTCAATCGATTACTTGCTGTCGAAAATAATTCCTGTAAGCAAATAATATCAAAATTGTCCTCCTTCATCTTGATAATCAACTCATCCAATCGTGCATCTTTATAATCACTCTTATTTGTCTTGACAATTGGTCTCATAAACACATTGTAGGATAGTAATTTTAAATCCATGAAGGCTCCTTGTTTAATGTCGGAGGAATTTCCTTCTTGATAATTATTCTTATCGGAGTAGGATTTTATTTTTCCACTCTCTTCCTCCTCATCAACAACTCTTGCAGCAATAATAGAATGATCATCCTCACTTGTTCCCAATTGCAAATCATTCACCTCAGAAATAATTGGTTGTTGCTCATTCGAGTTTTGCATTTTTTTTAATTTTTGTAAAAATTGCAAATTATCCAAAAAAGTTATTTTTATATTTGGATGGAAAATGGAGTTATCTGGATAACAGGAAGGAAGATTAAGAACAAAAATGTTAGATCTTGTGAGAATGGAAATATTTTAATTTATTTATTAAATCAATTTCAATTTTTTCAATAATTCTTTTTGGAGATTAGTTTACTTTAAACATCAACATCTCTAACGAAAACTCTTTCGGCCAATTGTCTTCCATTGAACAAACTATCCTTATCATTCTTTGTCAACCAAATTCTTGAATCCAAAAGCTTAAATCCATGATTGGCCAACAATGTCCACAATGTCCATGAACCAACAGTCATTGGTGAGGAAGAAATAATTTTAGTATTATTAACCCATTCAATTTCATGACCAATCAACAATGTAAGATTAACTGATCCGAATGGAATCTTGGAAACAACATCACCCTTTGCTAATCCACTTGGATAGTCAACCTTGAAGAGTTGTTTAAAAATTTCAGGTGAAGTTTTAAGAGTGCTGTGGACATCAAAGGAGTCAGATGTGGTGGCGATCACTTCCTTGACAATGACAAATTCTTGTGGCATTTTCGATTTTTGTTTTTTTTTTATTGGATTTGATGGTTGTTCAACTATTTTCATCTGATTGATCAAATAATGTGATAAAGAGTGTTACATGAAAAAGATGACAGGCAAATCTTTCGGAAGAACTCTACTGATCTTGCCTTTAGGAGTTGTTTTGGGTAAATGAGAACCTTAGCTCTGAAAAAGTTGTAGTTACTATCCAACTGTTAACAGTTGTGCAGTAAATTCCTCAAGTTGCATATAAAAAATAAACCCAGATAACGCAGAAATCATGTTTGCTTTGAAAATGTTTATGATGTTTATTT
The DNA here is from genome assembly GCF_000004985.1 of Naegleria gruberi. Classification (NCBI taxonomy): domain Eukaryota; phylum Heterolobosea; class Eutetramitea; order Acrasida; family Naegleriidae; genus Naegleria; species Naegleria gruberi. The sequence continues at coordinate 231,684 of NW_003163281.1, forward strand.
ATGAAATAATTGTAAAGCAATCTTTCTTTGATTTTGATTTAATGAACCCTATCATTCGAATATATTGTTATTCAATTTCTAATAACATAAGTAACTACAGTTTTTCAGAAGAATCATTTAACCTTTCAATGTTAAAACAAATTTCTGAAGCATCACCCATAAATAGTGGTTCCCCACCACATTAAGACAAAAATTCACAATTTCAAGTATTCGTTACTCAAATTCTAAACATCCTCTCAAAAAACAACCGCCTTCAATAACAAAAAAAAAAACTCATCACACAGTCTTCGTTCAGTTCCATAGTTTCCTCTGAACACAACTCGTCATTATCAAATATATATAAAAATTTGCAAAAACACAACAAACTGAAAATTTCACAATTTTAGAAGAAAAAGAAAAATGATTAGTGAATTGATGAATAAGCAATTTCTGGTCATTGACGAGACTGATATTGCCAATATAAAAATCAATAATGATAAATCGAAAGGATCATCCTCTCCCAATACTCACTCTCGGTCAACTAGTGGTGGTTTGGCAATTTTAGCTCCGAATTCACCACCTTCTCTGACTCCATTGAGTACTTCACCTTCTCATGGAAATGGATCCCCGAGTAGGTTTTCAGGACATAGGAGAGGATCATCACTTTCGAAAGGTCAATTGGAAATTAGAAAGGTTTATGAAAAGATTTCGAATAGTCCAATTTTTAATGTGAAGGATAAAGTTTTGGAAAAGAATCAGAAGGCTATTCAATTGTCAAATGATGAATCTCTATTGGCACTCTATTTTAATGATTGGTTGGAAGTTATGGAAGAACAATGTGATTCCCATCATTGTAATCAACATGGAAAATCAATCATGGTTAAGAAGAAGGATCATTTTCATGTTAAATTCACAATGTATGATATGGATGATTATCCATTTTACTTTCCTTTGAATTTGTTGGATGATGGAAGATTACACGATGATTTTGTCAAGTTTAGTGTTACCTTTTTCATTCCTTCAATTAAGGAAAGAGAGAAGACATTTCTATTTTTGGAAGATGGGTTAGTACACAAGGTGGAAAGATCAGATTTTAAATTGTCAAGTGAAGGAGCTTTGAATTATAAGAGTGCATCCATTGTGATTCGTGAACATTCGGATAAGTGTAAGATTTTGAAGAAATTGAAAAAGATTTGTAAAGTCATTCAAGAGTTCAATATTGACAAGACATTCCACATGAATAATAAGGGTGGTTCCTTCTTCTTTTGTAGAAAGATTGCCAAGATTTTCTCAGAGGAAGGAAATTTAAAATCATCCCTTTCAGATAACATTAAGAAACTCTTCAAATTGTGGAAAGAAAGTGCTGATAAGAAGAAGGAAGATGAGGAGCATTTAGATGATTTCTATCATGACCCATTCTACAGTAAGAATGAACACGTTCCAATGGATGATTTGTCAAATTTAGTCAAAAAGGCAACACAAACTATTCCAGAAAAGGTAAAGTCAAATGCTATTCATCCATCTGCCTATGAAATTATCAATGAAAAGATAATGACAACATCCTCCATGATGGCCAATGGAAAGGATACATTCCCTTTATTCGAATTTCACTTACCAAAAAAGGGACACTTCCATTTTGAAAGTTACTCTCAATTCAATGAATTTCTCTATGAACATTTCCAAAATGAGGAAGGATTGGAAAAATTGAAGAAACAACATCCTATGGATTATCTCTATCTCAAAATTTTGGATAGAAAATTGTGGTGTTGTAAGATTGCTACAGGATTATTTGATCCTCTCATTTCCAAACCTTACTTGTTCAATATTGGATCGAGAAAACCATTCTTTTCCATTCCAATATCTTTGAAGGAATATTTTGGAAATGCTGAATCTGTTCAAATTGATTATACCAAACTGAAAGAATCCAAACAAGGAAAAACTGTAAAAGTTCTATGTTTGGATGGTGGAGGTATGAGAGGTCTGTGTATTATAGAACAATTAATTGCTATGGAACAAAAAACTGGAAAGAAAATTAATGAACTCTTTGACCTAGTGTGTGGAACGAGTACAGGTGGAATTATTTCATTCTTCATTGAGGCAGGATATTCAATGGAGGAGGTAAAAGCCAAGTACATGCTGATGGGAAGAGATATTTTCAATATTAAGAGCAAATTCTCAAACATGAAGAAGGCTTTTAATTTTTTGAGAGGCAAGAGTTGGTACGAAACTAAAATTATTGAAAAGTACTTTAAAGAAGAAACTGGCAGAATGGATTTGTATAGTGCAACCAATACTAGACCTTTCGTATTTGTGTGTGGTACCATCAAACCAGAGAAGGTGAAAGAACCAGGGTCTGTTGTCTCATCCAAGTTTGTTGAGCAATTCCCATATATTTTCAGAACTTATCCTAATCCTTTCCTCTCCACTAAAGAATTATCAGACAAGATATTGGATCCATATCTTGACTTTTTACCAAAGAATGAATATGATGACATCTTTTATTCGGGAACTACTACAGGACGTGGTGTGAAAATTGTTGAAAGTTTGAGAGCTACTACAGCTGCTCCAATCTTTTTCGATCCAACCATTATTGGAAATGACCACTTCACTGATGGTGGTATTGTAGCCAATAATCCATCTGCCATTGCATTGAATGAAGTTATGAGAATGTACATGGGACATTCCTCCTTTATCTTTGTATCTTTAGGAACTGGTAAGAAGAGAAGAAAAGTTTTTGATTCTGAAAGTATTGATATGAGTTCTACCGCTTCTTCAAAGAAGGGTTCTTCCTTCTCATCGACCTCTTCTGCGGACAATATCAGTGAGAGAAGTTTTGTGGAAAATTTAATTATCACTGCATCAGATCTCAAACTATTGATTGATTTGGTCATTTCCTCTGAGAGAATTCATGCTCAAATGTTGACCACTGTTAAATTATTGAACGAGAGAGATGTTAATGCAAATATCAGCTATTATCGATTTGATCCAGAAGATTTGGGTCAATATGATTTGGATTGCATTCTTCCAGAAGTAATTGAAAAATATGAGAAGACAACCAGAGAATACATTCTCTCGCAACCAGACTTTGATGTCGTTTGTAAGAGATTATTAGATCCTTAATAAATAAATTAATATTTCTTTCATTACACTTATCATGGCTTTTTTGAGGATTTAATTAAGGATTTAATTACAAGAAATTTATTTAATAATATTTCACTCCATATGGTGATTCTTGATCTGAGGCAGATTGATGTACTTTTTGATGTTCTTTCCATGCCAACATTTGATGCTCTGAGGAACAGAAATAAGTTGGAGCTACATGAACACCCTTTCTTCTCAATGAAGCACAAAAGTTACATTCATACATTGATTCTTGACCACAAACAACACACGGTTGATTCACTGGGACCCTACGAGATGATTTAGTAGGAGTAGCTGGGGTAGTAGGGGTCTTGGTTGGAGTGGTGGTTTTAGTTTCTTCTTGTTTTTCACTATTTCCAAAAGGAGAAAATGCACTCTTACCAGAAGAAAAGCTTGGGAAACTGTTAGAGTTAGAAGTATTGTTAGACATGAAAGGACTGTTTGCTCCAAATCCTAATCCTCCACTCGATACAAATCCTTTGGATGGAGATGAAAAGCTTGTATTATCATTGACATTGGCAGGAGGTTGATTCCAAGTTGAAGAGCTAGATTCACTTCCCCATGTACTACCAGATTTGTTATCAAAGTATGAGAGGAATGCAGAGGATGTAGAATTGGAATTATTGTAGGCATTAATCAAATTACTTGAGGTTTTAGGAAGGGGTGGAGAAGGGGATTTTTCAGAGAGTAGTGAGTCAGTTACAGAGTTGGCAACCTCTTGGTGATGGTTTAAGGAATAAGAAGGTGAAGGAGTTGTTGAAACACTCTGGGAGAAATTATGTTGATTGGCCAAGCCAAATGCTGATGATCCAGTCATAATATCCCATGAAAAACCTCTTGGAGCATTATTTAGTGAGTTTGAATTGTCAAAGAGTTGCATTTGTGAGAATTGTGACATTTCATTGGATTGATTAGATATTGGAGAGGATGGGAATCCAAAATTACTTCTATCTTTGACTCTTGGTGAGCTCACAATAGGACTAGCTCTTGGAGTATTACTCATATTCAACCCATTATTAATCATATCAAGAGGATTCAGGGTTGGTGTTGTACTGTTTGATCCGCTTTGGCTCTTTTTAGATCCTTTAGAAAGTTGATCGAGTGAAGGATATTCCTGTTCATATTGTCTAGATGGTGCATTATTTGGAATTCCAAGTACTTGTCCTCCACCAACTGGATTTGGTATATTCATTCCTCCTATGAAAGCATTTCCTGGCATTAATCCCACTACCATATTACTAGGGTATTGAATATTTCCAATAATATTACCTCCTCTCACTAGTAAACCTCCAGGTTGTTGTGCTCCGAAATTACTTGTTGTAAACTGTTGTGGATTAGTAGTATTAGGAGGTGGTTGTTGTGGTTGTTGTTGTTGAACAATAGGAGGTTGATTAGCAAGAGCACCAAGAAGAGATGATGAAGCAAGAGGTGTTTGCCAGGCAATTGTTGGTGTTGTTTGTTGAGGATTTAAGAGTGGCGATGGTGTTGCAGATGTTAATGGAACATTAGTGTTTGGAGAAGGTATGATTACCTTATTTGGGATTGGTTGGGAAGTTGGAGTGGTGGATGAATTTGTTGTAGTCTTATTTGTAGAAGTATTCACAGTCAAGTTGGCTGTTGATTTCTTGGTATTGCTGGCTGTGGTTGTTGGTTGGACCTTAGTTGTGGTTGGAGTTGGTTTGGTATTGTTGGCAACCGAATTCTTTGTGGCATTGGATGAAGCATTTCCCTTTTTAGAGGCATCAATCCATTCCTGTTCGCTTGGTCTCGGAGTATCACATAATTTACATCTACTTAAAGAATTTACATTCAAATAGGTGCATTCACTACAGCTCCACTTGTTTGCAGAACCAGTGCTACCAGTACTAGAAAATGAATTGGTAGAACTTGTTGAACTTGTAGAATTGGTTCTTTTCCTTCCTGTTGAATAATTTGAGCTGGTTGAAGCAGGAGTTGTAGGAGCAGTACTTTTAGCTTGTTGAGCCTTTTTGGTTTGTTTTAATCGTTGTTCCTCATTATGTTCCTTAATATAAGCAGCCCACAAAGATGAAGTTCCAATAATTTCTGACATTTGATCACCAAGTTTTTCCACAGTAGGTATCAACTCAATGCACTTATCTATGAGTAATTGTTTGAGTGTTGCACTGATAGATATTATACTTTCATCATCAGGAGTTTGACTTTCAGAGGTTGTATGTAAATGCTTAGAGTTTAGTGAGGCACCCTTCTCATCATCTGGATCCAGAAGAGTAATTCCTGTCATATTCGTTGCAGGTAAATTCTGCATAAACTCTGAGGCAGAAATCAAATCTTTGTGTAACCGAATTGCAGCATTGTTGGATGTTGTAAGTTTGGATAACATTTTTTCATCGGTTATAGTTTGTATGGACTTTTGAGATCTTGGAGTTTTCCATTCTTTCAACTCGCTAATACTCTTTTTCAAACGATCTATTCTTTCCTTAATGTGTCTCACACCAGCAAAAGCCTCAATTAGTTCATAAATTTGATCTGGTGATAATTCATTTACACTAGCCATTTTACATATCGAATCGAGAATTGGAAATTCACTTGCATGATTATGACTTGATTTGTCCCAATCTTGAATGATTTCCTCAACTCGATCATCAATACTAACTTCTACCAATTTACCATTCTTTTTAGCTTGACATGTTCTGTGTTTCATATTTCTATCACCAACTACAGCAACATAATCAGCAATTGAATTTGTTATTACTTCCTGAAGATGATCAGGCTTAATAAATTCATGATCATCGGGAGAACTTGGTACCTCCTTGGTATAACAACCAAGCTGTGTATAAACATTAATACCTCTATTTAAAAATGTATCTTGAATTTGTTGAGCATAATTTCGTACTCTAACATCTGCAGCAAATAAAACAATAATATGTAATAAAGGTTTTCTACTTAAAAAGGCTTGTGTAATAGGATCTAATCCATTTTTGATATTACTTAAAGTTTCACTATGATTAGAAACATTCATTAAATTATTTGATGAAGAGTAGTGAGTGGAATGATATCTACCACCCGAAGTAGTATTAGAGGATGTTTTTGATAAAATTCTTGGATTATTTGTACTTGAGCTATTTCGTGATGAATTCGAAGAATATGAAGAATGTGTAGATCTAGGGGAAGAAACTTGAGAGGAAGATTGATTATAAGATCCACCATTATTATTTGATGATCCGTAAGAGGAAGAAACATGCTGAGATTGAAATTGGCTTGGTCTTGGTATTAAAGAAGATGAGGAATTGTTAGAGTACTTTCTTGATGATGAAGCCTTTGTACTATCTTCAGAAGTTGTACTTCTTGAATCATTTTCTTCATAATTTTCCTTACCATAGCTACTTTCATCGTCTTGATAATCATCATCATCCTCATCGTCATAATCATCCTCATGATGGCGATAAACTGGTTGTGATGAATAAGTAGTATTACTTCTATAGTTCGAATTATTATTACTATATGAATTATTACTTGAATTTACACGGTTTTGATTTTTCAATATTGTAGGTGGAGTTTTTGTATAGTCGTGAGTTTTGATATTTTTCGATGCTGTTGTTCCACCACCTCTAGAGTTATTAGTTCGGTGCTGAGTCATTTTGTTTTAAAAAGAGTGCTGATGATGAAATGTTGATACTATTATTATCAATGAAGAAAAACCTTTAAAATTGTCGGATGATCAAAAAAGCCTTGTTTTGAATATTATATTGCGCAGCACCAAATATTATTGCAATAACTTTAAAAAGGTGCAAAAAGGCTTGTTGGCTAATTTTTGAAAAATTCACTTGTTGAAAAACAAATCTATTATTTGATGTTGTTATTGTTGTAGAATTTAAAAATTGTATTCTTCTTGTTGATGATTTTTGGAAAATAAATGATGATGATGAATCTCTACAAGCCACACACAACAAAAATCGAATCTTTTTCTATTGGCAATCTTTTTCGTCCTCGAGAGAAAAGGTTATTTTTTACTATTGGTTTTTGCGCCAAGAATATTTTGAGAGTTTTGGTTGTTTCATCAACATAGCCTTGTTTGTCTAATACAGGCCAACTTGGAAGTTTACGTTTTGATCAAAGTTTAAAAAATTGAAAAAGTTCATAAGCTCGCGATGTAATAGGCTCATGATGGTTTTTTTGTTGTAGTTCATATCATTAATTAGAAGAAGGATTAAAAAAGATTAAAAAATTAGGAATGAATAATTGCATCTGCACATATTATATTATTAAATAATTAAATATAATTAATTTATGTGATGAGAAAAATTGCATTCCGAACTATGTCTTCCTCAGTAAAAACAACTGATCACACCTTACAAATTGGGAAGATGATGATAATGTGCAATTGTTTGTGGAAGGTTAATTATCTGACACATCCTAAAAGCGTGGCAACAGGGTTTCTATTCTGGTGATTAATTGGCAATTACGTACCTTAAGAAAATCATAGAAAATGCAAGGTTTGGATTCAAGAATGCTTGGACATTGGATAAGATATCTACAAAATAGTTTCTAATGAGCTACAATCCAACATGCCATATTCAGAAAGTAACTGTATTTTTTACTCTTGACCTGTTGTAAAAGTTTGTTGTACCCGAGGACCTCTCACTTATTGTTGAAATTATTACTGAAGCGCTGCTAGTTGACCAAACATTGTGTTATCCTAATACTGGTCACCAACTAACTGGCTAATCTTTAGGTACAAAAAAGACTGATTACCAAATTGTAGATACGCAACTTTTCTAACGTGCTGAAGAGCTTTGTTGGAAATATTGTTCATAATTAGCTCATACTTTTAAAAGGGCAGCTATTACCAGTTATTATGTATGTGATGACGGACAGCTGTCATTTTTACATCATGTAGAGCCAACACAATCCACAAAAAAGAACGATTAGTTGACAGAAATCATGTGACTTTTGGTATTCAGCACCAAGATAATTATTCCGCAATACAGAAACTGATAGTACGTTTTTGCATCAAAGCTTTCATTTCTTAAGAGAACTGCAACCCCTCCTCACACATTATAATTGACTATTGAAACTGGTTGTAACAAATTGCCTTTTCCTTCACTTGCTTTGTGAGTTGTTGGAACCCCACTTAATTTACCCAAGATTCTGCACGTTATCCTTTCAATATGTTTCTCTGTTGTTGGATGCAGAGCCACAAGGCAACAACATTGAGAAAAGGAAGGAATGCAAATGTGTTTCGTCTATTGAGAAGTAGCTTACCAATTTGCTTCGGACACATTGGTCCAATCATACCACAAAGAGTAGACAGCTACAAACCTTCCATTAAAAACGTAAGAGGCACTTCCATTGTTAACATCACAACTTCTCCTGTCTATTTGTTGTTTCCATCCGTAATATTGACCGACCTCACTTAACAAATTGATTTCAGACAAGAAAAAATTGTGTCAACCCTAATTGCTAGCCTAAATTTTCACACAACACACAATATTTCTCCTACAAGTCCCTCGACACTCTAATTACTACTACTTTGTGTTAACACATTTGGTCCACTTGTATCCAACAGGTTAAATAGCACAAATGTTGATTGTCTCAAATTGACATGTCTTTCCAACACCATCCCTATAATCCCAACTCTTCTAGAACAAAACGAGAACGTTTTAATTGGTCCTCTTTCATGGAGAATCAAGCTGAGGGTGTTGGTTCTTCTTCATCATCAAGTAATTCACATAATAATCAGTTATTGATTACAACTACTATTCAACCACAGCATCATCATCAACAGAATCAACAACCAACACTTTCAGATGCTTCTTCATCCAATAATTCACATGCCACCAAATCATCTCCACATGATAATTCAATTCTGATTCATCAATCCAAAAAGCAACAAGATGAAACCCCTATGAAACAACAACATTCCATGCCACGCTATTTTGGTGACACACCTTTAATGTCAGCTAGCAATTCTATGGCAACCCAACCCTCTTACATGAACGAACATCAAGGGATCCAAATACTACCCCATCCAACCACTATTATCAATCCTCCAATCACACAAACAAATATCTTGAACAGTCCCTTGACTATTCAAGGCAACAACACAATGCCCATTACCATTCAGCAACCACATGGGATTATGAGGATGACAAACAACAATACAGAGACAAGAAAGTCAAACAACAAGAAGGAATATCAACAACATGGAAAAGAGAAAGAGGAATATAATATTCGACTACCTTCCATTTTTGAATGGTGGCATGAAGATAGTCCTCCAACATCATCTAGCTCTCCTTCAAACAATCCTTTCAGTTTTCCTCCTGCTTCCACGAATACCCAATTTTTTGACAAGACTCATTCACCACCTCCTTCTTCTTCATTTGTTCCAATTTCGAATTATCATGACCAACATGCCAATTCTACTACGAGTTTTACTACTTTTCGGAAGAAACGTCATTCCCCAGATTCACATGCAGCCATATCTCACGATTTCACACAAATAGTAGCACATCAACAGCTGTTAGATAATAGTCCTCGTTCTCAATCTCCTCCAAATAATAACAATATTAATAATTTGAATAATTCTATTAACAGTAGTGGAAGACATAACACAGTAACAAGTAATATTTCTTCTACTCTAAATGCTACTCCAACAAGTCAATTATCAAAAAAGAGGAAAACCACAAAACCTACTGCCACTGTAATGATACCCTCAACGAGTTCAATCGCTCCACAACAAGATTCCTTTCTTTTACAAAATGAATATGAACAATTTAATAAGGGAGAGCATGAAATGCAGAAAAAAGGAAGAGGAGAAAAGATTTTCAAATATTCTTACTATCAATATAACAATACGAGTTCAAACAATAAGCAATAACATTTTTGACATTGAGAAAAATTTTGACATTTTCGAGAATTGTAAATAAATTAAAATTTTTATTCGAATATTTCCACATTAATACAAATACCCATATGAAAAAGTAAATGGGCATGCGAGAGCAGCGGAACATGCACAATAATGACTGGTTGTTAACTCTTTCATGTAGTTTCTTCCTTCTTGGATTTAATTCTTGCGATGGCAGTTGCCATCTTTAACATGTTATTTTGTTTTCACACAAATGTTGAGAAGCTGATTTTAATTGGAGTGAGTAGCCAGAGGGTTGTTGTTTGTGCAAGCATTAAATATTTGGGTTATTCTTGTTTGGATTACATGTAACAGAGTTGATGAACAAAATATAAATGGTCTAATTCATACTTGCTGTAAATTAATGATCCTATTAAATATCATATAATAATATTGTTGAACATCCACTTTCTGTTGTTCATGATGTAGAAAAATTGCACTGATTACATTCTCGGAGTTAAATCAATAATTTCACAGCTGTCGTTGTCGTGACATTTTTTTTCTGAATATTCTTCAAGTACCATTACTGTTCAATTATTTTATTTTTAGACATAACAACGAGGCTCATATAGCTCAGTGGTAGAGCATTTGTCTTATGAGAAATGAGGTTAGCAGATGGCCGAGGGTTCGACCCCCTCTATGAGCAGCTCAAATTTTTTTATTCAACTTTGCAATAACAGTGATTTACAGGGCTAATTAAAATAAGCAATAGCTTATTTAAGGATTTTCCAAATCATATGGAACAACTCTACACTAGTATTACATTTCCACCTATTAATCTTTTGAGATTCAGTAAGTGCTGTACCTCTAATGTACAACCTCCTCCTCCTCAATAAACATCACAACATCTACACAACCAATATATTTATCCATCAACTACAGTTGTTTTGCGAATCAAGCATTATTTTAGCCTCAATACAGCAAAAAAAAATGAAAGAGGAAATTGAGTGCGAAATTGGCTCCTCACTGCCAATTTGTTCTGTTGATGATGTTGCTGCAGTAGGTGATGGAAGATTTGAAGAGGCCGGTGCTGGTTGTAGTAGTAGCAGAGCTAGGATGGATATGAATTTAAAATTGTCATCATTAGAAAAATCATCTTTATCAGCACCTTCATCGTCAAGGCAGTTATCCACTTCTTTTGTTGGAAATAATAATAGTAGTACTAATATGATGGTTGTTCAACAACAACAACAACAACAACAGCCGAGGAATAATTTTGACGGCAATGGTTTAAAGCAAGAAAAACCATCAACACAATTAGTGGAATCGAAACCGAGAACGGACTATCCAGATTATCATCAAGACAAGAATGGAAAGAAATATGTAAATAATCAAGAAGAAGAAATTCAAAAGAAGAGTAGACTGCGGAAATTATATATTAAATACTTTAGGAATGTTTTTTTGGCTGATGAAGACGATCAATTGAAATATCAAATGAAAATACGAGCAGCAGAGGAGCAATACAAGATACTAATACTTTTAGGACTTAGTTTGAATTTAATCACGTCAATATTCTATATTGAATGGAATTTTATTAGACAAGTCAACTTTTTCTCATTGTGCTTCCTTGACACCTTTTTGGATATTGTGGTGCAGTTATTACTAATATTTTGTGGAGCTGCAAAGGATTTGCCAACACTGGAATTGGCTCACGTTTTTAAGAATTTAATTTTGGGCTCAGTGAGAGCTGTTAATCAAATCTATTCAGGGTTCTACTCACCCATATGGATAATGAATGGCTTTGCATTGCTTATATTTTCTCATGTGGCGTTTTTCAGAAATTCACTCTCTCTTATATCCTGTCTGACCCTCATTTTCAGTTCCATGTTTGGGCAGTATGTATCTTTCCAAGTAATGTTTTCAGAAGTGGAGAGGGGAGGAAGATTCATCACACTCACTCATCTTGAGAAGCAAACACCACACATGCATATGGTCTTGAATTCATCTATTTATTTACAAACTATTCTACAAAATACCATTATACAGGTGTTCATTCTTGCATTGGGAATCATGTTCTCGAGAGATGTTGAAGAGCAGTACAGTAGAAGTATCCGATTTGAATATCAAATCAAAACTGAAAGGTTTTTAAATGCATCAAAAACCAAGTTTATTGGAAACTTGTCTCATGAGGTGAGTGCTATTCTATTATTTGTACATTTTCAATTAATAACTATTTAAATTAATTATTTTAATTTTGAAAAATAGATGAGGAATCCATTACATGGAATGATTGGAATTATTGAAATTTTGAAAATAGAAATTAAAAAGATTATTGACACACTGAGCCAAACGGATTTTAACAAACATGAAACAAGAGAACCAGTAATTAAGGAGGTAATCTCTGCTAGTGAATCGAACATTGACCTCATCGATGATATACACAGTAATGCAAGAATGCTCTTGAATATATTTTCCAATTCGCTTCAAATAAGTAGTCTCGAGTTGGGTCAATTGAAATTGAATTATAGCCACTTCAACATTCTGGAAATGAGCGATTCCATCATTTCAGTGTTTTCAACCATTGCAAGAGACAAGGGTCTTGTACTTCAGTCATTCTTTGATGTTGAAAATGTTCCAATCGTACTCAAAGCAGACTCGGTAAGACTCTCTCAAATTTTAATCAATATTGTATCCAATAGTGTCAAGTATACAAGGAATGGAAAGGTTATCTTCACTTGTGGAACAGTTGACAGATCAGATGCAGACTTTCCATTCAAAGAAGAGAGGATTTCTCTCGATATTGGAGAATCTGAGCCTATTGAAGAGGATAATATTTGCTTTTTAAAAATTGAGTGTAAAGATACAGGAATTGGAATTGCTCCTGATCAGTTGGAAAAGTTATTTGAACCTTTTCATATTGTTGAGGAAAAGACTGTGAAACAAAATATGGAATTTGATAGGTACTATACCCAATCCGTTGTTAACACTAACAATTCATTCAACGATAGACACGGCCTCGGATTGAGCATCTCCCACAAATTGATTCAATTAATGAGGGGAAAGATTATTGTAAAGAGTAAAGTCAATGAAGGAACGACAATCACTCTCTACATTCCAACAATCAAAATTCCACAAGAGGAATCGAAACAGTATTCTGAATGCATACATAATAAGATTAAAGAATTGGAAACGAGCGATGTCAGAGAAGTATTAATTTTAGACGACGATGACGGAGTGAAAGATGTTCTTCACAAGTATTGTGCATTTGTTTTCAAAAAACCAATCAGAGAACTATCCACTGAGAAGGATGCCATAGATTTTTTCAATAGCACAACCAATCTTAATAATTGTTTGATACTGTACAATTCAAACAAGTTTTCCTCTCCGTTCTCCATGAATATTAATGCGAAGGAAAATATCATCATTCAGCTTTGTTCTCGATCAACAACATCCAATTTGAACTCTAACACACTCTATCTTCCTTTCAAATTTGAAAAGTTTATCAATATTTTGTACAATAATATTGTTGTAAAGAATAAGGAAAATGACAAGTCATTCCATATTGATAAGGTTGCAAATGGCGCCAAGAGAGCTCTCGTTGTCGATGATAATGATGTCAATAGAAAAGTACTTCAGAAATTAATGACCCTTCTTGGCTTTGAAGTGGAAACAGCTGCTGATGGTTTGGAAGCTTTTGAGATGGTGAAAAAAACGTCAAGACCATACGATATTATTCTAATGGATCTGCTAATGCCAGTCCTTTGCGGAAAGGAGAGCTGCAAACTCATGAGAGATTTAAAATGCTCTGCCAAGATTATTGCTGTCACTGCAAACATTTGGGAAAGCATGGATACCATTCAACAGGCAGGATTTGATTCTGTTTTGAGGAAACCAGTCATGCTTAATGACCTCCGAAAAGAACTCTCTAAATATCTTAACTAGATGGAATTTAATGATTATTTAATTTACTGCTTCAATTAATGTGGACGGATCGTAAAAGTAATAACAATTCTTGATGATTTTTCAAAACATAATTAGTTGGATGTATTCTCCAATAATTGATTGACACTATCCGATATCAATTTACCAGTGATCTCTATTGACAGAGTTATATTTTGAATAAGAGAGAAATTATTAGATATTATTCTTGATAATTTACAATGCTATTTCATTTTATTGATTCTTTGCATATTCAATCAAAGAAGTTGGCTTTACATCAAAGAGATTATTATCAAGCTTTTCAACAAGTGACTTTCCAGAAACAATTCCCCATTTCAATTGACTAAAAGCGATTGAAAGGAATTCTTCAGGAGCAAAACCATTCTTCAACTTTTCTTGGATTTGGTTGAGTAAATCTTGAGCTGATCCAGCACGAACCAAAGTTGCTTGTGGACCCACAACAATGTCAGCCACTTCTTTCAAGGTCAATTCATCACCTGCAATGTTAATTGATTTGTTTTTCAAGTTTGGATTCAAAGCAGCTTGAACAACATATTTGGCAATATCAGCAGTGTCAGTCAATTGAACCTTACCATGTAAATCTCCATAATATTTGTAAGAATCACCTTCCTTTTCAAAGAGGAAGTTTGGATAGAATGCAAACTTGTAGAAAATACTTGTATGAATCAGTAAATAGTCAACTTGAGTTTGATTCTTCAAGTCAACAACAAGTTTCTTCTTTGGATCATTGAGAAGAAGTTCACCAAATTCGAAATTTTCATAATTTGAACCAAAGCTTGATGGAATAAACTTGTTTACACCAGCCAACTTGGCAGCATTCAACAATTTCAATTGACCATCATAGAAAACTGAATGATCACCAGAAACTGCACTCACAATGACTTGAATTCCCTTCAATGATTGAGCCAATTCTTCAACAGTTGAACCAACAACATCTCCTTCAATCAAGTGAGCTCCCAACTTGACCAATTCTTCAACCTTTGTTTCACTTCCCTTTCTAACAAGAATGTGAGTTTTAACACCTGATTGACTAAGGAATGCTTTAGTAATTTGAGAACCAAGGAAACCACTGGCACCAACAATGACAACAGATGAATAATTATTAGAGTCAGACATTTTAATATATTTGTTTTGATTGTTTTTTTTAAAGTTTGTTATTTTGTTTGGCAAAGACTTATTGCGAAAGAAATATCTATTTATATTATTGGAAGAAGATAGATTATACGCACGGATCCAGGTCCGTAATGAGGACAGTTTCTGATAACCGGTCAAGAAAATGGCAAAGTTGACATGTCATGATGGAAATTCCTTTCTGTGAAATGTTAGAAATTTCAAAGAACTTAAAAATCCAAATGGAAAATTCCAAAAATTATTTAATAATTCTTTTCATTGTAATAAATTTACATGTTTATTCCATGAAAGATTTAATAATTGTTTGACTGTCAGTAATCTTCTTCTTTGGATCAGCAATTGGAAGAATGGAACCATCTTGACATTGAATATACAACACAGATTCATCATTTGAAAGTTTCATTGCTTGGAATTTGGAAATTGATTCAGGTCTTGCTGTAGATCCATAATTTTCAGAATCCAAATTAATGTAGTGAATATTGTCACTAGTCAAAACCAATAACAAGTGTCTACTTGGTGACATGAACATATCCAATACTATTTCAATTAACAATTCTCATGAAAATTAATCTATGAACACTTACCTTTTTCACATGATGGAATAGTTCTGAAATTGTACATTGGAGAAACGTCACTCATCAAGAACATGAACATGTTGTGATATTCTCCCTTTCTGGACCCATTAATCTTCTTGCAATTAACAAAATCAGGAGTATTCTCATCTGCATGAATAAACACAACATTGGCATCATGTGAAACCAAAGCATGATGAATTCCAAATTCTTTAAACTTGTCAAATGAATAGAGATGATCTTCAACCACTCTCTTTTTGACAATCTTGTTAAAAGTAACAGATCTCAATCGGTAGTCATTGCAGAACATGTAAACCTTATTACCTTTGCCACCTTCGACCATGAAATTGAAACTTGTGCAAGTGGTGGTGCTGTCAGGGAAAATTTTGACAGCTTCAATCAGTTTGACAATTTCACTGCCATTCCAATCAAAGCGAATGTAGGTGGCATCTTTAAGGAAGACGAAAGCAGTTCCAAATTGGAATTTGATACTTTGAATTCCATGCATGGCGATACTGTAAAGTTTAGTCAAAGTTTCGTAATTCCAAATGGCCAATTCGCTCTCAGTCCATGAGAAACCAACTTGATAGTCATCACTGTGGGTGATACCCAAGACTTTACCTTCATGAATCTTGTTTCGAATAGGTGTGCCATGGGAAGCAGCAGAATCATTTAATGTGATAGACGAAAGTGTACCATCTTCTCTACCAATAATTAACTGTTGAGTAGTATTTGAATTGTTTGGCTTGAAAGCGTAAAAGGCAGTGAATGACATTTTTTTAAATAAATCAAAGCAATGATGATCGTTTGATTTGATTTGAGAGTCAATTGAGTGTTAAATACCTAAGGCATCAAATCTCGAGATATGCAAATGAATGTTTCAGCACATTTTCAATGTTGTTAATACGAGTTGTGCAAGGCAAGAATGGAAATATCCAGCAAGATACTGCAACACTGTTGTCGCATTTATACACTTGTTTTTGTCCGTTTTACAATTACAGCTCACCGCTCCAATTAGCCGTTTAAAAAAATAAAAAAATTCTAATATAATATGAAAATTTTAATTTAAAAAAAAATCACCAATGCTCACTGATTAGATCCTTACCACAAGGGATGAAGGTCATCAAAGAGGTGTTTACACCGATAAGTACATCTGAATATTGAAAAGGAAGTTGTATCTTATTCTCTTGCAAGCTTGAATATTATTAGCTGAAGCTGTTCATCACGGATAATACCTCTACTAACACATGGTGATGAAAAATAATAATATTATTTAAATATATCTAATATATTATTCAACAACCTCCGTGGAGATTGAACATGAAAAAATCTTACGAACAAACTGAATTTCCGCCACTAATACGAAAAATATCAAAAACCAAAAAAAATTGGCGCTTTTTCATTGGTTCATCACGCGTATTTTTTGATCATCATCAAATATTATTTATAATTTAATTATTCTTTAATAAAAAACCAAACACATAATTGTTAACAATGTCAAAGAAGGAACTTTTAAAGGTTATTGTCTTGGGAGATTCTTCCGTTGGTAAGACTAGTTTGATGAATCAGTTCGTTAGTAAAAAGTTTTCAACTCAATACAAGGCTACTATTGGAGCAGACTTTTTAACGAAGGAGGTTATGATTGAAGATAAGATGTGTTCCTTGTCAATTTGGGATACTGCTGGTCAAGGTTTGTTTATTGGATATTTAAATTTATTATAATTATTAATAACGAATTTATTGTTGAACGTTTCTAAATATTATTACTAATATTATTGGATAAATACATATTCTTATTGGAAATAATATCAAACAGAACGTTTCCACAGTTTGGGATTTGCATTCTTTAGAGGATCCGATGCTTGTGTACTTGTTTTTGATATTACTGTACCAAAGACATTTGAAAATGTTAATAATTGGAGAGATGAATTCTTGATGCAAACCACTCCAGAAGATCCTGATAATTTCCCATTCGTACTCATTGGAAACAAGGTTGACATGGAAAACATGAGACAAGTCCAACAAAAACAGGTCACTAATTGGTGTAGAAGTAAGGGCAATATTCCATATTTTGAATGTAGTGCCAAGGATGGTACCAATGTAGAAAATGCCTTTGGTATGTAGACAAGTTTGTTATTATGTTGTTAATAATTGTGAATTGTAGTAACTTTGGCAAAGAGAGCATTATCAGTGGCTAAGGAAGATATTATTCAAAGAAATGAAGGGTTGACAGACTTTGGAGACGAACCAAAGCCTCAACAAAACACTGGTTGTTCTTGTTAATTATAAGCAAGAGATTAACTTGTAATTGTATCATACTATCTAATTTATACACATATTTGTACATATTTTCTACTTTATAAATTATTGTTTGATTTTACACGAATTGATAATATTATAAATACTGACAACTTTAATTGTCCTTTAATCTCTTAATATCCCTAAAAACCTAACCCTTGACATGATGAAATAATTACATTTACAATTGTCTCTATATTAGAGAATTTAAGATTTGGATAAACAGTTGTGCCATAACTACTTTACCTGGCTTATGGCTTGTGTTAAAATAAGGTTAAAATCAAAAGAAAGACTAAAATTTCCTAAAATACAATGGATACCTAGTTGGATGGAGGCCATTTCATGCCTTAATGGAGGCATGAATTTTGCCATTCTTCATTTCGCATCTCTTTTACCATTCCAATCAAGTTACCGCATGTGTAATATAGAATTATCACATCCAATATTATACCTCTATAACATTTATAATAATCTCAATAATTCAACAAACAATTAATCATTTAATGTGATAAATACCTCTCCTTAAGATAGTGGGTTCAATACGGGAAATATATTTTACCTGCGATTTTTTGAAAACGCCAAAAACCAATTCACTTCCTTAATTAGCCCTCGAATTTCAAGTTTGGTTTTCTCCTCCTACGTAAAAAACAAAAGAAAAACGCCAAAATCTTAAAAACCCCTTAACAAATCAACCTTAATTGCCGAGTTGAATCTTGAAACAAACTCTAAACTCTATATTTTACAGAGAAAAGTAGCTTGTTAAATATTGATTGATTAATAATAATAATGGAGGAGAAGAAGGTGATTAACAGTATTACCATTTCATCTTCGGACGCCAGCAATGAAGAGTTTCTAGATTATAAAAACCCTCATGAATCCAATTCGGTAGGAGGACATAACGAGAGTGGTAACAATGTAAGAAATACTAATAATACTGTGGGAGCACCATCACACATTGGTGGTGGCTCATCAACAATATCATCGGGTCAACAATCATCAGCTCTCACTGGTAATAACAAATTTATAACTCTGAGAGAAACCCTATTTCAATTCCTAATATCACTTAATGTTAAAACGCCTAAGGTTAATTCCAAAAGAGGTGCCTTTATTAATTTTCTCTTATACTCATACCTATTGTATATAACTGTGATTATTTCTTCGAGCCCTAGCTTGATATCACAAGATCCAACAACCTCTACATCATCATCATTGAATAGTTCTAATAGTATGTTATGGGGAGGTATTCCTGGATGGATTTGGAGAGTACTCTTCTATCCAATCAATCTAGGGGCTGAACATTATCCGTATGAGGCAATTGTTTCACTCTTGGCTATATTTGTGGCCATTGAGGGAATGGCCTTATTTTTCTTCTACTTGTTCAAAGTTTTTGTAGATAGGGGAAGTAAGGTCGTGCCTAGAATGAGGATAGCGCTTAGGATATTCTCTATGGTCGTATTATTCCTTTCTCCCTTCATTGTTTGGATACACTCCATTCCTATGGCTATCTATTCTTCAAATGGGTCATTGACTCACTTTCCAACCATTCAGTACAATTCTCCAATGAACATTGCAGCTATAGTCATTGGATGTGTTGGCATAGTACTAACAATTATTATAACACTGATAGGATCCTATATTGTTGTGGAAACAATACCTCCTTCGTTGAGATATATCTTTTTTGCTGCTGAAAGAGTTTACCCTCTCACTGCCTTATTCATTTTCAACCAATTATCAGTTTTACTCACTGTAATATGTGATGTGAATTATGTAATTGTTGGCTCCTCTTTAAAAATAGTTCTTTCACTGCTATTGATTGGAATTTTTGCTAATCGATTGCCATTCTTTAAGAGATTTGAAAATTCAATATTGATTGGAATTTTATGTGCCCGAGTTGTTGGATCGATTGGTCCAATAGTTAGTCATTCAATATTAGTGAATAGTAGTGGTCTTTCTTCTCAATTGGTGGAGACAATTGGCGGATCTGTTACTGGAGGAACATTGGTGTTAATGATTGGATTTTTCATTCTCTCAACAACAATATTTCAAATTTACCTTATTTTGATGACAAGAGGTGTTAAAAAATCCCTCAGAGAATTATTCAACAACAGAAAAACCTCCAAAACAGAGAGTATCAAATATTACATGAACTGTGAGGAAACACATACTTTGAAAAAGTTGCTCACCTTTATGAAATTTTCCTTAAATAGTTTTGAAGAGAAGGAAGATTCAGATTTTGAGATTTGTAACAATTTAGTTCAGAGCTGTATGAATACCAAAGTTGCAATTGATGTTGAATATTTAATCTTATCAGGAATGTACTTTGGTTTCTTTGGCGATGCTGATGCTAATTTGACGAATTCTGTGATTTCGATTGGAATAATGACGAGAGGATTGAAGCACCAACCTAACATTATTCAAAAATTCCACATTATTCTAAGAACGAGGGAGATTGAATCCATAGCCTCTCAATCCAATGCTTTCAACCTTGAACTCAAGCAACAAATGAGCTCTCTGGATAAGAAACAAGTTCTCATCATGTATTTTCACAGAGAATTCTTCAAAGAACTCTTGAGTGATAAGCCACACATTGTCAAATTGGAAAATATTAACAGAACTGTCACTAAAATGGTGAATGACTGTGATAATAGATATAGAAATTTGGCAGCCATGCACCGAAACAACAAGACTCTGTTAAGATCATATGCTGTATATTTGGAAACCTTGCGTTTTGAAAAGGAGGCAGCTCAAGAATTATATGAAGAAGCCAATACTCTCGAGGAGGAAGAAGTCAAGAGAGGAAGAAGACCCACTCACAAAACAAGTCGTTTCTTTGTCCCTCAAAAAGGTGGTTCTAGAAATAGAGTCTTTCCAGTAACAACCACTTCAGAAATGAGAAGGGATTTCACACCCGCTAATGATGACGTTCAAGAGATGGTTATTGTCGATGAAGAGAATTGGGATTCTGTCAGTGCCATGCAAGATGAAGGAACCAAGAAGGAGATTGTCTATCGAATGGCTCTCAATTCACCAGATGACAATAAGAATTACACAATTTGGTTTGCTCTATTTTGCTTTTTCACAGTCATTGTATTCGTTACTTGTTTGGCAACTTCATTATCAATCAATGACGAAACTTCGAAGAGAGTTTCACTTCAGGAGACAGTTTGCAGTTTGAGTTCAATACCTTCATTGATGGCTCAACAAATGAGAGCCATTCTAGCCAAGTTCAATCACGCCTCACATCCAGAGGATTTGGTTGAATTGGAAATTATCAAGTCAGTTTCTAGAAAACAAATAGAATATCTAATATCCAAGGTACAGCTTGTGCAATATGCTTCTACATCTGGGGCTTTTATTGAACAAGTTGTCAAGACCTATACGGATCAGAGTTGGGACTATTACATTCCCACAAAACAATTTGATGAATTGGCAGATCCATTGTATGATATTGGTAACTCATCGGTTGGTCAATTTGTAGATATGATTATTGATTCAGGAAGTGATATTATTGATGGAATGGAGGATTTAACCACTTTCAATAAGACTCTATCCAATTATCCGTTTCTTCTCATCTTCCTTAATAGAAAGCACTTGACAGAGGCATTTGATTCATTTTGTGTAACTTTTATTGAAGGATCAAAATATAGCTCCCAACAAGGAAGTATAATTTTTCACAGCGTTTGTTGTGGAGTTTTGGGACTTTACCTTGTATTCACCTCTATTTATCTTTTCGTGCTGAGAACAGAACTATTACAATTACACAGAATATTCAATAAGGTTTTCACAAAGGTTCCCAAAGATGAGACTGGTAAAATTTTCCATTCATTTGATAAGAAGGTCGAAGATGAAATTAGAAAAGAGAATAGAACTATTTTCACACCGCAGGCAATGTTCTTGTCTTTCACAATTGCCACTATTGTGGTAGTGGTTATTGTAACCATTTTGGTAATTGTAGAATTCAATATCAATGCTAGATCTGCAGAGTCGACCATGTTAGCAACCAATTCTATGAATACCGTAGTATTAAGCTCCATGGTTGTTAATTTTAACTTGTTAGAAATGATATTAGAAAGTCATTTGTATCCAATACCACAAGAAACCATCAAGAAGATTAATATTGAACAGCTGGCTATAGCGAACTTTGCTTGGAGAGCTATTTCTGTAGGAAGTGAATCGAATAATTACAAGAGTTCCATCTATGGAGTTTATGAAGAAATTGATCAGTTATTGAAAGGCAGTTGTGTGAATGCTACAGGCTCACCTGAAAGGCTGACAAACACTACTGAAATGATGGCAGTTCTAGATTGTATGGGAATGGAAGATTTAGTAGATATGTTTGTTTCTCATGCTACTGAATTCAATCAAGATTTTGCTGTCTCACTTAACGAACCTGAAACTGAAGTGGAAAATTACTTTTCACATATTTATTATGTTTCGATTTATCTTTCACAAAAATTATTTGAATTTATCAAGACATTTGTTTCACATTCAAAGAATGCATCAATTGTCATTACATATGCATCTTGCTTTGGTGGATTGGGTATTGTTTTGGTTCTATTCTACTTTTCCTATACATTCCTTCAAAACTTTTGGGATGAAAAGCATCATGCTAGAACAATGCTCAACTATGTTAAGTGGAATATTTTGGAACAGAATAGAGAGCTTAATCAATTTGTTATTTCACACGAAATTGGTGGATTTACCTATTCCACTGTTGAAAAGATTGCAAATAAGGTAAAGAAAGGGATGAGTAGTGAAGAGGAGGAGGCAGAAGATCCAATGTCAATGACCATCTCAATTCTAAATGCAACCACAGATGGTAGTGTTATTTGTAATCATGAAGGTGCTATTCAAGTGTTCAACAATGCAGCTGAAGATATGTTTGGATGTAGAAAGAGTCAAGTTGTTGGTCTCGATATTTCAAATCTGTTCTCTATGGAGGATCAACCAAGAGTTTTGAAATTTATTACCTTAATGAATTCATCCAGCAATGTAGGAGGAGAGGTATTGGAAATAGATTGTCAGAGAAGAAACCAGACTATTTTCCCTGCCAAAGTCACTCTATGTGTCAGCTACTATAATAAGAAACCAATTTTTTCATGTTTCATTAGAGATGTTACAATGGAAAAGAAGCAAAATGCACTGATTCAAGAAGAAAAGAAGAAGAGTGAAGAACTCTTGTTGAATATTCTTCCAAAACCAGTTGCTCATAGATTGATGGAAGGTGAAAGAAATATTTCAGAAAAGTTTGGAGATGTTTCTGTTTTCTTTTCAGATATGGTTGGATTTACCAAATTTTCATCCCAGATGGAAGCTTCTGATTTGGTCACCATGTTAAATCAAATTGTGGAGGGATTTGATTCTCTCACTGATAGGCATGGATTGGATAAGATTAAAACCATTGGTGATGCCTTCTTTGCTGTAGGAGGTTTATATGCTTCAAAATCGAGCGACCATCCTGAGAGAGCTTTGAAATTCTCAATTGATGTTTTTGGATTTTTGAATCAATTTAATAAGAATGAAAAGAGGAATATTAATATTCGTATTGGACTTCATACCGGACCGTGTGGTAAGTAGTAACATGTTTATTCATGAATACTGAAAATTAAAGTTGGTGGAGTGATTGGTAAACTCAAATTTGCCTACGATTTGTGGGGTGATACAATCAATACTGCCTCAAGAATGGAATCTACAGGTGTCCCGGGAAGGATTCACATGAGCAGATCAACCTATGAGCGTGTTCATGACTTGGGATTCAAGTTTGAGGAAAGAGACGAAATTATGGTAAAAGGAAAAGGCAAGATGAAAACCTATTTACTTCACAGCAAGCACCACTTGCCAGCTTTGGAAGAATATGACATTACAGTTAGTACAGACGCTATTCCAGTGGAGAATAATGGATTGGAAGCAGCAAGATTAAATATTCCAAAAGTGAAAAGCATGTCTGGTCTCTCCCAAATATCAAACTTGGACGACTATATGGTTTCAAATAGGTCTGAAACAAGAAGTTATGGGTCCATGAGCCAAAGAGGAAGCGCTGAAGATTTTAGTAAATATCAATAAATCTGTTGTGGGCTATGAATTATTGGAAGTATTGGGTTATTTTGAAATGAAATGCTTTATTAAACATCTATCTTTCATTTTACAAGTCACCAATGGAAAGGTTGCTAGAACTTAAATGGGATTGTTTGGTTGAGCTGATGTTAGACATTTCGGAAGCCATCTTTACTAGATCTGCACTCAAAAAGGCAACACACTCAGAGAAGGTAACTTGTTGATTATTGTTCGGATCAATGGTGGAAATACTTGTCATCAATTCAGACTCATTACAATTTGGATTTACCGTCATTAATAATCTCTTAATCTCAACTTGGTTCAAAATACCATCTCTGTTGATATCAATTTCTCTAAATAATTTGACAAACTTGTTTAGGAACTTTTCATGTGATTCCAATTGGAAGTCCAATAATACATCGATAAACATCTTGAATGGAACCTTGTTTGACTTTTCAAAGCTCTTATTAGATTGTGAAGATCCTCCTGATTGGTTGAGAGAAGCTTTTTGACCTTCCATAACAGCGTCGTTAACTCTGATAATGACAGTGAGTGAATCTTCCTTATTGTACATGTACTTGATAATGTCAACCCATTCATCTTCATTCAAATCGCCATTCACTCTGTTTTGAATAATTTGAATTAATTCACTATCTACCTTCTTACTATACTTTCCTCTAAGGAATACCTTGAGGAGTTCAACTGTAGTGTCCTTAAGTTGTTTTTGAACAAATCTGAATTCTTCATCAATTTCATTTCTCAAAATCTTTCCAAAACATTTGACATCATTGTCTTCTCTGGAAAATCTCTTAACAGCAAAAGTAATGGCAGTAGCCCACTCGAAAACGAGGCTCTTTAAACCGTACTTTTGATTAAGGTATGTATATAAGTGTTGTTCCATGGTTTCTCTTGGTAATTGATTGTCGTGGCATTTCTGGTCAAATCTTTGCTTAGATTGATATATTTCTTCTATTACTTCTTTTAATTGTTTAAGACTTAGAGGTTTCAACTTAGTTGGTTTTGTTTCTTTTGGTTTGGCAGTACTTTGGTTCAAAACCTGGGTTGGAGTGTTTGTGACTTGAAGGGCAAGTTTCTGTCTATTGACTTGAATTTGATTGAGCCTATTCTTGTATCGTTCAATTTCTACTTTCAATTCTCCAATTTCTTCAGCCATTCTGCTTCTTTCCAGCTCTTGTTGTCTTATAATCTTATTCTTTGCCTCTTCGCTTTCAGATGCTAGCTTGTGAAGAGCTTCAGTCTCCTCTAATAATTGAGCAATGTCCTTATCTGCACTATCCAACTCTTTTTGGAGTGCCAATAATTTTGAAAAGCACTCCCCCGACACTGATTTGATAAGTGAATAGTAAAAATCACACAAATCAGAGTATGAATTCTTAACAATTGTTAAAATACTGGCTGCTTTCTTATCAGTTTGAGCCACCTTCTCGATAACATCCTCGAATGAGATATCAAAGAGTTGCTTCTTGCTATTGAAAAGTTCGGACTGATAATTGATCGAACCTTGTGGTGTTGTTTCTCTTTTCAAGTCGAGCAGTACTTTTAAGTTTGGAATCGAGTCAATTACGAAGGGTGTCTTCTTTCCCAAGTACAAACAGACTGCTTCGTGAAGTCTTTTTGCATCCTTAAAATCCTCAACACCAATTTCTTCACTAGTAGTGCCATTGCTTTGTGGGGTTGATGCTTCTTCTTGTTCTATTGGAGGGATATTATTTGTATCATCATTGTTCCGGTTATCTGTATTGTTGGTTCTTTTTGGTGATGAGTTGTTTTTGCTTGGTGAATATTGGGGAGGATCTGCATCAGGAAGATCTGTGAGTGCTGTTATATATTATTTAATATTAAATTATTACCTATTATCTATACTTACGAGTTCCATTAAAAGATTCCAAATTAGAAAGGGAAACGATAATTTCATCTTCCTCTTGTTCGTCAAGGGTAATATACAAGTGCTTGAGAGAAGGTAGGGAAAACAAGCCTGAAAGAACATTCTGTGATGAATTGAAATTGTTGTTTCGGAGATCCAAATATTCAACTCTTTGAAGACCACTCATATCTGAGGGTAAGTATCTCAACTGATTATTTGCAAGCCTTAAAACTTTGAGGTATCTCAACTTGGAGAGATCGACAAGAATTTCATCCAAAGTTTTTAAACCACAGTGCTCAAGAGAAACCTCCGTAGCATCTGGGTATTTGTTCATAATTTCGTTAACCTTTTCCATGGTTAATGATATATTATGATGATGAAGATTATAATAATTTAGCTGATGATGACTAAAATTCCCGCTTAAACCTTCTTTCGTGGTGTGATTAAGGCTTCACTCTAGTAGGTATTTTTTTTAAAATCATTAATCAAATCAATACTTGCAACGGATGGATTTACAGTGAAACTTGGCGCCACAGTAATCATAGCCTTTTTATTCACTCACTTTGCTTGTGATAAGATACGGTTTGGAAATGGTGAAACATCAAGGATAACAGAGAACGTCTATTACTTTTGATTATTTCTTAGAAGGAAAGTCTATACAATACATAGCAAACGCGATTCACAAATGTTCCAATAAAATCTTGTTCTTGATCATTTGGTATTCTTGGATCTTGAATAGTGACACCCTCAATCTTTGGTGAGCTGGATCGTTGTTGTAATTCTAGTAGTAATTCTGGCTCTTGTAACAATCTCTTCTTACACAAATAACAAGAGATAGTGTTGGAGAGGATTGAATAGTTAATGTGAAGTAAGTAATTTTGGCCTGTTGCACTACTGTCTGGAGTGATAATCAAGTGTTGAGCAGTGCCATCCTTTTTGAAAATACTCCCAGCCCTTTCTCCTCCATAAATATTCCACAACTCTGAGATGACATCATTCCAAGGTATATAGTTGGCCTCAAATATGGACAATGTAAAATCATAATCGGTAATAGGTGTCTTGATCCAAAGGGCGTCCAAGTCATTGAAGAGATTTTCACTAATCTTGAAATTGAGAGCCATTTCCCACAAAATATCAAGCTTGAATGAATCCTTAACGCTGTGGAGAAGGTTGAGAAGTTTTCTCTCATATTGTTGAGCCATTTGAGTGACAATCTTGTACATGTTTTCTTTGGAACCTTCAACATCAGAATCATACGGATGTCTATTGGTAGCATCTGCAAAGACAATGTACATTGTGAGATTCATTGTAGAGTTTTCATACATTTCTTCAGACATTGGACTTGAAGGAGAGATGTGAGAAGTTGAATTTTCAATACTCTTAGTGACAATGACAGAGTATGAGTAGTCTGCCTCATCATGTGAAATATAGGTATCCAAAATAAAGCACTCCTTACTCTTTTGGTTGAACTTGACACGATATCTTTCAGAATTCTTGCAAATATATTCAAAGAAGAAATGGAAAGGATCATTCAATATTTCTCTTCTCTCCAAATTTCCACTAGCCTTTATGTTGGCCTTTTCTCTCATAATATCGGCAATGTCCTTAGAATTTTCAAATACGATATGATGAGAGTGGAGAATATTTCTGGTGTGAGGAGGTGGCTTTGGATAGAATTGAGCAAAGTCCTTCAACAAGCACATAAAACTGAGAGAAGGAGGAAAGCCAGAATAGTCTGTAGTGAGGTAATTCAAAAAGTTTCTCAAATGGAAATCATAAGAAAATGAATTCATGTGGAGTGAGTGTTTGAATTGACTGACTTTCTTCAAGAATTCTCCTCTGGAAGAAGAACGATTATGCATCAATCCTGAAGGTTTTTGAGACACTGTATCGGATACATAGACATTCAAGTAGGCATAAATACTGTCCAATCCAAGCTCCAAAAACAAGACACCTTCATCCATTTGTTTTTGGAAATAAATAGTTGTTGGTTGAAGTTTGATAATTTGGTTACCAACGACTTGAACCAATGGAGTAGGTTGTTTTGGTTGCTTTTCTCTTGTGATTGAAATTTGAAGGTTTGGTTCTGCTCCAGGAGTTGAAGGAATATCGTTCTGCTCGGATGGATTCAAAAACACATCAGAAATATCCAAAGATTTGACATACTCAACATATTCGCTAAGGAAAGATTCAAATACCTTTCTGTGGTATCCAATTTCACGTAAATTATTATTTTGGGTATCTTCAAAGGATGAGGTATTACCAAGATCCATCTGTTGAATAATTGCTGCAGAGCTTGAAGATACAAATGAGGATGGATCGAAAAGTATTCTTCTTAAAGGATTGAACAAGAGAGGTACTCTACAGAAGTGAATCAATCTCGAAGTATTCTTAATGAGTTGGAAATCTTTCGATTTGAGACTAGTAGAGTAGGATTTGTTATTCCAAAATCCATAAATTTTAGAAACTTGTTGTTGTTCCACCTTCTTCTTGTAATTTTGGTGGACAATGTGCTTAAAGTGGAGACCATGAATTAAGAGCTGATCTTTCTTTGATTCTACTGGGGTTCTTCTACTCAAATATCTGCCAGGATTCTTATCTAGATCATAAATTCCTTTCAGCAAGGAACCAAATTGATTCTTGCTGGATTGTGGCTTCTTTTCCTTTCTGATAGGTTTGGCAACTTCACTCTTTACCTCAACTGTTGCTACTTGTATTGGTGTTGTGGTTTGAGGTGTTTTGAATCTATTGTAAATTTGTCCTCTAACATCAGGCATTTGTTTTGGTGCATTCATGGTGGATGGAGTGGAAGGTGTTGTAGTACTTCTCCTGATTGTGGTTGTAGTTTTAGGATCTACTGGTGCATTTTGTTTGTTATAAATCAAGAGGTCAATATTGTTGAAGGCGAATTGAACTTCCTTTTGTGGCTTTCCACTTTGACTTGGATTTAAAGGATTTGATGGAATTGAAACCAAGTTACTAGAGTGTGAGTGATAGAATAAACCAAGTTTTTGATGGAGAATGCTATTCAATAAGTGAGCTCTACATCTCAACCATGAGACAGTTTGATGCAAGTGATATTTGAATTTTTCAAACTGAGGAGACTTCCAGTTGTAAGCTATTACTTGGAGCTCAGCACTTGTGAGGATAATGACAATACAACATTTTCTATTATATTTGAATGAATTTCTATAGTTAAATCCTTCCAATGATATTATATCACCAATCTTGATATTTTCACCAATATTAATAACTCTATCATTATTTTGCACAAGTATATTACCGGCTATCATGGCAAAACAAACATTGTTAGAATCAATCAAGTGGTACTTTTCTGTGAAATCTTCACTTCTAGAGTATTTGACAAAGTTTTGCCTTCCGTCTGTGCTGACAAATGTAACTGGTCTAAATTTAAAGCTGTATACAGAGAGTAAGTTGTAGAGATCTCCAATAAAACGTCCCATTTCCCATAATGGTAAGAAAATAGATGCTCTGTGTTCAGTTAGTGTTGGAGAATCAATTCTGGAGGCTTTGATGGCTTGAGTTTGTAATCTAGCTAAAAAGTATCTGTTGAATCCTTCCAAACTCAAAGGGTTTGTAAATAGTCCACATTCCACAATATAATCAATAACAGATTGGTTAACAGTTTGAACAATCTTTTCTAAAAGGGAAGGAATATCAACTTCTCCCTTCTTCCAAAACTCGAACAGTATCTTTCCATTCTCACTTGACAATGACTTGGAAGATACTTCTGTTGTTGTCCCTACCTCGTCATCCTCATCTTCAGAGTCAGAGTTACTGCCTTCCTTCTTTAAAATGGGAGCACCAAAATCTGTGTAAGGAATGTTTGCAGGTTCTTCTTGCAAGTTTCCAAGCTGAGAGACACCTGTCAAATCGCAAACATATGACTCCTTCATAGGTGGGAAAACTGTAACCATCTCTCCATTTTGATTCAGTAATGTTAATTGTACACAAGCTATACCTCTGCAATTCACTGTTGAGGTCATGGCTCTTGAGAAGGTATTCTGTGTGACAGAGTTGAACAAGAAGGAAAAGTCCCAAGCTTTAAATACCATATCATCATCCTCGTCCTCGGTAAATGACATGTAGGCCTGAGGATTGTTACTATCAGTAGAGTCATCACTACTAGATAAATAGAGTTGATTCATAAAGGTCAACATGTTATTCCTGAGGAATAGCATGAACAAGAGCTTGTTGTTAATAAACTTTGGAATATTGATTAACACACTTTTTTGTGGTTTTTGTAGTAATGGTCTAATAAACTCCAAATCTTCAACTGTAACTTTGAATTGTCTGTTTCTCAATAATAAATTGGAAATAATATTCATAGTGAGAGCAGATAATTTTCCTTCAATAAGATTTCTCAATTGTGCAGTAATTTCCGCACTTGGAGAATAGACACCATAGACTTCCAAAACTATGGAGGATGTCTTATTCTTCAAATCCAATTCAGCATACAAATATTGACCCATACTTGACAAGGAAAGTGAGTAATCTTTCAATTTCGTCTTGAATTCTTGGTCGGATTGTTCAGGTTGTTCTGGTATTTCAGGAGACTTTTCAGTGGTTGGTGACAATACATCTACCTGCTTGTTACCATCAACTAGTTGCAAATAGAAAACTCTACCACTTCTTTCCTTGTAGACAAACATTTCACTTCTGTTAGCAACAATGAACGGATTAAAAACTGCTTGATTCAAGTGATTAATAGCCATAGCAGTAGTCAAACGACTATGAAGAGGGAAAGAAATTTCATATGTCTTTCTACAAGCAAAGTCTCCTTCCTTGAATTTTTCTGGATTTGGTTTTTCATTGTCCTTTCTGATAAGTTTCTTGTCTAGAGTATTGATTTCATTTTGAAGAGCCTTCTTATCCTTTTCCTTTCTGAAGGGTAATAGGAGGGAGCTACAAAGTCTGGTATCATGTAAATTGGAAAGAAGTAACAGAGTATTCACTCTCTTACAAATAACACTGATTGCCTTGAAAACAACACTAACCACATCATTGGCATGTTTAGTGGATAATGCAGTAGGTGAATAAAACAGCATTGACATGGATTTTTTGTTTTCCACCCTTAATATAATCCAGAAGGGTAATTCCAGACAAGATCTTTCCATTTCAATATCGTTATCAAAAATAACCATTTCCAAATCATCCAATTCCTTCTTGTAGAGATTGTACTTGTTATTATCAGAGGTTGCATCTTGCTCACAAGCTTTATCAAAATCCTCAAATATTGTATGCTTGGAACAACAATTTCTCTTTCTAAAGTAAAGAATGTAGTGATTTTCAATATTCTTAAAGACCAAGTTCTTACATTTGGCCATTTCTTGGTGGAATAATTTCAATCCTTCAACAGGGTCGATGAAAAAGAGAGGGATTGAGTGTTTTTGGTAACAGGTGGTTGGCAACTTCTCTATATTATCAAAAACCTTCTTGATTGAATATGAAGTGATTGGATGAGTTTTAAGGAGAGCATTCAAAATTTCTTTGGAAATAAGAGCTTGGAGACGCTTATTAGTTCTAGACATTATTCTTCGAATGTGTCTTGGCAGGTATCCCTTGTCGAGGTAAGGTGCTGCTTCATCTGTTGGTACATCAGCTGATGAATCCTCTTCGACATCGAATACACTTCTTGCATAGGCAAACTGACTTTCAGTTACATGATTTCTGAACATCATGAGTAAGTCCTTCTTGGCTGGTTCGAATCCATTCACAGCCGCAAAGTGTTTATCAGGTGGAAGAGTAATACAATAGAGTCTGAGAGAAGTCTTTACAGAGTTTAAAGAGTTAATCCAGTCCAAATCCATACTAGAACGAGTGAAACTCTCAGGTTCCTCTTCTTCATCTTCACTATCTTCGTCCTTTGAAAATGCAGATAATACTTGAGCAAATTCACCCTTGCTAGACATGATTGTACTGGCAATTTTGTCAATTGGCAGTTTCTTAATAGGTACTTTGATAGTGGAACTTATATTCTCCGAGTCATTATCAAGTTCATTCCAACTATCGTGATCCCTCTCAATTGGTGATAAAACACATTCCATTCTCATGAACACTGGGATGGTAGAATTTTCCAACTCTACAGAGTTGAATGTATCAGTCAGTGAAGAGCCAGAACTATCTGTTAATGAATCAGAAGCATGATCTGAGTGAGGATGAGTATCTGCTCTTGCTCCAGCAGATATACTTGTTGAGATGGAGTGAATTTCATCCTCTTCGCTATGGAAACTGCTAATTTCATCATCAGAAGCTTCAGCGTCAAAATCTTCATTCTCAATTTCTTCTAAATGGTCAAAGCTCTTGGCACTATTCTTCTTCTTGAGAATTTTTGGATTAGTAGTAGTGGTTGTCTGATTCTTAGTTTTTGGTATCGAACTTTCTCTCAAATAGTAATGATACTTAGTTCCTCTGATATCATCAAAGTACTTTTCAATTATAGCCTTGAAGGAGGCTGCCATTGATTCGCATGGACTTATTCCATTTTCTCCCTTCTCGAAGAAGTAACTTCTTGCCAATAGTATTGCTTCAAAGAATTCAGACAAGTCAATTTCCTCCCTATATTCGTAACAAGATTCAACAGCAGATACAATATTTTCTCTATCAACCAAAAGTTTTTGGTTAAGATGCTTATAAACTCCATAAGATAAACTGTAGGAGTGAAGATTAGTAACAAAATCACAATATGAAGCAGAAGAAGAAAATGCTTGCTCCTCCTCGTGCATTAGCATTGGGTGTGCCTTCACATTTAGAGGTCCATTCTTGGAACATACTAACTTTTCAATTGCCTCATTACGTTTCAGATTCTCGATGTTTAAAAGTTGGTCCTCGTTACATTCACATACAATAATGTTGAAGTTTAACTCCTCTCCATTCACTTGAGCAGGAACGATTGTTAAAATAAAGTCCTTTTGTCTTTCAGAGCCAACAGTTTCAAACACTCTTGCAAAACATCTTGATTTGGTATTTAAATTGAGTGGAATCCTATCAATGTTCAATTCCACATCATTGATATTACTAAGGAATTTGATGAGTCTGTCATAGAGTAAAATATTATTCTTCTTGCATAATTCCGACTCTGATTCACTTGAAATTTTAAAGACCTTGAATTGAAGGTCTTGCTTCTCAGATCTATCAACAATACCCTTTAGGTTGAAAGGGGTCGGAAGATTATTCTTTTCAGCTTGGAATACGGCAATATTGTTATTATTTCCTTTCCCGGATTTACATGCCGTAACAACACATTCAAAGGTTGAAAATAGAGAAATAATTTGCAAATCCAAATTATAAAACCAATTATCACACAAATCAGTGTAAAATTGGGAAGAATCAGAGAGAGCACCACTCGAATGGGTCACATAACCTGATTGTGGCTCAATCCAAAGTTCTGTAATCAGCTTCTTTTCTTTCTTGAGGATGTGAATACAATAAAAGACCAACAATTTAGAAAGATATTCCGCATCGTTGAAGGCGTTTCTTTTCATCATTTCCAATTCCTTCACAAATACAATAGATTGTTTTGAAGAAACTAAAGAGAAACCTTCACTAAATCTCTGAGAGAAAATGGAGGACAATATTCCAGCAACATTCAATCTGCCACCAACAGACCATACCCAATTTTTGTGCTTCATATATGAAGTATAGTGTGGAGGAGCAGAGTAGAGTGATTGATTATACTGTGATTCATCCTCTCTACAGTTGGGCAGCCTGGAAGCAATATCTGGGAAGTGTTCACTCACATAGAAATTGGCTGAAATTCCTTTCTGATGGAATGTCCTTGTTATCTTTTCTTTGAATTGTCGAATAATTCTAGAAATTGTGAAGGAAGAAACATTAAAGAATTGGAATTGAATCTCGATTGGTGAATTGAAATTACTCAGCAGTTTCAAAAGGCAAAAACCAGAAGAAACACAGCTATCCTTCTCTTCCATGCTTAATAGAGAAGTATCATCTACAGACTCGTACAGGTAACAGGTGGAATCCTGCTCTGAGAGGAATAAAATGTAAAAATCGTCTGATATTTTTGTTGAAGACCAACTGTTGTCACAAAGGGACCTCAGTATTGAAATATGATTTTGAACAGTGGTAATTTCCGTTGTTCCTGATTGAATTTGGGTCAAAATCTTTTGAATTATCGAATCTGATCTGTGTAAGTGTTGCTCGTCATTGTGAGGTGAGAGCATCAAAGTTTGTCTATCAAATAAAAAGTCTTTCTCATGTTCAAAATTAATATTTGAAAGGTCTAACTTTCTGATAGGTGTTCTGTTGGTGCATGAGCAATTGTCAGCAAGATTATGATATTGCTCCAGCAGCACATCCTCGATATTGATCTTTTGAATAAAGTCCTGCACTGATTTGAAGAAGGACAACTCCTTATTTTTCTTTTTCAAGTACATCTTGAATCTTTCTTGATTGGATTTGTGCATAAATGCTGTGATTGTCACCACAATTTTAAAATTTTTTAGTTTGGTGAGTGCAAAATTAGTAAAATTACTACTCGACAGCATTTGTAAATCTTGTTCTTCATTGAGAACATCTGTTCTTTCTATTTGCATTCTGTAAATAATTTCAATATTTCTCCTATAAAGTAAACTCATTT
Organism: Naegleria gruberi; assembly: GCF_000004985.1. Lineage (NCBI taxonomy): Eukaryota > Heterolobosea > Eutetramitea > Acrasida > Naegleriidae > Naegleria > Naegleria gruberi. The sequence goes on from NW_003163281.1 coordinate 266,150, forward strand.
TGATGGATTTGTAATCGAGTTTTTCCTCTTCTGCCTTGAACTTGGTAAGAGAGTCTGTGTTTGTTGCGTATTTCAAGTCCATAATTTTGAAACCTTGTTTTGCCCTAGTTTTCAAGATGGAATCCACATTGGTCATATTCAAACTGTAGGCAAGGATTTCCGATTCACAATAACCCTTCTTTACATCCTTTTTTATATCGGTCTGTGTGGTGAAAACACTCCCTTCTCCTGCAGAAATGATTAAACTCTCATTCTCAGCTGCCAATACAGGTGTTGGCCTGAATAGCAATGCATGTTGGAGTGCATTAGTCTTTTTTCTATCATTTTCTGATGGAACTTCTTCAATATACTCATAATCAATATAGTAACCATCCACACAAGCGATAAATGACTCTACCAATTCAGAATCAGGCAGATAACTATATAAGTAAGCCCCTTGGGATTGATTGGTGATATTAATTGTTGCAAAACTAATATCCTTTTGATTAATGCTCAGTATTGTTTCAGGAGTCAAATCAGAAATATTGAAAACGTTATCACTAATGAGAAGGAAAATTGGGCATGCATCTTTTGGTAAAAAGTCAAAAGCCAGTATCGAATCAGAAATGTAAGTATTGAATTTAGAATCAGAAGTCTCCGAAAGACTTTTAAGAGAAGGTCTAAGAGCATTTGAAGCCATATTTTCAGTTTCGCATAAATTTTGATAAACCTTTCCTAGAACCTCCACAAGATTTGTCGAAGTAATATGATAATCTTGAAAGAGACAATAAACTGGTCTTCCAGCCATTCCAATAGCAATACAAGAAACATGAAGCTCTGGTAAAATTTCCTCCGAATAATTTGGTACAATAATTGGTTGTGTTAAATGTGTTAAAATATTCGATATTGTCTTGAATACTCTGTCGAATAATACTTCTCCTGTTGTTGTATCAATTGCAAGCATAGAAGGACTAATATCCACAGTAATAACAATTCCGTATTTTGAATAAATAGTATGAACCAATGAAGTTGGTAAAAGTTCTATTCCTAAATCCTCAGTAAATTCCTCTGTTGATGCAGTCGAACTAACAGTCTCAATGGTATCAAGATGTCCATGAAATTGGTTAAACTTTGGTGATGATTCATTTCCATTATAGAAATTTGGTGGCAGAATAACAACACCACCTCCCTGTTGATTACTTCCTCCATAGTGAATCTGATCAATACTAATACTCCTCACAATATTTGAATTTGTGGCTTGATGTAATTGATCAATACTCATACTCCTAGGAATAGAATCATGAGTAAATGGAAATTGATTTAAATAGGATTCATCAGAAATTGTTGTAGTTGGTGAATTTTGCATTGAATTTCTATCCATAGAATATTCTGAAGAGTGCATAAATCCACTCGTAAATGTTGTAGATTCATCCATAGAAGATGAATTATGATGGTGATGATGAGAATCAACATGTTGATGGTTTTTCAAAAATCTATTCTTCCTAACAGATAAATCTTTACAAGTCTTGATAGAGACCGAAATAACCTGAATGTTTTTGCTATTATTATTGGATAGGGAAGGAGAAGTAGGTGAATTTGCTGTTGTTGTTGTCGACAACATTGAAGAACGAGGAGAAGAGGTTACTTGCTCATGTGCAGCACCATCATGATTTTTCGTTATTAATTGATTAATATTAGCATGAAGATGATTCAATTGCCATACCAATCTCTCGGATTTTCTAAAGAGTGAATAGTCTTGTGATTTGAGAAAAACATGTTTTGCTCCAACATTACGTCCAATATTATTACTATGAACCATATGAATAGAGGAAGAAGATAATGCTCTCTTGGACCGATGATGAAGCACTGGTCCTCCTCCATTCTCATCATGAAAATCATCCTGTGAGAGTGGAAGAAAGTCTTCCGAAGTGATCAACTCTAAAGGTTGTTGTTGTGTAGAGGGTGAGGTTGGAGAGGTCGTTAGCATAACATGATGACCGCTCCACATATTTGTGTTTTATATTGTTATTAGTTGGATTACTCTGCAATCAGGATTTGTTGATGATTAAATTGTGATGAGGTTTTCCGTTTTCTTAGTTTAAAGTTTTTTCTTTTTTTTCAAATTTCAAAAATTAATTTTCTTGTTTTTTTATTTAATTTACATGTGATAAACTAATTTACTTCATTTCCATTAATGTTAATGGAAATCTAAGAGGGATTGATTGGCCACTGCTCCATTTCTATGAGCACGAGGGGTTACTGCAGAAATTTTAACCCTCTTACTATCAAATTTTTGTTTGGCTCTGTCCACCAATTGACACATTAATTTGAAATTTTCAACAACAATCATTTGATAAATTTCTTCATCTAAATGATGTTTCTCAAAGTGAGTAAAGAATGTTGGAAAGTCATGACTATCACCAATTCCAAGCAATTCCATAATGGACTTGTTTTCAACCACATACCACTCATAGAAGAGTTTCAACAATTTCACTCTTTTAATTCTACTTTGATTGATTGGATCTTCTTTAACTTCAGGAATATTAGCTTCTGTTCCTGGTTGAGAGCCTTCTTTCTTATCTTCTAATTGAGAAATATCAATAATTGTGCTATCTTTCTTAATGTATTGATTGAAAAGATAGAGATGGTCAATTTGGCTCAAACAGAAAACTGGTGGAGTTTGAGCTTGTCTATTGTACATATTGACTAAATACTGATAGAAACTCATCACCGAGTTCCTTTCTTGACTTACAAGTTCTTGTGTGTCTTTCATTGGAATTGGGACGAAAATTGCATCAATTTTCAATTCCTCTTCCTTTTCTTTGAGATGAGCAAAAAAGTGTTCCAATCTCTCCTTCATAACTCGTGTGAATAGAGCTGGGCAGTCAATGAGAGAAATTCTTGAGAAATCAGACTGATTAATTCGCTCAATGGAAGCCAAGTGATTGGTGTAAGATCTCAAATCTTCTTCATCTTCACTGACACTCCAATTTTCGTTAGAGTTTTGTAAATGAGAAGAATTACCAACAATGAATGGATTGGTGAGATCTGAGTTAAGATTCTTGCACGTCATGTTCAAAAGAGTGGACTTTCCACTTCCAGTTTCAGATAGAGGAATGAATCTGAATTGGTAATCTTTTTCTGGGAAATTTTTCAAACTTTCAATAAGTTTAGTTCTCTGCGCATCAACAGAACCGTCATCACTCAACAATGCCTTAGTAGCAGCTGAGTAACTTTTCGTAGTCAACTCTCTAGTTGACAAACAAGTTGTCTCTGCACTGAGTTCCAATCTGAAGCTTGCGCAATTAGGTGGAGCAATGACAAGAAAACGACGTGTATTAATTGTTTGGTTTTCATGCTCTCCAATCTCAGTGACCTCATCCTCACCAGTGAGAGTGAAGATTTTCTGAGTGACCTTTGATTGTGGAAAGTATACTTTCAAGGTCATTGTTGGTAAACTGGAAGAATCAAATAAATCTCTTGGGAGTGTAACTTCCCAAAGGCAATTACCGAGTTTTTTGATGGATAGCTCCTTAAGGGTTGGTTCTTCTGGCTGGTTGGTTTGAAATTGATGGTATGAAGAAGATTGCTTGTTTCCCATGTTCTTGTTTTCTTGTTTTTTTTGTTTGTTATTGAGATTTGTGGAGTTCAGACTGGTTTCTCTAATGGAGATGGAAATGGCTAGTATTTGCTTCACGTTTTTGTTGTTCCTAATTGAGGTATGTCGCTTCTTAATGGGGTTTTCATTATCGTGCCGATAGATTTTTTCATCACGTTTGCGCTTAATTAGTTTCTTTCATTGACTACTATTAAATTTTCATTTGTTTTACGATTTATTCAATTGAGGAATATTAAGGAATTATTTATTGCAACAAACATTTTAAAGTTTCAAATGCACTTTTCCAATTTAAAAGAAATGACTGTTTAATAGGAAAGTTATTAACAAACGAAATTTATCTAAAAATTGATAACAACAAATTTCCAAATCACGTTTCGAAAAATAAACGAACATTTAACATGTTCCAATAATTCCCTAGATGATTGACTACATCAGATTGAGATTTGTCTTTCAAATTTAAGAAAATTACCAATGTTATAAAGATTTATTCATTATAAACTCTTTTGTAAGATTCCATTTGAAAGTAATTAATATTCATTTTCATCTTGATTGATCAAACGAATGTTATCATTATCAACAAGGTTATCATCATCTTCCTCATTGATAGGTTCCTCTTCCTCAGGATTTATTTCAAATGAAAATTGTAGCTCTCTATCTGAAACCTCAATTCTTGGAAGTTTGGTCAAATATCTTGTAGGAGCAAATTTTAACGAAAGTAAATTAATAAAATCCGAATCATATTTGGCAAACCATTGAATTCCAATTCTAATAGTTTTTTGATTTTCTTCCAATACATAATTTTCCAAAGTAATTTGACAATTAGAGTGGAATTCCTTAATTTTCTTTCCTCTTTGATAAATTGTGAATCCAAATCCAATTGTTGGAACTGTGATCACCACAACACATACCAAAATTGGATAAATAACATTAACATATCGGGAAAGTAATATAATTGCAATAATTGAAATAATTGTAACCACAACCATAATCACAGCATATATAAATGCCGTATATTTCATCAATCTATCGGAAGCATCAACATTTCTCACACACTTCCTCACAATTTTAGAACAATTTTGCAAAAATGATTTGAAATGTTGCCGATTGATTCGATTTTCAAAATTCAATGGATAGGGCGATGAAGGAAACCTCTTACTCTCAAAATTGAAAGGAATGGCATGTGTTTGGTTAGTAGATAGCAGTAGAGACATTTTTTTCTGTTGGAGTTTTTACAAAGGTGAACGTTAATTTCCATTTTCCTTCCAACTCGTCTTGGATTTTTTTGTAGTCAATTGAAAACTTGGTCAATTCACATCATTTCACTTGAAATACTGTAAAATATTTAAGGATAGATTAGCTTTACCTCTGTTTTTTATTTAAATGTCGAGACGTTCTAATTGTTTCATTCGTTGAAGGAATTTTTCTCCAACTTGAGAAATATCATTTGAATAAATACTGAGAATTGTCAAGCTTTTTGATTGACTAATGAATTTCGCTCCATTGTCACCAATGTTATTTTCACAAATATTAAGAGTAGTCAATCGTTTCATTCCACTAATGTGTTTAGCTCCCCTTTCACCAATATCATTACCACAAATATAAAGACTGTCCAACTGTTTCATTTCACTAATGTTTTTAGCACCTTCATGGCCTAATTGATTATATCCAATACCAAGAAATTTCAATTGTTGAAGTGCACTTATTTGTTTAGCTCCATTACTTTCAATGTTACAGGAAAAAATATTAAGATTAGTCAATTGAGACATTGCTCCAAGATATTTTGCTCCATCACCAATCTTTGCATTATTAATAGAGAGAGAAGTTAATTGTTTCATAGAACTAATGTGTCTAACACCTTCAATACCAATAAGATTGAAACTAATATCAAGTTCGGTCAATTGATTCATTCCACTGATGTGTTTAGCTCCTTCATCTCCAATATTATTAGTAAGAATATAAAGACTAGTCAATTGTTTCAGTTCACTAATAGATTTAGCTCCTTCATCTCCAATTTCATTTTTGGAAATATCTAGATATGTTAATTGTTTCATTGAACTAATGTGTTTAGCTCCCTCTGTACCAATGCAATAACAATTCCCGCTAATATTAAGTTTAGTTAATTGACTCAGTTGACTAATGTATTTAGCACCTTCCTTATCTATATTATTGATACTTATATCAAGATTTCTTAATTGTTTCAATTGACTAATGTATTTTACCTCATCTGTACCAAGATTGTTATATTGTACATCAAGATCAGTCAATTGTTTCATAAATTCCAATATTTTACAATCGAACATAATTGTTAAACTTTCCCTATCTACTTTCAAAGTTTCAATATTTTGTAAAAATTGACCTTTCAACTTGTCATCATTGTTACATTTTAGCGAAAGTTTACCTCTTTCCACAACAACATTCAACCATTGTTTAGAAACTAAGGCACAATTCATTACAATAAATTTAAAATCATTGGCGTGAAAGGATAAAATTTCATCAAGTACATCATCAGGAAAAGGAGAATGAAAATTGTTCATTGGCTTCACAGTGGTAGTAGTAGTGGTAGTGCTGGTTGATTCTGCTGCAACAGGTTTGCTTGTTTGATGTTGACACATTTTTTTCAAGTTTTTGGAACTTTATAAAGTTTTGTCATGCACGTATTAAAGATTACAACATTAAAAGAACGGGTAAATGCAATCTAAACATTTTGTTACATTTCCAGTAACAGATTCCCATGTAGAGATGTTTGGTAAATAAGGTTTTACAATGGGTCGAATCAATTGGCAGAAACATTATCATTGTCATGGTGGAAGTTTCATCACCAATATTCACACATGTACAATTTCTAAACATCATGTAGATGCTCTAATAGGTGTTGAGAGTTTGATATCTTTATTTGCATTGATATTCTTCATTTCCATTACAAACACCAACCTTACCATGACTGACTTTAATTCTAGTTTCACACTTATCAATACTTCCAGTAAATGTTTCAACAGAATAATCTGTTGAATTACATGATCTATATCTTGGTCCATATAAATTCCATTCACAAAGTTCAACAACTTCTCCAATTGCCTTAACTATTTTGTTCTTGCTGCAATTTTCATTATCAGTGGAATCTTCATGTTGAACTTGCCACAACATTTTTGGAATGGTTTCTAATGGCAACTTTCCACATACTCGATGCATCATACCAATTCCTATTTTAGCACAGGAAAAGATATTGGAAGAAGATTTTCCAGAACAATATTTACATGTTTCATCACAATCACGATCAACCACGAATTCTCTTTCATTGCAATAGGCCTTTTGGTAATTGTCTGGTCCAACTTTGATACATGATTCTGATGCCTTGTAGAGTGGTTGCAATTCCAGCTTGATTAATGATGCCATTTTACATTCTCCTCCTTGGAAGTAATAATCCTGATAGAAAAGGTCTGTTGTTGAATTATTATTCACTATTATCGGAGCAACATCTTTCAATTTTGATGATGCTGATGATAATGGTGTTGTACGAATATTCAAACCATTGGCAAAGGAAACACAAGACGAGAAACCAATAACGACAATAATCAATAGGAGAAAATTGAAAGTGTTGTTGTTGCACATTTTTTTTTAATAAGGTTCTCAAAAAATCTACGGCGGTTACATTGAGCAGTCCTTCATGAAAATAATTACACAATTCGGTTTCACAGTTACTAATAACATGAAATTGATTTCTTGTTGGAAGAAAAATAGATTGCATTTGTTTGGAGGAGTGATCTTTGGTGCATACAGTTTAGTAAGTTGAAAGACAATTTGAAAAGTTTGATTTTTTTATTTTTTGAACTAGTAGTTAAGGTTGGTGTATCAATTACTTATTGAAAGTATTGTTACAGTAGGCAACATAGTCATAACCGTCACCCTTCTTTGGCATTTGTTGCAACAAGAAATCAGCTTCAGCTGGTTCCATAACAGATCTCAATTGAGCTTCTGTGATAAAGTCCTTTTCACCTGCCAATTGCTTGAATGATTCCATAACGTCCTCATAACCAGAACCTTCAGAACCAATTCTTCTCATGTAACCCAAGAATTCATTGAATTCAACGAAACCATCCTTATCAGTATCAACGACAGCAAAGACCTTTTCGACTTCCTTATCATCAATATCTTCACCCAATGAACAGACACAGGCCTTGAAATCTTGCTTTGACAACTTGCCATCTTTGTCCTTATCAAAGTACTTGAAGGTTTCTCTAAAGTCCTTAATTTGTTCTTCAGTCAAACCTTCGTTCTTATCAGTGAGGAGAGTGGATTCAATTTCGTAGATTGACTTGTCGACGAACTTTTCCAAATTGTCACGAACTGACTTGATTTCAGATTCAGTAACCTTTGACAATTCGAGAATTTCACGAGCTTCCAAATCCTTCAAGACAGAGATCAAGGATTCGTATTGCTTTTCAGATTCAGCTCTGATAACAGCAGCTTGTTCCTTAACCTTTTGCAATTGTTCTTCGAGATTTTCAGTGTTTTGTCTGATAGTGTTCAAACCGTCCTTTTGTTCAACAGCAAATTCAGTGTACTTGTCACACAATTGAGCGAATTGAGCCAACAATTCTTCGTTACCTGACAATCTTCTCTTTTCTTCTTCCAAATTCTTCTTTCTGTCAGAAATGAGGTTACCAGCTTCCTTGAATTGGTTGTCCAAATCATTGTTATTAACAGCAGAGTATAAGTTTGGATCACCACCAGCATTCTTAATTTCATCAACCAATTGATTGATAGCATCCAACAATGGAGCTTGTTCAGCATGACGATTTTCAACGTCACCCAAAATGTCAACAAAGACGTCAACATCCTTAACACTTGAAGCAGTGATTGGTTCGAGCAAAGCAAGGGAAATATCATCCAAGAACATGGCCAAACCTTCAGATTTCTTAGCCAAATCCAAACACTTGCCCAACAATGCTTCCAAGTTCTTCAATCTGTCGTCTAATTCTTGTTTCTTATCATCAGACTTTTGCTTGACATCATCTTGACCATTCTTCAACTTATCCATAGTTGACTTGACTTCTGGAGCAGCTTCATGTCTACCTTCAACAATCTTATCACCAATAGCATTGGTTTCATTCAATGACTTGTTAACACCAGCCAATTCATCTTCAAAGGTTTCGTGAATGTTAATCTTGGCTTGCAATGCTGAGACAGTATCTAACTTGTTCAAATCTTCCTTGAAGTAACCCTTATTCTTACCATCTTGCCATTCAGAAATCTTCTTGGCACGAACTCTGAAACGAGACAATAAGATTTCCAACTTCTTCATCAAAGTGATATGTTCTCTCAAGGCCTTATCATAAGTATCTTGCTTCTTGTTCAAACCGTCCCACTTGTCATTGATGGTGGCAGTTGACAAATCAGTTGGTGGATTGTAGATTGGTAAACCTTCGTTCTTTTGCTTGGTACGAATGTTGGACAATAACAATTCCAAATCGTTCTTTTCTGATGATTGATTTGGCTTTTCTTGATCCTTGAACTTTCTGAATTCTTCCTTCTTATCTTCAGCTTTGGCCAATGAATCACCAAAGTGTTCGAAAGTTGGATCAGAAAGTGAGTCAGTGTTGGTATCAATCCAGTCAACCAAAGCTTGAGCACGCTTTTCATAATCATTCTTCATGTTGTTCAATTCTTGTTCACGTTGAGCAACCTTAGCCAATTTACGACCAGCCTTTTCATTTCTATTACTGGAAGCGAAACGTTTCCAATAATAAGCAACATAGGTCATGACTGACTTATCATCAGGAGTAAACTTGATCATGTCATCAGCATCTAACAATTGTGGAATATCCAAATGCTTTTCAGCAACATCAAAGGCAAGTTGGAGATTTTCCCTAGCATTGGTTGGATCCAAAGAGTCAAAATCTAACAAATCAGGTCTGTGTTTGTGAATCAAGGCACAGAAAGCCAAACCATCTTGCCATGATCCCTTGAAATCTTTAACATTGACATTGTTGTAACCCTTGGTCTTTTTCTTACACCACAACAATAAACCTTCTCTGGCAGAAAGTTCTATTCATTTGGAAGAGTTGACGAGTTGAAAAAGTGATGATTGACAGGTGATTGAATTAAGCCAGCAATCAATCAAAAATTAAAAAGTGTTAAATAATACTGTTAAATACATGATAACAAACATACCATCTTCAGAAATGTCTTGAATTTCAAACTTGTGAATCAAACACCAAATCATACCCAAGATTTGTGTCTTTTCCTTATTGACAATTTGTTCAGCAGAGAATTGCAAACGAATACCAACACTTCCAATGAAACTGTTGACTTTATCAACAACCAAATTCAAGTTGGCAATCTTGTGGAACTTCATACGTGGATTAGCATAGAATTGACCCAAGGTTTCATCAGAAATGACTTCATACAAGTGAATCAATGGGACACCTGTTTCGAATTCTTCAATGATATCTTCGACTTGGATGCTTCTCTTACGGAGATGAGAGTTGACCCACTTGGTGAAGGCTCTCATTTGGATACGTTCCCATTCAGCAGACATTTTTTGTGTTTACTGGTAAAGTGTTGTACAGAGGGTTGGTTTTGTTTTTTTTTAAAAATGTTTACTTCTTGTGTGTGAATTTGATCAACTTTTGATTGATGGGTTTTGATGATTGATGGGAGTGTCAAGTTGTCAATACGAGAGAAAAAGTGATGAGAGCTGGAAAAAACCTTTCACTGCTCTCTTCAGTCATGTGCAAAGATAACCCAAAGCTGTTAACAAGTGGCTAAATTTAATCAAGTTTTATCAAGTGTCAGCAACCATCTTGCTTTGGATGTTTTTTAAGGTTGACTTGATGGTTTATTTTTACAATGAATATTCAATTTGGTAAGAAATGCTCTCGAGAATATCTTCCAATGTTGATTGAATTGCATAATGTCTTGTTGAATTGTTAAAAGATATTGTAAAATATTTAGGAAGTTGCAAAGGATGAGTCAACATAAAAATTTGGAATATTTAAAAACTTGGAAAAAAACAATTTCGATGTTGAATATGACAACCAATTAATGACGACTTGAAGAGGAGTTCGAGTTCATGAGGATTCGTGTCTGTCTGTGAATTTTATGTTATGTTGTTATTTTTTGACATGTAAGTGATGTGTTTATTGTAAAGTATTTAAAAAAATGAATCGAGATGTGTTGGGAGAGATTTTCAAGTTTTTGGATTTTTCGAATGTGATTCCAGTTGCATTGGTTTGTAGGGAGTGGTCGGAAGTGATGCATTCTGAAAATTTGTGGAAAGTTTATTTCAACTCGTTTTGTTATTCGAAAGACCAATTATTATTGGAAAGTCAATGTAAAGATATTAAAAATTATTGGAAGAATCAAATCATGGAACGATGTAGTGCATTCTGCTGTAAATTGCCGGCAAGAAGATTTATCGGATCACAAAAACTAAACCTTTCTCTTTCGCATTCGTATTTTCCTTCATCAGATTCGAATTATTTTAGTTGCTTTTTCAAAGTACTTTGTTCAAGGATAGAGATAGAATCTGCCAAGTTAATTTCTCTAAGTGGCGAAGAAGGATTGTCAGTTCCATTCCTTTCGGAAAGTTTTAATTTTTCACAAACACTAAACTTTAAGATTCGTCTAAAAATTGAAGGATTATCCGAATTGCTCATAGCAAGAGTGTATAATGTTCCTAAATATTCGAAAGGCTCAATATCAAGAAATTATTTCATGTACTTTGCATTGGAATCGGATGATTTATCAAATTTACAATATTTAACACCACCAATGGTAAAACTCAATCAGGTAAAATCACTGAAAAGATCATTCCTATTCGAATTTATTAAGAAGGACAGGTTTGGATCAATAACTGGTCAGGAATATCTCATTGAAAGAATTCTTTCACAAATATTTCCACCACACTTGTTGAAAAGTGAAATTGAGAAACAGGAAATGGCATCCATGTGGTGTCTTATCATTGGTAGAATTCTCTCCTTATTGGATGCAAGTAGGTTGACAGATCATAAAGAGGTTTGGAAGTTTATTCCATTCACAAAATCAAAACAGAATGAGGAATCACTTGTGTATGCATTCAGGAGGGGAATTTATAGAGAAAGAGCAAAAATAATAGCTCATCGAGTGCTACCAAATGATAAATATGTGAAATTTATGAAGGGGAGAGAGTCTGACTCGTTTGCTTCATTCGAAGAGTTGAAAATGCAAAAAGTAGAAATAATTTCAATGGAGCATAGAAAAGTGGTAATGGCCAAATCTCTGGATTATTCAAACTCGGGAGCTCTAGGAAATGTGTCCATCAACAAGGAAATATTGAAACAAATCAAACTGATGGCACTTTCTGATGAATTTATGAAATATTATTTGGACTATAAATTCTCTAGGATTAAGGAATAGCTAATATGATGAGAGTAATTATTATTAATGGATTATTGGACAAGAAATGTAAAATATTCAGATACAAGGGAGAATTGAATTTTATTTACAACATTTGGATCGAACAAGCTTTACAATACTATAGATGGATATGGCAAGCAAATACAATGACAATCCAATGTATAATGGTGCCAAAACGAGAGAATATCTCAGTGTAATCAAGGTATCCAAACGAAGGGAGAGAAGAATTAGGAAGGTTGTAAATGGGGAAAGCAACAAGAATACAATTGGAATGGGAGTAAGAACAGCCAAAACGGTCGTCTTTTTGGCATGAAAACCATTGTAAAATATTTTTGCTGCATAATAGGGAAGGATTGAAATATTGAAATGTATCAATAATAAACAGACATAAGCTGGTGTCAATACTTCAGACCATTTCACATGTTCTGTAAATGACATTTCATCCAGCTTTAAACTCGCTAGCACTAGTGACGTGCCTGAAGAAAGGTAAATTAAATTCACATTCATTACTAAAAGCATGATTGTTAAAAGTTGTGATATTGTTCTCTTAAAGGGTGATTTGAGTGTCCACAATCTAACACCTCTATAGGTGAAATCAACACAAGCAAAGAGTTGGAAAATATATACAGGAATTAGGAGGTATCTCCAAACAAGTTGATCTTTAAAGATCAAAAATCTTAATCCAATAACCAAAACCAAGACAGAGAACCATATTAATTGGGATGGAGCTGCCATTTTGAGTTGATAATTTGGATCATCAATATTCTCCTGCATATCAGAGGAGAAGAAGAGTCTTCTCAAAATGACAAATAGTACGCTTGTCTCAGCATTAGAATCCTCTTCATTAGGATGAAGAAGACTTGTTGATTCGTCAGTAGATTTCTTCTTGTGAAAACGATTGTAACAAGTGAGGAAAAAGGAGGAAAGGTAAGGTACCCAACCCATCATTAAATAGAGTGAGCCAATGAAAAGAAAAAATATTGGAAGCCATAACAATGAGAATCCAGCAGGGCTTACTGTTAGCAGTGTCTCGGCACTTTCCTTTTCCAAGGTATTGTCATAGTAGAGTCCTGAGAAGATTAAACTCAATGTAATAAATAGAAGGGTGGTTAGGGAGAGTATACATAATTGAATGTACATGCAAGGTTGACATCGTTTGCTAAAAAAGATACCAATCTTGTCCTCGGCTCGTTTTCCTCGTTCCTTTTTCTTCACTGTTTTCGAGTGGTGCTTGTAAAGTATATATTGATGTTTGAGTGGTATTCTCTTGAGATGAGAACTGGATTTCAACTCTTGCCCAGCAACTTGATAAAATGATTTGCTAGAAGAGAAGGAAGAATCCCTACTCCTAATTTTGGTAACATTATCATTAATTGATCCAATTTCTGGTATATCGTCAATATTTTCCACTGGATTAATTTCACTCATGGTATTAAGTGGTGTATAAACTGTGTTTAAATCTGTAAAATTATAATTATAATAATTATCGTGAAAATCCAATTGATAGAGTACTGTTTGCATACTAATACGTTCTCGTTGTGGGAGTCTTAGTAGTAAAGATTTCCAAAACTTGTCCTCGATTGTTAAATAGTAATAGTACTTGCTAGTGAGTCCCATATTTAAATTGTCTTCCAATGGAAGGAAGGATATGATAATTTCCACTTCATCCTTACTCAAATTATTAAAATTCATGAAAATTTCACTTGGTTCTATAAAAATATCAGCGCTCTCATGCTTTGAGCTAATATTTGATAAAATCCCCTGAACATCTTCAGAAGTACTAGAGAAGAAGTGAGTACCAGACACTGATCTCTCCCCTTCGGCATGTATCTGTTTGATGGCATTAATTACTTGAAAATTAAATCGTTCATCTATCGACTCATTCACTCTGAGAAATTTCGGAGATGTTGGAGGTCCAGCTGTTATCGTTGTTGGCTGCTCAAACAAACTGTTGCCATTCAATAATGTACTCGAAGTGGCATGTATTAAATTATCTGTATGTTTGAAATATCCAGAATGAAGCGATGAAGCTAAAGTACTACTTCTATTCACTTTGTTTTTCTTTTTTCGTTTGTCCTCTATTTGCCAAGTTGGTAAGGATGATGATACAATATTATTGGTGGTATTAGAATTGGTTATTGTTGTTGTTATTGTTGTTGATGATGATGAAGGAGAATCGGAATGAAGAGGTGATAAAAAGAGGTTTTTAGAATCCTCACTCTCCTCTTCAACATCTGATGATGAATTTTCAAACTCTTCTATTATTGGTTTTCCAACTTCACTTTCCAATATATTTAATTCATCGTGATGATAGGAACTGGTAGGAGCAGCAGCAACTTGTCTATTACTACCACCACTACCACTACCAGAACGTTTCTTATGATTATTCATAATTACGTGATGTTCTGTAGAATATATTACTACTCCTTTTATATTGATGATGATTCCGGATATATTAGATGATGGTGATGATATTATTATTCAAGACAATCTTTAAATTATTGTTAATTATTATTACTATTATCCAAAAATCATTAAAAAAACAATGAAATCTTGTTCTGAACAATAAATAGTATATTAGAACGGCAAGACTTGCCACCAAGAAGGAACACAGCAATAAAAAAAACAAAATCACACTGTGTTCTTGTTGTTGTTGTGTTTTTGAAACAAAATTAAAAGACCGTTATTTTTTTTCTTAATAAAAAATAGCTTGGAAAGTGAAGTCTTTTGCAAGGGTGATGGTTGAGAAGAGTTTTTCGTATCCGCTTTGATGCAGATGGATTTGTTTTGATCTGATTGGGAATGGCTTTGGAGATTTAAAGATTTTGATATATTTCTAATTTATCTTTTTCGGGATCATCAAGAAGATTTTTTGTTTATTATTTCAAAGGCTTCTTCTTATCTAATAATTAATTAATTGTGTGGATAGAATTGTTACTCATCATGATTCAATTAATTAAAGGAAAGATAGTTTTAAAACTTTCCGAACGCAATATCCTCTAAAAAGGAAAAACAGAAAATTGGAAATATTCCAAACAAATAATTAGAAAAAGTTTCTTCAACAAAAAGAAATATGAAGAAGAGAGAAGGAGCAACCGAGAATTGTCAAATACAGCTTCAGCACAATCCAAAAACTGCTCAAGATTTATTCAAGCATTTACAACCCCAAACTATTCATTTACCTCCTTTGGAGAATGGTGAAATACTAATCAAGGTATTATATATTGCCTTGGATCCAAGTTTGAAACCATTACTAGCTGGAGAGAAGATACCATCTTCTAGTGATGGTACTCAAAAAAAAGATTTGGTTTATGATCATCCTCCAAGTAAAACAACCATAGATGAAAAGGGAAGTAAATTGATTATACCACCACCAAGTATTGATATTACTACATGTCAAGCAACTGGAAATACTCAATTTGCAAATTATTTCCCTCCACCATTCTCTAAACAACAAGAATGGATTGAGAGTAATCATCCTTCAATTGGCAGTAATTTGAATACAGATCCTAGACGAATACTCAATTATGGTGTATTGAAGGCGTATGCAGTTGGTGAAGTTATCGAATCTAAAAATCATTTATTCACTAAGGGAAGGTATGTATTTATTTGAGAACATTAGGATGCTCATAATATGAAATAGAAATGTTTACGGCAATTTGGGAGTTCAACAATATTTACTTTCGAGTGGAGGAAAAGATTTGGATGATAATATGGTCCGTGATATTACAATGGATTCTCCATTATCTGCATTCCTCACTCTTTCAAAAGCAGGTTTATGTGCATATTTTGGAATCACAGAGCTTAGCAATGTTGCAGAGGGTGAGTGTGTATTTGTAACAGGAGGTACTGGTTGTGTTGGATCATTTGTTCCACAGGTCGTGAGAGCCTCTCTTTCTGATAAGAAGATTAAAGAGGGGATTAAGAATGACGAAACTCATCACGAGCATGTTCACAAAAGCTCACCATCATCCGTTGGTAATCATACGCACAATAATGGCGAAAAGACATCATTATGCAGTTCTAGTCATTGTTTAATTCCACACCGATCTTGTAATAAGGCCAAATCCCCAACTCTATCATGGCTCTTCTCTTCATTAATTGAAGAAGAGAATGAGGAAGAATATGACCTTTCACACTCTAACAATGAGGATGAAGAGCACTTTCCCAAATCTTCTCATGAGGTCATTTCGAGAGAGGATGAGCCATCTGAAGCAACCCACTTTATACACGATCCAATCGTTACCCCACATGGTCATCTTTACCATTCCCCAGAGGAGATGAAACATGGTCATCATCTTCACTTGCCTCACCATACTACTCATCACCATCCTTACTTACACAATGTAGAAAGATTGAATCTGATGAATTCATCAGCATCTACTCATATTCCTCCACAGATTAAGATTTTTGGATTTTGTTCCTCTGATTCAAAAAAATCACTTATGACTAATAAGCTCAAATATGATAATGCCATCAATTATTCAAATTACATGAAAAAGAAGAATACTTCAGAGAGTGGAGCATCCACTACAGATGATCCACTAAACAGCCCATGCGCCTCTTGCCTTATTCCAGCATGGTCATCGGTGTCTCCATTTACACACATGTATGGTGCCAGTACGGGTAGTTCTTGCAGTGTATTGCAAGATCAACCAGCAGATACTTGTCTACTCAAAACTGGTCAAAGATATGATTATTCCAAAATTGATAGAGCTGCATTGAGTAAGGCTATTGGAGAAATGTGCCCAGATGGAATTGATGTGGTCTTTGACACTGTGGGAGGTGTCTTGCTTGATTTATGTTTAGAACATTTGAAAACAAATGCAAGAATAGTTATTTGTGGAGCCATTGCAAATTCCAATGGAATTCAGTCATTTTCATCATCGGTAGGTAAGAATGAGAATGAAGCATTTGAAGGCCCTCACAATTATGTAAACCTTATCCTGAAATGTGCCAGAATGGAAGGATTTATGGTTGAAAAGTTCCAGTCCAAATTCAAGCAAGCTTCCCATACTCTTGTGAGATGGATTCAAGAGAAGAAGATTGATAGCTTGGAAGAAAATGTTATTGAATGCGATCTCAAAGATCGAACACAAGTTATCAATGCAATTGAGAAATTATTCAGTGGTGAATATTATGGAAAGTTAATTGTTAGAGTAAAGCAGAGTGGTACACTTTCCAGTCCTCAACATTAGTTAACATTACAAATATACTACATTATATATATTTATTCAGTTTTGATTTTGGTTGATCTTACTCTGCAACAACAGAAGCAACAACACAAGCAAGTCAAGAAACGTTTAACAATCAGTGCGAAAATTCCAATTTGTAGAGCAGTTGTAATGAATATGAAACTAGACCATTCCAATGGAAGCTTCATTCCATCATCACCTTCATCAAATCCCCTATGTCCATTAAAATACTTGAATGTAAAATAGAGCGCATTGTGAATTCTCTCACCTGAATTTGATGAGTAATACTTGAATAATGAGCTTGCCCATTGAATTCTTTCAGCCTTTTCTTGACTAATCAAGGTGCTTTCTATCAAGTTACCAAATGTTTGAGGAGTGATCCATTTCGAATAGATCCAATCACCAAAATCTTTATCCTGCAAACGATTACACACTAAAAATTGATCAGCAGTTATTGGAATACCAACCAAGAGCTTTCCATAAAAGATTCCCTCACTCACACTATTAAAACCACAATGAGTGACAAATAATCGAGTTGCCCTATGATTTAGTATAAATTGTTGGGGAAGAAAGTCACTCGAAAGTTTCATTCTCTTTATCCAAGTATTCGAATCTTGCACAGATGAAGCATAATCCAATTGATTACTATTCATTTCCTTTTCAAGAACTGCTTGTTGTTCCTTTTCAACTCTCATCAAGACATTCAAATCCTTATTCGATTTCAACACCTTCGAAAGACCTCTAATAATGTTTCGATTAGTTTCAACACTCAATTTGAATTGACTTCCTGTACTAATAAAAATCAATCTTTCATTATTATTACCAAGCAAATCTAACCAATCTTGAAGGGATTTAAATTCTAGTTGACCTGAAACTGAATCAATGAGAGGAAAACCAATATCAAAATATTTAGGATAAGCTCTCATTCTACTAGATTCCAATACTCCAGGAGCTGACATTAACAAAACTGGATATTGACTCGAAATGGAATTGTAATTTCTATACGAAAAGGTTTTTGTAATGAACTTTGAATTGTAATGTGGTCGAATTTTGAACAATGCAAAGCAATGAACCAAAATTCTCAGAGTTGGAAAGAAAATTTGTGCAGTAAAAACATTCACTAGAATGGAAAGAATCGAATATCTCCAAACTCTCAACTTGAACCATTGAAAATAATCATGTAAATATTCGAATCTTCCTAAAATGTAATCTGTGAAAGTTCCCCAAAGTAATTCAGAAATAGAATTTGGATGTGTCAATGGTAAATCCTCAAAATCAATTGCTTCAGCAATACCAGTCACAAGTGTCATTAATCTCACACTATTATTGAACTTGGCATTTAATTGTTGAAACATGTCAATGTATGAATAATGGAAATCCAAAGAATCAACAATTATAATATCTGGCTTTTCATTTGGATAATTCTCAAATCTTTCCATGAAAAAATTAAAAGATTCAATTGAAAATGAAGCCATGACTTCCAAACCTTCGACAATTGACATTTTCATAATATCCTTCTTCCATTCTCCATATTTATAAAAATATAGAGATTTACTTTGATTTTTAGGTAAACCTTTCGATTGATCAATGATTTGATAATTTTGCAAAGGAAAATCTTGTGGAATCCATTCTGAGGGCTTGGACACGTTTTCGATCCACGCCAACGACACTGAAATTTCATAGAGATTATTTCCATTCTCGTCTTTTGGATTGAATTGCATTAAATTCTTAATGACGGTCATGAAGGGATTGTAATGTCCTTTGGATGGTGCTGGACAGAACAAGATCTTGATGGCTTGAACTTTCGAATAAAAGCAAACGAAAGTGAGAATGAAAAGAAGGATGAGGATTGGTTTGTTTCTAAAGACATGTGTCTTCATCTTGTTTTTTTTTGTGTTTGATTTGAACAAAGTCAATATTAGGATTCTTTTGAATTACAGATTATGAAATTTTTGATTGGGTTGATGATATTTAAATGTGCGTTGCATAATAGGACTAATTAGTGCTACTTGATTAGCGCGCTTCGTTAGATATTGATATTAAAAAACCTAACATAATGAAGTCCAATGAAGAAATGTAAAAATTTGAACTGCTCATAGAGGGGGTCGAACCCTCGGCCATCTGCTAACCTCATTTTCTCATAAGACAAATGCTCTACCACTGAGCTATATGAGCTTCGATTTGATTTTTATTATTGATCATTAAGAGCGACAGATAATATTGCCAACCACTTTCCCATAACACGAACAGTGGAATATTCAATTTAAAGAAATATATTATGAACTATTTAATAGATTAGGAGTCTGGTTTTGATTGACAGAGCTTGGAATCATTGTAATACATTTCGCTAATTAATTATTTAAAAAAATGCAAAGAAGTGGTCTTGCAGTGTTTCTATCAAAGAATGTGAATACAATGATGAAGAATAGAAAATTATCATCATTATTCAAGAATACCAACATGATGCTGATGAATTTACCTCATCATCATCATTATCGGAATGGATTAATGAATAATCATAATAATAATTATCGATATTTTCATAATGAATTATTCGGAAGGAGAAATAATGCAAATAATACAACATCATCATCACTACCAATCAATGACACAGAGGAAGAACAAGAACAGGAAGATCCACAAGTTAGTCAGAATGTTGATGAATACAATTCACGATTATTGACATTCCTATTAATTGGAACACCATTGGCTTATTTAGCTTTATTAGAATTAACGAAATGGTTTGAAGAAGTTTACACTGATTCCTCCTTAATGGCAAACAAATTGAGTGTTAATGATTTGGAAAGGATTTTCGATCAATTCACACTCAAGAATGGAGCTGAATTGTGTAAAGCATATAATATAAATATGCTGGATTGGATCCAAGAGAATGAATGGAATTGGTTTGAAAAGGACTTTCAAAAGAAGAAGGCTACATATGCACTCTATGCCATGCATGCTGCTGGATTTGTGGGATGTTTCTTGTTGAAGAGATTTAATCCTGGCATGTTTAAAAGATTCTATGATAGACATGTGGCGATTAGTTTGAATAATATGTATGAAAGAAGATTTCACACACTTATTTTAGGTCAATTCGCTCATACGAATGTGCTTTCTCTCCTTATTCCATTAATTTGCCTTAACAACTTTAGTGATATCATGGAGAATAACTTTTCACAAGCTTCATTACTTGCCCTATATTTTGTACTTCCAGCATTGGCCTGTATGGCCCACTCGTCACTTGGTGCTTTAATGTTGAGATATCTTGTCAGTCCTAGCAATAGAGTTTTACAATATCGCATTGCCAAAATGGGTCAGTTCAATATTATTCAAGCTTCATTCTATTCCATATTTTTTGCTCCAATTGCTTTAACACTTCCTGATTTTTTGATGACACATGCTGGAATAACAAATTTGGAATTGAGTTATATATTATTTGGATTACAATTTTTATATTCAATTATTTCTAAAGGTTCTCCATTTATGGTTGCAGAATTGTTTGCTTTTTATGGATCATATTTTGCTTTAAACCATTTGATTGAAAGAGAAGGATTTCAAAGATCAAGAATTGTAGAGTTGGAGAAGGGATTTCGTTATTATTTGGGAGAGAGGGTAAATATCAAGAATAATGGAATGGCTATCTTTATTCCAGATAATAGAGAAACACTTGAATTGGCATATTATAAGAATGATAAGAAGGAAAAAGTGATCAAAACAAAGACACTTCTCGGAAAGGATTATACTGAATAATATTTTCAAACCAAGTACAGTCTATTCATTACCCTTTGCAAACCATTCAGGAATGGAATCAATATTGTAATAACATTTCCATTTGAATTAATTACTTAATCAGATATCCTGAATATATTTCTTTTCATGGAACTCAAATGATGCAGTAGAATGTGAGAATTTTAATTATCTTTGGAATTTCTTTTAACCTTTATTCGTAACTTTTGTTCTCAGACCATTTCTGTTGTGGGTGTCTTCTTGGCGAATAGCTTGGTTCATTTCAAGATTTAGTCCAACAGAACTTGCTTGTTTTTTTTGCTAAATCTTGAGCATAACCGCCTTAGTTAAAATTATTCCGCCAAATATTTATTCAAACAATTCTTTGAATAATCCTTGAAGACTCTCTGAAGATGATGTTTAATAATTGAATCCAGAGAATTAGGTTATTCTAATTATCCCCATTCTCTTCTTAATTATTTCATAATACTGTTTAAATTGTAAAATTGAATGAAAGGTCAGCATAGCTTATATTTTGCAACATGACCCTCTGATATTTGCAACTTGCAGCACCAAATAAAAGTTCCCATACGAAATCTAATTCTTCCAATGTTGAGGGAAGATAGAATACCGTTGCTCTTCTTCCACATCTTCCAGATCGTCCGCTTCTCATTCGACTGAGCGCCTTATCGCAAATCACATCAAAATGCACAACCAATCGGCAAAGTGGCATGTCAATTCCAAACCAATCCTCATGAGTTCCAATCATTAATTGTGAAAATTGGTTTTCCAAATTGAGGAGTTAGCTCAATGGATGGATATACTGATTCCTTTAGAATTTTGTAATATTGTTCTGCTCTTGTGTATGTGTTGCAGAATAGGAGAGCAGGCTCAAATTCATACTCATAATTTTGAAAGAATGATTCTCTTAATAGGCTTAGTTTCTGCTCTTCTTTTGGACAATAGACAAAACGTTCTATAATGCTCTCGCTCAATTCTTCGAAATCGCTATCACAATAACTGTTGCATGTTGTAATGAGTGAATCCTTCAAGTGCTCATCGTGCATGTAGCATTCAATGGGCAACGTTCTTGTACCAGTGCATAAAATTTCACATTCCTTTGGGAGTTGACTAAATATTCTCTTGATACATCTTCTTGATTCAGTTCCAATTTCCAACATGAAATTCATTTCGTCAATAGCAAGAATTTCCAATTCACTAACATTTATACCATTCTTGATTGCCTTTTGTGGTGTGGTAATTAAAATTCTTAGATTTTCAGTAACTTCATTCGAAATTCTCGAATGATCAATAAAATCAGCTATGGCATTCATTGTTCTATGTATTTGATATTCCAAATAATCGGTTGGAACAAGAACTAAACCTTGCAATTTACCATCATTCTTTGTAAAATCCACTTCTTTCAATACTTTAATAATTAATCCAACAGTCTTTCCTGCTCCGGCAATCCATTGAACAATTTTGGAAGATTTCACATCTTCTGATTGTGGATTCAATATTACTTTCTGTACGATTAGCATGTTCTCCAAGCCGTAGGTATAAATTCCTCGTAATAGATTATCTGTCAAGTTACAATCATCAAATAACATTTTTTTTTTAAAATTAAAACTTAATTTGCCTTGTTTGGTGCATTTTGAAATGTAAAAATGTTTCAGTGAAAAATAGTGATAACATTTGAATTAAACTATTAGATGTACATCTTGCAATACGTATTTTGAAAATAGTGAGATAATATTTGACATGTACATTTAGAATTTTACAAAATTACTTCTTGTAATATTTAGCAACTTGTTCAGGAGTTGCCTTTTCCAAAAACCACCAACTAATAGCATATAATATTCCAGTAGAACGAACAATTTCCTCATCCATCATAAACTCCTTTGCTTTTGCAAGTGGCAACTCTATTACATCAATCATTTCACCTTCAGATTCCAAACCTCCTCCTTCACTAACCTTCTTTGAAATCAATCCAGGATCAGTCGATTCACTCAATTCCTCCATCACTTCCACATAAAACAAATGTTGAATTGCATTATTCTTTGCAGCTCCAGAATAATAATTAGTGATTGGTTCAATCGCCTTCAATGGTACTTGATATCCACATTCTTCCAAAATCTCAGCTTGCATTGTTTCAACTGGTGATTTGCCATCCTTATCCAACAAACCAGCACATAATTCAAAACTCATCTTGGCTTTTAAATTTGTTTTTTCCTCTTCAGTTTTAGCCTCCATTAATTGTCGAACGAATACAGGTGGTCGGAATTGTTTTACCAACAAGAAACATTCCCTCTCTCTATGATACAACAAGGCTGCAACAGAATCCTTCGTGATGGCCATATCCCACGATTTAGAAACTCCATTCTGTGAGTAGTAAATTCTCTGTAGGGAAATCCATTTGGATCCTGCTCCGAGATTGGTATCAATGTGATAGTCGGTTATATTGTCCATTGCTATACTAGTGAGAGGTGTTGGTGTTGTAAGTGAGGATGATGAAATTTCTCTTTCTGTTGAGTTTGAATATTTTTTTTAATTTTTTTCCAATTTTAATTATAAATTGTCTTGTTTTGTCCTTGTCAAGAATTTGCCAAATAAAATCTTCAATTAATCATACTTTAAAATAATGGAAACTTTCTCAATCATCGAGCTCACCTAAATCACAAATGAAATAGGAGTAAGTCTCGTGGATCACTGATTAATTGTTTGTCTAATACATTGTAATGTGGTGCAATATCCAATAATTGTCTGAGTATAGATCTTAATAGAGGTCTACATTGAGAGACGGAGTCTTTTTCTTCCTTTGACTGACATCTGTAGTTCATTGATTCCCAAGATATTTGATCTTCTCCTACATAGATTCTCCATAATTTTAAATAGTCGAATATGGGATCTTGGGTATTAATGCGGAATAATGCATCACTTTCATATCCATCATGACCATAGTAGAATTGTTGCTGAACAAATAGCTTTGCCTTGGCACTAGATTTCTTGTAAGTAATGTCAAAAGTCAAGTCGACACAAAGTCTGGGCTTTCGTTTGAAATTAATAGTGAGAATTCTTCCAATTACGTTCGATACTGATATCTCAGAATCCTTCTTCTGGATTTGTTGGCTCTTAATGGATGTGAATGCACGACATGCTACTTTCCAAGCCAAATCCAATACTCTAGTTTCCTTAATATTTTCCAAATCATACAAGTCAATTAAATAGTTAGATCTCTCATCATGAATTTCGATATCCCTATTAAATTCAACATCTACAATTGGTTTTGGGTTTTCCTTTTCTCTTTCATCCTCATATTCGCTCCATAGAAATGAATTGAATGGTGATAGTTTGTGCTTTTGTTTGGGAGTTTTCAGTTCTTCATATAAAGAATCATAAAACTTGTCATTGATTTGATATTCCTCAATTTCACAATCAGCATCTTCAAATCCTTTGGCATTCACTTGTAACACTATATTCCTTTTAACATTTGGATCAATGTTCAACCTTTCTTTCCATTTAAAATCACTATGACCTTTCACCACATCTACATAAATAATTATATCTTCATTGATTGAGTAGAGAGCACTCATTTTCAAAGTAGCTTGCTCATTCAAATAGATCATTAACACTACCAACTCTTCCCCTTCTCTAAACAATTTCTCCATCTTTGTAATTCTAATCTTGGGATAGGTGGTTGAACTTATGTTTTCAGATAATAATCTAGTCAACCACTCACTAAATGATTTTTTTCTCTTATTCTTTCCAAACCCGGAAATTACATATTGCCGAGCAAAAAGCCAATGTTTGACACTAACTAATAATCCAATCATATTTCTTTCCTTTTCCTTCTTGCTTGAAATTTCATTCGAATTGGAAATTAAATTAAATTCCTGAACCAAATAATTCTCCACTCTATTAATTAATGCAAATCGAAAATCACCCAACAACAAACTTTCATACCACTGATGACTCACCAATTGCAAACAATGTTTTTGAATTTCATCAAATGGAAGAAAAGAATAAATCAACCCGATCACATCATTAGAAAGAAGCAATTTTTCCCTTCCTATCCGATTATTAACATCCTCGTCGTGAGAAGAGTATTTGGCTAACTTATTGTTTGTGGGTGAATCACTCGTTTCCTCTTGTATTGCTCGTTTCATTTTTTTTTGTAAAAAATCAGGCGGCAAAATCAACCAATAATATTTCATTAAGGTACACTGTGCATTATCTCAATGATCGACCTAATATTTAAATTGTAATCTCTAAATAAGGAACGGGATCGTGAAGCGAACTATTTGCTCTTCTCATCATTTTACCATCCTTAAAAAAAAATTCCAACTATTGAGGGCGCAATAAAATGATCCGAAGCGGTTTTTTAATAATCATGATTGTTATCCTGATGATGATAATGATAAATAATCATTATTATTGTGAGGCAAGCGGAGTGAAGTTAAGGGCTATGGGACCTGATTCTAAAACTCGAATGAGAGAACAAATTAACAAGATGGAGAATATTTGCTTATTGACTTTGAGTGGTTTGGATTGTCCTGGAAAGGGTCTCGATGTGAATTACAAGACTTCATTGATGAGAGGAGCTATGGAAGACATGCCAATCATTGCAGGAGTTGGTTACAATAGAGTAGATAAGAGTATTAATCCTCCAATTCTCAAATCTCCAAGGGCAACACCTGTGAATGAACAAAAGACACTCACTCGTACCATAAACGGAGCTACTGATTATTTCAATATGTTATATCCAAGTGATGGAAGTGAAATATTCAATGGTCTCTACAGTCATGGAACAACTGCTACCGACATGATTTTTAAAAAGTATTTTGAAGGAGATTTGAGAGGGTACAATATCCAGAAACAATACTATACTCACTCTGTTCAAATAACAAATATTGAAGTCACTGACGAATTTAAAAAGATTATTGACATTCTTCCAGATCAAATGGATGAAGATTTGTACAATATGGTCATTTCATCATTCGGTGATTCTATTGCTACTAAGGTAACCTATGGAGGAGTTGTTGATCTGACCACATCAGTTCGATCATGTTATAGTAGTCCAAGTATGGAACAATACTTGGACATTCAATTGCAAGTAACTATTGGTATTAACACTGATACCAGTAAGTTACCAAATGGATACATGAGATATCAAAGAGTTGGTTCATTGGATATTATTGGTGGTAATCCACAAATTAGCTCCATCAGTCAAAGAGTTCAAACTTTTGCTAATAATCCAGTACCAGTGAAATTTGAAACCATTCCAATCTGGAGAGCTTTCCCTAATGGGCCAAAACAAGAAAATATGAAAAAGATTTACAACAAGTTTGTTTCCTCCAATTCCATGAGTGTCGCTCAAATGGTTGCACAAGTTGAGGCCAAGAGACAAGCTGATAAATTAGCTCCTCAACCATTCTATGCTTTCAAAGTTAACAAGGTAAATCAAATGATTGAAAAGTTGGGAAGTGGTAATCCAGCCTTTGTTGCAGCTGGTGGTCGTGCAGAATTCACAGAAGAATACCTTATTCTAACAAAGAAATTGACACATCGTGTCTTTAAAGCAACTGTTGAAAGAAATGCAGATGGATCTTTTTATATTCACTTTATTCGTGTCAAGTGTGATAGAGATAAGAATTGTGTTGAACATCTTTAAAGATCCAGAAGATGAAGACGATTTCGTTTCAACCACCGGAAAGGACACTTGTATTTTCCATCGTTTGGCAGGTAATTATAATGTTGGAGGTGTTTATCTATGTGGTGGATGTATGCCTTCCTTCTCTTCTGATTTTAAGAGTTTGAGTTGCACTTGTCCATATCTTGTATAATCCAATTTAACAATTAAATAAATATTGTTAATAAGGATCAAATTGTTAAGTTTATTAAAAACTTGTAAGAACCAAGTATCTCAGTGACTTGAAAAATAACCATAATTAAGCAATAGAGTTATCAATAATTTATTTACAAAATTTACTTTTGGTTTGGATTAAAGTGCTTTTGAATGTTAATCCAACACTTATAATAATCCTTATCAATATTCATTTCATTCATGGCATATTCTGTTGGATTGATAATGTAGGTAGATTCGAACATGAAGGCCATACTTCCTTCAGAGACACGTTCTGGTTTCAATTCAGCATTGGATGCCTTTTCAAAGACCTTTTCTTCAGGGCCATGAGGAACCATACAATTGTGAAGAGAACCACCTCCCATAACGAAACCTTCTTCTTTAGCTTCATAAACTCCTTCAATTAAACCCATATATTCATTCATGGTATTTCTGTGATAGTATGGTGGACGGAATGAGTGTTCTTGAACTGACCATCTATCCTTAAAGATGACAAAGTCCAAAACAGCAACACCCTTCTCAGCTGATTGACAGGTCAAAACTGTGAAAATGGATGGATCCAAGTGGTCATATGATACAGAGTTGACAACATTGAATAAATTCAAGTCATATTTGTATGGAGCATAATTTCCGTGCCAAGCAACAACATCAAATGGTGAATAGGTACATTTAGCAGAAAAGTATTGGTTTTGGAACTTTTGAATAATTTCATATTCAACACCTTGGTCACGATCTTCATAACAAGCAATTGGATAGAGGAAATCTCTTGGGTTGGCCAAACCATTAGCACCAATTGGTCCCAAATCTGGAATAACAAAGTGTCCAGCATAAACTTCAGACATGTAACCTCTGGCAAAAGTACATGAGCTATCAGCAAAGTCAACTGTGAATTTAATACCACGTGGAATGACACAAATTTCCTTTGGCTTAACTCTCAATTTACCACATTCAGTAGTAATTAACAATTCTCCCTTTTCTGGAACAAACAAAAAGTCACCATCTGAATTACACATACAACGATCACCCATTGACTTGGTGAATTGATATTGCAAAATTGAAAATCCAGTTTTCAATTGTGGACTTCCCGAACCAGCAACAACTCTCAAACCATCAACAAAATCAATTCCTTCTTCAACTTTCTTTGGTGGCATCCAACGAATTTGTTGTGGTGTCACTAAACGTCCCAAATCAATCTTGACTGAATTGAGTGGTGAAAATTGTTCATTTCCTTCATAATTTGTAAATGGAAAATGTACAACAGAAGGTCTAATTCTATAAAACCAAACACGTTGATTACAACTACGTGGTGCAGTAAATGCTGTACCTTGTAATTGTTCAGCATAGAGTCCGTATGGACACTTTTGTGGAGTATTCTGTCCTAATGGAAGAGCACCTTCTAATGCTTCGGTACTGAAGGTATTTCCCCAACCACACATGTATTCTAATCCATCTTGAATACAGGTTGTTTCCTTTTGATGAAAGGATGGAAATCTAAAGTGAGTCGATGATGATGTTGTCCTATTATATTGTTGTTCAATAAATTTGAAGTAATGTTATTATTATTGTTGTTGTTGTTAATTTGAATATTATTATAATAATAATATGAATGATATTTTGATGTAATTTTAGAGAGGATAATAATATCAATATATTGTTGAATAGTAATAGCAATATCATGATGATGATGAAGAGTTTGATATGGACAAAATTTCATCATTATAAAAACAGTAAGATTTTTCATTCATCACACGGAGTAAATTTTGTTAATTATCATCACACATTAATTATCATCTTCAACCTACATCTTTGGTGGTGGAGTGGGTATGTGGATTTTTTTTTGATTGTGGTTTTTTATTAGCCTTTGTACGGTTCCTAATTTGAACAATTTTTGGTGTACGATGAGGAATAGAGTTTACAAAACGATTGAACCTTCTTTCAATGCCACAACAAACAGCATTCAGTGTGGTCACTTTGGCAGTTGGTAAATACCCCAAGGAGGGTGTTTTTGATTATCGCCTTTATTGGATGGGTGGTAATCACTCAGTTGGCAAAATTCGCACTCAGACAAGAGAAATATTTCCAATCAATTGTAGTGTATAGATCGTTACACTGTTTGGCTATTGACTCCTTAATGATTGCATAACGATTTGAAAATCGAGTCGACACTCATTGATTTCGCTCCCTCGTTCGTTGAATTGACTTTCAGAGAAAGATATGCTTGATGTCAATTCATTCAGGATGATTCTGCTTTCAAGCAATTGATCATTTTTTTTGTAATCTTTTAAATACTATATTTAATTATTTAAATAAAAACGGTTTTTATTAAAACTATAAAAAAAAATGGAAAGAAATCTATTTAAGAGGAAGGTTACTGAAAATCAATCATCATCATCATCTCCTTCATCACCACCAACAATGTCTCCACCTTCCCGCCCAACTTCCTTCATCCCAAAACATACATCATCATCATTCTCCGATAATAGAATTTCATCTTCAATACAACAACAAAATGATGAGGCTTTTAAACCAGAAGTTGACTATGCTAGTCATGGTTTAGAGCAACATGATGTAGCAGTGGAGGGAAGAGGAGTTTTCCGAATGTATACAATGAATCATTTGCATCATCAAAATACTAATAACGAACAATCAAACACTAATACAACAACAACAACATCACTTCCTGCTCACTTGATAAAAACAAGAAAATGTGAGAGTGTTTTGGTATTTATTCATGGAGCTGGGTTATCTTCCTTGTCTTGGACTTTGTGTATGCAAAATTTAAGACAATTAGTGATTAGAAGTGGAAATACTAATAATGTAAATATTAATTTTATGAGATCACCTCCTACTCCAATAGAGATGGGAATGGGACAACCTAAATCCGCATCAGAAGCCTTTAATGTTGATGATTATGAATATTGTGCAATGGATTTGAGAGGACATGGAGCTAGTCATACGGAAAAGGATTCTGAACTCAGTATTGATACATTGGTGGATGATATTATTGCTCTTTTACAACAAGTATATAGAGGAAAGAAGAGAAATTTCATATTGATTGGCCATTCACTTGGAGGATCAATAGCTGTACGATGTGCTCACAAAATGGACATCATAGAGGAACAGGAGACCAAGTCTGGCACTGTACAATCACACGAATTAATGACAGTGAAAGGAGTGGTTGTTATTGATATGGTTGAAGGAAGTGCACTGACAAGTCTGCCAAACACTAAGAAATTCATCGAATCTAGACCAAACAAATTCAAAAACATGGAAAGTGCCATCAAATGGTCCATTCAACATGGTGTTGTCAATAATATTTCGAGTGCTGTTATTAGTATACCTTCACAATTGATGCATGTTGAGGAGGGAAATTATTATACTTGGAGAACTAATCTGACAGATTCGGAAGAATATTGGACAGCATGGTTTACAGACATGTCACAGATTTTCCTGGAAGTCAAAGGATTGAAATTGCTCATGATTACATCGACTGATATTCTGGATAAAGAATTAACAATTGCCCAAATGCAAGGTAAATTCCAAATGAAAGTTCTCAACAGGTCAGGCCATTGCATTCAAGAAGATGATCCAGCCCATTGCAGTGAAGTTATCTTTTCCTTTTTGCATCGATTTAGATTGTAATTTTTAATCATCTTATTTTGATAAGTTTTAAAAAGTGAGTAAATATTATTTATTAAGATATTTGAATTGACAGAATTTGTAATTCATCATAGAATGTTTGAATTCTTGACAAAATTCGATAAGAGATTGTAGCACGTTTAAATGTGTGGGTTCTCACTAACATGTTGGCTCACGTTTTAAAAAAAAATGTCTCAAGATCTATTACTGCCAGAGATTGTCTTTCAGTGTCTTACCTATATTGATCTTGCAACTCTTCCTACTTGTATGGTAGTATGTCGGGAATGGCATGATATGATCAATCATTCACCCATGTTGTGGCGTTTATTGTTTGATCAATATTCGGAACAATTATCAACAAATCCTCGACAAGTATTTGCTACTTTTATGAATCTGCCAACAACGAGTGAAGAGGAAAATTCACTACAGGTTAAATTTGAAGAAACTTTTAGAAAGAAGGGATTATTGAATGATGAAAAATTGTTGAGATCCTTGAAGTTAGATGATAATCAGGCCAAGCATGAATTAGGAATGCTCATTGGAAGAATTTATGCTCACTGTTGGCATGTGCATTTGTTGGAAGAGCATCCACCAACCAAATACTTGGATACCTTACTATTTTGTGCTGGTAGAATTGGAAATTTCCAATTATATGAGATTGTAAGATTGTTAGGTCTTACTCAAAAGTGTTATCAACTCTTTAATATTAGTTATAATTATGAAAAGATAGAAACATTGAGGCCTTTGTTTAGTTTGTCTTATTTTTGTAACATTGCTACAATGTTAGTTAGAGAAGTTGAAGCAAAGAAAGACAATTATACCCAGACATTACAGACAATTGTTGGATGGGAAAATTTCATGGTTAAATATTTTGAAGAAGGAAATAATATCATTCTGCCTGAAAATTTATTTGAGAGCGATTCGTTTCAACGTATGGTTTTCGATTCCTTTGATGACATGATTAGATTTAAAGTTATTAGAAAGGTATTTGGTAGCAAATGGCCTAGTGGAGAGGAGGTCAATAACATATTGTTTTCTGTTTTTTTGAACAAGCTGAATCAAAGATTTATGGAGAATAAGGTGAAACCAAATGATTTAGTATCCAATATTGACCAATGCATTGAAATATTCAATATTGAGAAATGTAGTCATGAACCATTTATTCAATTAATTGAAGGACGATGGTATGGACAGATTGTAAACTTATTTAACTCGTACAAACACTTACTTGATGTCAAACATGTAAAGAGACTATTCCAAAGTGCATTTGTTGCCACAGATTATCCAGACTTGATCAAGTATCTCGTTACTGAATATGATATTGACCCATTGGAATTTTTTGATGAGAGAAATATCATTGCTCAATATTTTGAACGATTGCTTGAAAATAATGATTACTCTCTCAGATACATAATGGATCCACTATTATGTGGCAGAAAAATGAACCTTGCAGAGTTTTGTACCAAATGCCAAGAAAATAATTATCCAAATTTGTCAAGTGTGGAGAAAGTTTTCAATATTATGGAATTATTGGCTAAAAGTTGTCCTTCCTATGCATTTGTAGCTCTTATGTCAACTTTGAATAATTTATTTGAACCTCAAATCATAGTTAACCATTCAATCATTTTTGAAAGATTATTAGAATTTTATAATGAAGGAAAAGCTCAATTGAGTGCCTACGAAGAGCTATTGTACAATACACAAATAGTCAGTAATTATTCAGGTATTAAATATCAGTCACTGAAAGAAATGATGATTCAAGAGAGAGAATACAATCCATTGTTTAGTGAAGTTCTAGAGCTTTGTGAAAAATATATTAATGAAAAGAAACAGACAGAACAGAACTAAAATCCCAATTCTTGTTTTTGATACCAAATATTTTTCAATTGTAAAAATTTCTTGGATGTTAATGAATCGGCAGCATCATTCAAGCCCTTTAGGAAACAATAACTGTTCTAGTGTAATTTTTACGGGAAGATTATCAAGCATGCTTCGATACTTGGATATAAGGGTAGATCTTTTTTCAGGACTAGTATTGCTTCTAGTTGCCCTAATCATTACATTCTTTGGTGTATGTTCTGTATCAATAAATTCAATAACGTTTGTCTTGTAGCCCATAATTTCCAAAAGTTGACATCTCAATGCATCTGTGTAAATGGAACAAAATTTTTCATTGAAAATGTTGTGTTGTAATAGTGGTTCCATAAAGTGATTCTCTGGGAGGGATTTCATATGTTTCATTTGTTGGTAGACCTCGTGTTGGCAACATGGAACGGCTAGAATAATTTGACTCTTCCATCTTGTGGCTTGTTCGAGGGCCTTATCTGTTGCTGTATTGCAGGCATGCAAGGAAACAACAATGTCTACTTGGGAATCATCTTTGTATTCACCAGCAGTGAAATGTGAAGAAGCATCAAATGAATGAATGTCTCCTACCATAAATTTCAACTCCTTTTCATAGGAATACTTTTTTGAAATGTTATTGCAATGTTGAATGACATCCTTCTTCAAATCCAAACCAATAATTTGTACATTTCCAATTTTCAGCACTTCTTTCAAATAGTAGTGAATAGCAAAAGTGAGATATGACTTTCCACATCCAAAATCAACAATTCTCAATGTCATATTTTCTACATTTCCCTTCTGGTGTAATAGAGATGATATACTCTCCTTGAAAATCTCCAAAAAGTGATTCATTTGCTTGAACTTGTTATATTTCTGAGCGAGGATCTTACCAGAAGTTTCATGTTGTATCCCCAATTCAACAAGGAAATTAATCAACTTGCCCTCTTCCAAAATGTAATCCTTCTTTCTGTTGTGTGAAAACTCATTCTCCACTGTCGATGATTCTCTAGTGCTTGTTGTTGCCTTAGCCAAATTTGCAATCTTGCTTACTTTCACTTGTTTCATCTTAGTTGTTTCCTTATCATACTTCACAAGCATGTGAATGTCCTCTGCTGAACCTCTTCTCTGAATCAAAACTTGCTGATAACTTGCATTGTCCATTAATTCTTGAATAATTCGCAATACTTGTGATAAATCCTCGAAATTTCTATGAATTGCCTTTCCATCCTTCAAAAACAAACTAAATTGAAAACAAGCCTTTGAATCCATCATCATAATCGGCCTCACTGAAAACTTGAATATTTCAACCTCTCCCAAATTTAATTCCTCTCTAATAGTGGTACCATTATTAATTGATGTTGTCTGTCTTGGTTCACTGAAAGTAGCCTTGATGAATTCCTTTCTAGAATTAACTTGTTCCGAAATTAAATTAATAAATTCTATTGTACTCGTGCTGATTTGTAATTTTGTATTTTCCATTAATGATGATGGTGATGAGGAAGCATTGTGTTGTTGTTGTTGTTTTACATTCTTATCATGATTCGGAGCAAGACCTCGATTAAAATTTAATATGTTCGAAGAATGAAAATTCCTTCGTGATTTACATAAAGATGATGAATTCCAAGCCACTTTTCCCATACCCGCCGAGAATGCTGATGATTTTGCCATCTGCTTCGTGTTGGCACCAACAACAAACTTTGACTTTAATTTCGAAATCTTTTTCATTCCGGACTTTTTTTTTTGTAATAAATCTGAAAAAATTTAAAAATTAAAAAAAGTGAAAAGGAAAATGAATGAGAGATTGCCTAGTCCAGCAGTATTGTAGGAATAATTCAAGGGAAGTGAAAATGAGTTTATTAATCCTGGTTTCAATTATTACTTCAAAATAGGAATTGCCTTCAAAATTCCAAGTGGACTTGTGTATTGTCTCAACTTGTTACTGTCCTTAATATGTTTCACACCATTCACGACACACTCATTGGCATGAGCAATGTTATATTCAATGCAGTCCAATAATTCATCTTGGTGTTCAACGAGATTGGCAAAATCTTGGAATAATTGATTGAGTTGAACCATGGAAAAGTATAATTGTTTGATATCTTCATTACTTTCCTTTGCAAGTTGATATTCCACATCCAAAGTTGCTTCCTGAGATTGAGTCAAGGCATATTTAGTGTCACCCTTCAATAATTCTTGGAATTGCAATTTATCTTCCACAATCATGGTCTCAATCTCTTGAGGAGTTAGGTCAGCATATGGTGATGCTGCATTTTTACCATTTCCTTTAGCATAAATGTCAAAGAGACGTTTCACACGACCAATCTTGCTTTGTTTGCATTCTTGTTGTACAGATTGGAATTTATCCATTTCTTGCATGAAGAGTTGAATGAGTTTTTGCTGTTGTTGAGATCTGAGACGAGTGATGGCATTCTCTTCTTTCATGGCTTCTTTAATTGAGGAAGTTTCGATGGAAATTTCCTTAATGGCCTCTTGAATTGTAGATGAAAGTTTAGAAGTAACATCAACTTGTTCTCTCATTTTACTGAATTTCCATTTTAAAAATTATTCGAAATTATTTGAAACCTACCCTGAAAGTTCATCCAAAACTTTAGAATTTGATTCAGTTTGTACCTTATTAGAAAGACTTTCCAATTTGTTAATTTCATTCACCAGATCCACAGTAATCTTTCTTTCAATTTCATCCTAAATTTCAGATATTTCATTAATTTTCAAATAGTTCCATTTGTTTCATTTAATTTTTCAAAATTCTCAACTAGTACTTACTGCTTGTTTTTTAAATCTATTCAAATGTTCTTCAATAGTTTCTTCCGTTGGACCACTATTACTATTTGAAGATGCACTTTTAGATTTTTCAGAACTTGAGCTAGTGGATGACAAACTTCCAGAACTTGACGAAGATTTCATATCAGAAGCACCAAGAGAAACATTCACAAGTATTTTACCATTTCTAACTTGTTCCAAATCCAACCAGAATGGTCCCTTTTCGGCAAGTTTCGTAAAATCTGCAATGGTTTTCTCGACCTTTCCCATTGCAACATTCATTAACAGTTTATTCTTGTCAAAAACTGCAAATTTCAAAGTATCACTTGGTTTGACTCTGTAATAATATTAAATTAATTGCATTATTATTTTATGGATTCGAATAATGATGAAATTATAAACTTACTGATCGAAAGTAAATTCTTCATTCCATTCCGGATCCAAAGTTTTGTATTGTACTTTAGTCTTTTGTTCATTAGATTTGGAAAATGGCAACTTGATGAGAGAATCATTCGGATTGATGGTTCTTTTTAAAAATTATTATTATTCGAAACTTGATGATATTCGAAACTCACATTACTACAAACTAATAGATCATCACAAATTGTTAAAAATTATAATAATAATTATTTAATATAATTCACATCACACATAAAATACCTACTGGATCACTAGAACCATTCAAATCTTTGCACTGAAGTTGTGATCCTTTCACAACCGAAACTTGAAGTTTTGACATTTTTTTTAATCTATTTTTGATATGAAATCACTGTTTCCAATCACGTTTCAGAGTTTATTTACAACAATACAAATGAAAAACATAAATTAGCAATTCACGTGAATTAAATGTCTCAATTGACTAAAAAATCCAATCAATTTCATCCCATCAGGTATTTACCAGGATACCCAACAACAAATTGGCATGGTTAATATTATGTTTGATATAAGCTATGAATCAACTTCAATTGTAAAGATATCATGTTCAGAGTTATAACAAAGTGTGTGCAACATTAAATCTCCAATTTCATGACCCCAAATTCCATACTTTCCATTGGTAGAACATCTATTAATTAAAGAACAATTTGGATCTTGATCACGCATTGGTTGAGCAGTGATGGATGAAGAACCATCTTCCTCTTCATATATTTCCTTATATCCCCTACAAATCAAGGCAACCAATTGTCTCTGCGTGAAACCATTCACAGGACGTTCAAAAGTCTTCCGAGCAGGAATTGATAATGGATAATCATATTCAATAGTAATAGATTGTCTATTCGGAATCAAATCTGTGGTATCTTCATATCTTTCCAATTCATCTTCATAACATTGAACGGAAACATAGACGTTTTGTTCTTCCATATCATCAGACTTGACCATGTCGGGCTTGACCATGTCGAGGATGTTTGGAGAGGCTAAATAGGCTGGTGTTGTTGCTGATGGAGTTTCTTGTTTCTGCTCTGCTTCGGAGAAAATTTGATGTTGAGAAAAGAAGCGTGATTGTTGATAAATATTATTCATTACTTTCACTTGTTGGGTCAAACAAGGTTCAATGTGTGTGGCACCGACACCTCTAAAGGCAGATACTTGTTGTTTTTGAGAGGAGAGAGCGGCACGACGAATGAGAGCAAGACTTTTTTTCATTTTTTTTGATTGAATTTCTCAAAAAAGATTGAATTTTACAATGAATTTGATTGAACGTTTTGAAAAATTGTAAATTTGGAAAATTACAAATGAGATTATTACAATAATTCGAACACATTCGAAAAAGAATCACGTTTGAACAAATTCAAATTTAAAAAAAATGATTAAAAATTCGATCAGACAATTCATAAAAGGTGCATCTTTAAAGGCGCATCATCATCAGCTTTATTTTAATACTTTTCATTATACGAAAGTAAACTATTCTTCTTACACCCTTCCAGAGATACAAAAATCCATCGAACAAATCAACCAACAAATTTTGAGCACCGAAAAATCCTATCAACTTCATCCGAACATGAAGAATAGACTATTCTTTGAATTATCTGAAAATTACTGCGAAAGAGCTTCCTTTCTTTTTTTACTAAAAGATTACAAAAGTGGAACGAACGATCTCACACAAGCAATTTCATTCAATCCAAGAAATTATAAAGCTTGGCTTTTGAAAGCTCGATATAACTTTGAAAAAGTTGGAGATTTACAAAAAGCTTTGGAAGATTACAACAAGGTACTTGAATTGCATCCACAACATGTTTTTGCACTCATTGGTCGATGTGATATTTATTTGGAATGGAATGAGTTGGATAAATTGTTGAATGATACTTCTACTATTATTGATTTAGTGAAATTGAAAGAAAATCAAAGATTGGAACAAGATGAGAGTGGAGGATTGAAATATGATTCCATTAACATGTTGATCAATTCGTATAATAAGAGATTTATTGCATTTCTTAGAAAGGGAGAGTATGAAGTAGCTTTGAATGAATTAAATGAATTAATTAAGGAAATTCCAATGGAGAAAACAGAAAAATTAATTCAGATGTATTTATTGAAAGGAGTTTTGTATCGTGATCAATTAGCTCAGCCAGATAAGGCACTGGAGGAGTGCAGTAAGATAATTAAGATTGATCCGTCTCATGTAGATTCCTTGATTATTAGAGCTTCTCTTTATATGGAAAAGAAAGATTATCAAAGAGCATTGGAAGATTATGAGAAACTACTTGAATTGGAGCCAACCTCTAAGAATGCCAATTATAGAAACATCATTGAGTCAATCAAAAAGTTGGAAAAAAACAAGTCAAACTAATTTGAATATATTGACACAGTTGTTGGTCAATTTATTCTAAAGTGGAATCTTCTCCTTGTAAAGGAGAGTAATCTTCGAGATTGATAATGTCTGTTGCAATTTTCTCAGTAAAGTATCTATCATGTGAAGTAGCAATGATAATTCCAGGAAAATTCATTAATGCTTCCTCGATTACTTCTAAACTTGGAAAGTCAATATGATTAGTCAATTCATCCAATACCAAAATTGAGCATTTTTGCATGATTATTTTACATAGCTGTACCTTTCTTCTACATCCAATACTCAACGATTTCAATGGTGAATTCAAATCATGCCAAGTATAAACTCCAAGATTACACAATTCAGTAATAACCTTTTGTTTTGTTGCTTGAATACTCGAATCTTCCATCAACAATTCAATTGCAGTCTTGTCGAGTGGCATATTTTCCTGTTCCTGATCTAAATAACCAATCTTGGCATGCTTACTAATATTTACACTTCCTTCATCGGATTCTGTCAATCCCATAATTATGTTCATTAAGGTTGTCTTTCCAGAACCATTAGGTCCTTGAATGATTAATCGATCTCCACTAACCAAAGTGAAGGAAAGATTTTGGAAGAGAGGTTTTTGGGCAAAGGATTTGGACAAGTCCGATAATTCAATACTTAGAGAGGATGCAATAGAACTTTCATCAAATTCGAACGAAATTTTGTTTCGTTCTTGAATTAAATCTGTTCTATTCTCGAGCAAGTGTTCTTGCTTTCTCGTGATTTGATTAAATGCTTTGGAGGTACCCTTGTGAACTCGTTCCTCTTGATTGTTATAACTGAGTTTATCCCTATTCTTTGGATCTCTCAATTTTCTAGCTTTCATGGAAGATGCCATCTGAATTGACTTTTGTTTCAGGTTTTTCAATTCCTTATCTTGAAGTTCACGTTCTTGCATGGCTCGTTGACGTTTCTTTTCCTCTTGAGCAAGATAATTTTCGTATCCTCCCCTGAAGTGAACAAACTTTTTGGTGTGAGGAGAAAGTTCTGAAATTCTATTAGAAACTGAATTAATCAATGTTCTGTCGTGAGTCACCATCACAACTGCTCCATCATAATCCTTCAAGAAATGTTCCAACCATTCAATACCTTGCACATCAAGGTGATTAGTTGGTTCATCCAATAATAAAATGTCAGGTTTCACAATACTTAGAGCACACAGAATTGACTTGGTTTTCTCTCCACCACTCAAACTCTCAAATGGTTGTTCCAATAAATCATTATTCAATCCAATAAGTTTCGTCTGCTGATAAATCTCATCTCCAATTATCGAATTCAACTCATTATACCACTCCTCAGAAAGTGGTTGCAAAGGTTGTTCCAAAAACTGTTGAATATCAGCATCAGGAAAGAATTTCAACATGGTAATAATTGTCGACTCATCACCCTTAGTAATTTCTTCAAAATGTTGAGGCAAGAAACCAATCTTTCCCTCAATCTCCACCATTCCAGTATATTCAAAGTCAATCATACCAAATTGAGATGTTCTATTATGATTATCATCATCTTTTTGATCATGATCATCATTATTTAAATAAGCACTATTCATCAAACGGAGGAATGTAGTTTTGCCACATCCATTCTCGCCCACAAGTGTTACCTTCGCACAATATAGGATCATCAATAATAAGTGTTTCTTGTTTTTCTTTTTTATATGGAGTTGACTCTATCATTAGAAAAACACAAATGGGAGATGATCATTCTATTAGAGTGTTTAATGGTGATATTAAATATTTTGATGTCACTAGAAGAATTAAAGAATCTAATATAAAGTACGACTATTTAAAAGGGAATTCTTGGTTTGATAATAGATTAATAATAGATTACAAAAGTCATAACACTAGAAGTTTCTTGTTTGTAAGAAATTTCACAATCCATTTATTATTCTGTTCACTAAATAATGAATTAAATATCTTCTTGAGCTAATACACTGGAAGCATAATTTTTTAAGGTCTCTACATACTGTAACTGGTCAACTTCAAACTTATCTCTATCATTAGAGAATGTTATTATTTCGATATTCTTCTCTTCATTAAATAGGATCTTCTTTAATTTCATACAAGCTTTCCAGTAATGATACTCAACTAGAAAGATTTGGTAGTTCTTGTAAAGATAATCAAGATCAGAATCTTTAAAAATAATCTTCAGCTCTTTTCTGAAATTGGCTGGTGTGATTATTTTAAAATCAGCAAACAGCTCGAGCTTTCTATACTTTCCTTTAATTTCATTAATATCCTTTTCACCAACATAAATGTCAATAATGAGTGTTTTTTGTCTTCCATTTCCCCTCTTAATTACAAAGTCTGGTGTTGAATTGTTGAGAAGACATTTAATATCGTGTTCTCGAGTAATAATGTTCTCTGTAATAAAAACTTCTTTCTTTTCTATCAACATATCTTGTATCATGTAATACAAATAATCATGTACCATTTCATTATTGTCTTCCATATAGCCTAAAGCCTTTAGTCTTTGTTCGATATATGTAAAGGCTTGTTTAGTATTGGATACGGCATACTTATGCTCTATTAAATCCTTGAAGTGAGCATTCTTCTTCCATTCTGATGGAATATGAAATTTTTTTCTAAAAACCTGAAGTAATGACGAAGTGTTTTGGCTGAGACAAAACTTAAGACATCTCCATCGGATAGTCTATCACCAACTTCGTAGTTACGTCTAATCTCCTTGATAGTAGTTAGACCCCAATGTTTACCAGTGAAATCCTCATCAGCGGATTCCTCATCAGGGTCTTCATCAAGTTGATTAGCTTGTTGCAGAACAGGAGGAACAGCTTCGAGATGCTTTATTCTCTCACCCAAAGAAGTGATGGCGTTGAGAATAGCATCAAGGTTCTTTTCAGAACCAGCTTGGTTGTTATCCAAGGTTTTGGATGTTGGGTCAACCACAGAGGGGAGTGAAGCTGAGCTACCATTGTCAGTTACTGGGATGTAACCAGACTTGTAGGTAGAAGTTGAGGATTTGCTTGCTGAAACTCTTTGACGAATGTTGGAAATATTCGCCTTGCTTGGTGTTTGAACCATTTCAATATACTTAATTTTTTTGAGCATAAAATTATTTATCAACTCAATTTTATTGTTTACAATTTGTCGAAATACTAACGTTGCATCGTTCCTCGCAACTCTACATTTGTCACTACTAATCATTCCCTGTTGTTCAAATGGTACGTCAACTCCTTGTTGTGTCATACAAACTTCATCAATTATTGCTTGTTCAGACATCGTCACTTTGGTGCTTGAAGTTTTTTTTTTATTGTTCTTTAAAAAATTAAAATTATTGTGATTTTGAACATGTTACATTGCAAATTAATAAAAACAAGATTGAGAACAAGTAATCCTCATTATAGAGATGGTACTAAGTGACAGTGAAACGGGGGACGGATGAGACGGAGAACACTCAGTTTCTTACTAAAGACGGGAGAAGAGCATCCGCTTAATACTGATGACGGTAAACCAAAATGGAAAATGCACAACCTTAGTAACACCGATAAATTGAATGATACATTTAATAAAGTTAAGAATATGAAAAAATATTTCAACATCTAGTACGTGATGTACTTTGATGATTCTTCGAGTGGTTTCACATCCGTAAGCTGCCAAACGTTCACATCATCATCTCAACATCATCTAAATAGTAGTAATAGTAGTAATTTTTATTATTGGACTTTCATCATAAAATAGTAAATCAATTTTTGGATTATAATTTTTCAAGTTGGTAAACCATCATCGGAACACTCACCAACCGTCATCATAGATATATTTAATATAGTAGAATAGTATGGGTGATTTCTATGTCTTGGAAATATCTTTATTTTGGTGAAACTCAACATTTTACTAAAATCATCCTCACTGTTGAATCCATTGGAAAGATTGGAAAACTATTAATGTAGGATTGTTGGAAATGGTCAATAGTAGCATAGTAAATTTTGAACAGTGGATTTTCATCAAGTTTTAATAGGGATAGGTACATGTGAATTTTAAAAAGTACATGTACCATTACTCAACATGTACTTGACCAACTTGGAAATCTTCTAGTACTATTGTTTAAATCACTAATAAACACCATATTTAATATCAGTTTTTCATTATTTTGTGTTTTGGCTTGGAGAGTGATTTCTAGCCAAACCTTTTATCATTCACTCCTTCAAGAGTGATTCAAAAATTATCAAACTCATTGTGAACATTACACAATGATATTAAAATAATAAAATTCTTGTTTTTTCTTTTTATTTCATTTCTTTCACCTTAAATCGAACAATTAACCTTATTTCCTTAAACATCATTAAGATCAAATTGAATTTCAAAGATAACCAACTTTTTCAACATCTCAAATCCTACACGTTATAGGGATCACACTCATATCAATTAATCCTATTTTTCATTTTCAGTAAAAAATCAAAATTTGAACTTTCCAAAGTTTACTATTTACCTGAATTGTTTGAGAAGGAAACTTCTCATAAAAAGAAGGGTAGTTACCCAACAGTGTTTTAATCAACTAAGTCAAATTATTTCATGTCATTCTTAAATTTGAGACAGAAAGAGTGAAATCTTTGATTTTAGTGAATATTCCACAACAGAGGTGTTGTGTTTGTTACCGTCACACCGTCAATTAGTATCTCCTCCTAATTATACTAATGGGTATTAAAGCTCAGGGACTGTTTCACCTTTAAGGTGATTCAGCCTTGAGACCTGCTTTAATGGATATAAATCTTTATTAGCAGGTCCCGAGATTAATAAATATGGCTCTTATAAAAAACTTATCAATAGTATTAGTAAAGATAAGAAAAAAATTAGGAGATGCGAATAGGAGGCATAAACTAAATTGAAATTAAAATAAAAAAGATATCATTCGATGAACATTTCAATATGAATGTAAGCAGCGATAGATCAGTTGGTTAGATCGTAAGCCTAACACGCTTAAGGTCGCGGGTTCAAGCCCCGCTCGCTGTATCCATTTTATTTTCTAATTATTTTTGACGTAACCAATTCCAAAGAATTCAACCAACAATTGGACTGCAGTTTCGTCCAATATTTGAATTGTATAACTGAAAGGGTTAATTAGAATTGGTCCCCTTGGTGATTATTTCATGTCTTGTGCTCTTGCTTTTTATTGAATTTCTAATTAGAAAGTACTATTCTTTAGCATTTTTCATTCTCATTGATTGCATTGCTTGACTAATCTCCTTATTGGAAGATTTCAATCTTTCGAATAAATCAGACATGTCCAATAAACAGTGATTTTCCAATTTTTCAAAGAAATTCAAATCCAAACTTTCACTTTCTTCGATAAGTTTCGAATATTCTACATTCTTCTGTTGAATATAAGGAATATTCAATTCGAAAGGTGAACCAATCGTTAAATAATTCTCAACAATCTTTCTCGCATGATTTTTCACAACTTGTTGGTCAACTGAACGTTTCTTGAAAATTTCCTTAAATTTCTGAATATCTTTCCAAGACGAAACACTTTCCACACAGAAAGAACGTCTCGCAAAATCCAAAACAATCTCAAAATATTTTCTATTCAGTAAAATTAATTCAACTTCTGATTTTTCTTCAACTTGAGTTTCGGTTTGATTCGTTTTCTTTGAATTTAAATATTGAGAAACTGCTCCATACACAGCAGGTCCAAACGTATAAATCAAAACTTCACACAATGAATAAACTGTCAGGGTATATCCAAAAGGTAGAAAATAATCAACCAATGATGAAATGACATCGATTCCTGTCATTACTCCAAATGAAATAATTCCAACAAGTTGAATCACCAAAAGTATGACAGTATCTCTCTTGATATTCCATGTATCCTTATCTGAGATCATTGCAAGAATAATGGAAACAAATTCCAATATGAAAAACATTACAAAAACACATGCCAAAAGGATTACAAAATTTGTGCTCAATGCACAGCCATGTGAAAAGTTAAAGAACCCAGTGTCTGGAATCATGATTTTGGGTGATGAGGGATTGGATTGATACATGGTTTCTTCCACAGCTCCCAAAATTATCCATAATAAGATGACGCCAAATGTCAATAGAAAATAACAAATCATCATGAATTTGTAACTTGCCAAGAATGTGAATATTTTCATTTTCAACTTCTTTTTCCTATCCAATAACATGCTTTCTCCATCCTCCTGTTTGATCGATGTTTGAATTGTTTCCTCCTTCATGGTACTTGTCAACTCAATTTGACTTGTATTTTGCATGTCGTGCATGGATGACGAAATTTCACCACTACTCAAAGATTTGACATTAAAACTCTTCAACAGATTCAACCTATACAATGCAAACAATCGAATACATCTAAAACTGGTCGGCATTGTAAACATTGCAGGGATTAGAATAAAAACTAGAGTAAACAATCCACATGGAAAAATCTGTCGTCCAATGGCCAACCGAAACAACAATAATCCTGTCAAAGTACAATGAGCACACACTGAAAAAACCAAATAGAATGGGTCTCTTGCCTTTACATAACCAGATTTTCTATAAATTATTGTCAAAATTATTCCACTCAACCCGAAAATAAACATGGCAGCAATGAACATTGATGAAGTAATTGTGGTGGAAACAAAGTCAGGACATAGACCATATTTT
Source organism: Naegleria gruberi (assembly GCF_000004985.1). Lineage (NCBI taxonomy): Eukaryota > Heterolobosea > Eutetramitea > Acrasida > Naegleriidae > Naegleria > Naegleria gruberi. The sequence goes on from NW_003163281.1 coordinate 310,620, forward strand.
TCGGTGGAATTGTTGGAAAGAAGTAGTGGATGACAAGTGGAATTAGTAGAGGAGGTGATGTTTTGTGTGGTCATTCTTTTTTATTAGAAAGTGGGAGATGGTCAACCGGTGCAGAAATGAAATGGTGGGAGCACATGAACAATGTACTACGAAGCTCTGCAATAGTATGACTAAACTTACAGAATACTAACTAATAAACCAGAGCTCTTCGTTATGCAACAGTTGATGGATGACACTTTGGGAAGAGTTAGTACATTGAAGGTTACAAGATAATATTGCTGACAGCTAATCACAGCAATTAGTTTGCTCACTTAATCTTTTTGAAGTTCAAATTAGATTTTACAATGAATATTGGTTGCTTATTTTTGATTGATTTAGTTCTTGTAAAGAATCACGATTTGAATCTTTTTTGGGTTTTTTCACGTTTCATTTTGCTTTTTTTCAGGCATTTGCTGTTGTGTTTCTTGAAAATAAATATAAAAAAATGTTTTCAGAAACAATTCAAACTCAATTCTACTCTTTCTTGATTGGTATTCTTTGTTTTGCTATGAGTAGTGTAGCTTCATCAGCACTCTCGAAAGGCAAAAAGGAAAGTGTTTCCCACCATAATAATTCTCATACGAAACAAGACGATTCAGATTTATGGAATTTTACTGTCTCCCAAAGAAAAAATGAATTGAGGGAAGAACGTAGAGTGGTCCATAATCAACGTTCAAACAATTATGAAACAGTTCAATCTTTGGAAAAACAATTATCCGAAACTGAAGTTGCCCTTTTTATTGCTAGAGAACAATTGAGTGCTGCAAACAAGGAAAAGGAAGCGTTGGAAGAACAAGTTATTATTCAAGCTTGTCATATTCAAGACTTGGAGAACAAATTTTGAAGAAACTAGATATCAAAACAGTGAGCAATAAAATTAAGTACAAAAGAATATTTACGAGCTAGTCTTTTTATAATGATATTAAGGAACATTTCATTTTGAATGTAAGCAGCGATAGATCAGTTGGTTAGATCGTAAGCCTAACACGCTTAAGGTCGCGGGTTCAAGCCCCGCTCGCTGTATCCATTTTACATTTCAATTTTATTGTCCAAGAATTTATTCTAATCTAATGTTCGTAACTTTACAATTTTTTTATTCACAAATCTACAAATCAGCTTGGAATGATAAATCTTCTTCTAATGGTTGTTCGACAAAGGCATCATCCTCTCCCATGTCTTCTCCAACTATATCTTCCATAGATAAGTTGAGAGCATCAGAGACAATACCCTTTGACAATGCCATTCCCATAGTATTGAGGGAATTGCTATTTTGCCTTACTTCTATCTTTAAGAGCTTGATTGCTTCCTCTTGTTTTCTGTTGGCATCCCTTAATTGAGTGATTAACTTTTCCTTTGCAGCATCCTCTGCTTCAAATTGTTGAAGGAGTACCTTGAGATCGTGAATTTCTTGTTGTAATGTCTTTAATTCACAAATCTTCTTCCAGTACTTGTCAGATCGTTCCTTGGCATCCTTGTACTTGTTCATGTATTTGAGAAGCACTTGGTGAGTTTGTTCCAATTCACTAACTCTTGCTTGTTCATCCTTTCTGCTTTGACGTAAATCATTTTCCAATTGGAGAATGTACTTGTTGGTAAACTTAATGTCTTCCTTTCTCACCACTGTTTGAATGATTGTATTTCCAGATGATTTACCTGTTGAGGAAGGTGGAACTGAAGAAGAGGATCCATTTTCAACCTTATAAGCACTTCCACCAGCCACCGATCCTGCAGCACTGCCTTGAGTTGTTGGCGTTGACATTATAGTTGATGAGACCACTACTTGTGCCTTTCTTGCCTCATCCAATTCCTTACTGAGCTTTTCAATCTGAAGCTTGAGTTGCTCATTTTCTTCTCTAAACACTGTGTTGTCATTTTCTGCTTTTTCAAAGCTTTGTTTGAGATCAATATTGCTTTCTGTCAATTTCAAAACTTCCACCTTCAATTGATCAGTAGTACCGGCCTTGTCCATCAGCTCTTTCTTTGTATTTTCAATGATGGTAATATGTTCTTGAGCATTATGCAATTTAAGCTTTAACTCTTCAATGACAATATCATCTTCCTTTTTGACCTTCTCACAAGCTCTCTTCAATTTGGTTATTCTTGCTTTGTGGGCAGAGTTGAAGAGTTTTGTTGGAGCAATACCCTTAACATCAGTTCCACGACCTGGAGAGAAAACAGCCTCTGGATAAACTTGACCCAGTTCAGAGGTATTTTGATTAATACCAAACATTATATCAATCCATTTGTGTAAATTTTGGGAAACGTGTTCACACTCCAAGGCATCTCTAGCTTTTTGGATGAAATCTTTAGCACTCTCGGCCCAAGGTGGAAGGCTAACGTCACCAGTTCCTCCCAGAGGAAGACTCTTAAAATTAATGAGAACCAATCCTTCACCACTGTACAAATCTGGAATTGTTTCTTTTGGATCACTTCCAGACACTATACCCTCCCAACATTTCTCAAGAGACATGAAAAGCTTATTGGTATCAATGAATTTGCCGTCATTAAAATGGAACATGATATCAGGATAACATCTCACCAAATAGGAGAGGATATTTTCATAAGTCATGCAGAAATTGTCACATACTGGCCTTTCCAACTTTTTCCTTGCGGCAGAGTTGATGCATCCAATATGTTTGGACAAGTCTCTGAATGTGGCAGGGTTTTCAAGATCTAACTTTTCTGATTTCAAATCAGCAAAAATCCAAGGGAAGATTGGATACAAGTAGACATCATTCAATGTACGCCCAGCGTATCTGTTAAGATTTTGGATATATTCGAAAGTGGAGAGATAACCTGTCACCCATTGTTCTTGATCTCTTTTCACTGATTCATTAATATCGATCATGCTGTTTTGTCCATAGCTGATCTTTTCAAATGTTGCATCTCTTTCCTCTTCCTTATCAAAGATGAAGAGTGCAGAGGATTCATTATGTAAATGCATGACAAATGCTTTGGATCCATTCAAATATTCTGTTTTTACAAGTGCCAATACAGATGATGGGGAAAGTTTTAAAATGTGAGGCTCACCACCAAAACAAAAGTTTGGTTGGAAGTACACTCTTTTTGAGGAAATTGCAAATTTACCTCTCAACTTTTCAAATGAAGAAATCATGAGAGCTGAGGTAGTGTAAGAAACACTTTCATCCTCAGTCAGCCATCCAGTATTGAATGGTGTTCTCTTTTCAATCATTTCAACCATGTCTGCAAGTTGTTGATTTCTTGTTTTGTCATCCTTTGTAAGAATTACTGATTGCATTCTTTCTAACAAATCGTAAACCTTTTGGAAGTTTTCTTTTTGAATACCTAATGTAATTTTTGTAATCTGTGTGATTAATTGATGATGAGTTTAAGGATTTTAAAATCATATAAACCAGTAAGAATAGCCATGAACATCATTCCAAAAATAATTGAAAACATACCTTCATCTTACTGTGATCCTTGCTATCAATTAAACAAACTCTTGCAGTTGAAATCGTCACTGTGGAACATTTCTTTGAAAATCCCTTTGCAGCTGCCTTCTTAATGTTCGAAATATCCTTAGTCAGAATACGATAAACTGGAAGTGTAAAATCCTCAGGACAGAAGGTTAATGATTTTGTGGCGAGAACAAGATGACCTCTTGGGTGATCATCTTCCTTTGTATTGACTTGAATATATGTTGAATGACTTGGGAGAATTTCCAATATCTCTTCATCACTCTCCAAGTACATGGATGAAAATCGAACACATGCCGGTTTGGCCTTAAAGAAATCTATAGGTGATGATTTGTCAGAGTTGTCATTGTTATTATTGTCGTTTGCAGAGTTGTTATTGTAGATGTGAGTGAACAATATAGAATTTTTTATTATTAGACCATCATAACGGCTAGTACTTACTCAACATTTTTGTCTCAATAAAAACGTAAGGCTTTTCTAGGGTTGTTTGTCGACAATTTTTTTAATGTTGTGATTTTAATAATTTTTTGGAGGGAAACTTCTACAACCCATCAACAAGACTTCTCTCCACATTGTTATTGGCAGTTGAAGATTCCGATGAAGAATCCTGTTGTGGCTCTATGAAATCAGTGAACGACTGCATTGAGCCTTATTACCATTTCCCCATGAAACGGCTATGTTTGTACTAGCTAGTTTATAGTGGCATTCATTTTCATTATCATTAGGTTTTGTGTAAAATTCAAGGATTTTCTCCTGTATTGTTCCTATTTGTTAGTAGACTAGATCAAATAATTGACAACTTTTTCTTTACATTAAAATACAAGAAGGATTTATATTATTAAAATTATTAGATGTTTGATTATCAAATATACATTTTGTGGAAAATAATTGTAGAATTACAACTATGACAAGTTTGTTGTTGTTGTATGGGATGATGACTTAGATTTTCTCTCGGCTAAACAATTAATAATAGGTTCCCTTCATGTAGTTCTTTGCTTTACGTTTAAAGTCTTCTGGTTGATCGACGTAGTGCTTGGCAGCATCAACATCGAGAGGATCATCGGGATTTGGTTCGAGGAAGAGGAAGTGAAGACCAGTAAAGATGGCATTCAAGTTCAAAACTGGCTTCCAGTCAGCTCTCAAAATATTCAAACAAACAGCACCATTTTGATCAATATTTGGGTGCCATACTTTTGTTTTACAAATAACCTTTGGAGGCTTGATTGGATATTCGTTTGGAATGTTAATTTCAAATTCGTGTGGGTGAGCCTTCCAAATTCCGTCATCAGGAACAAGGACAAGAGTCATCTTGTTGAGTTTGTTAGCATCGTCAATTTTTAAATTATCAGACCACTTCTTTTCAAGTTCATCAAGATCTTTTTGAACACGAATTTGATAACCAGTGCTACGACCACCACCACTGGCAATAATACCTGTTACACCTTGGGTGGCTTGAGGAGTACCTGATTGTTGTTCCTTTTCCTTTTGAATACGGGCTTTGGCAAACATTCTAGTATTTTTTTTTATAATAAAAATAAATTCCTGTTCTTTTGTTAATAAAATTTTATTCAGCACAAGTTCTTTCTCTTTACAATTCTTTAAAAATAGAACAAGGTGTTGTTTTTAAAAACTTGGGATGAACTCTCTTACAATTATTTTCATCATCAGATGACAATAACAGAGGGTGTTATCAAATTATTCTTCTTCTTAGGGAAGTGCTAACTAACAGTGAGCAGTATTATGAAGAACTTCATCACCTACAATTTGTTAAAATATTTCCTGATCATCAAAAACGTTATCCATGACAATGATGATAACTTTTAACATCATCTTGATAACATTTAAAAACCATCAAAGTTAGTATCACTCAAGTAGGATTGTCTTGATGAGCTTCTACTATCATTGACAGGCATAAATTCACAAACAAAATCATTCCACTCAGCAAAAACATTGGCCAACTCCTTGCTCGGATCGCTTCTACCACCAAGAATCATCATTTGGTCATCAGAGAAATCGGATGTAGAAACACCATTAGATTGTAAATTGAACATTCTTTCTTCAATTTCAATTTCTCTTCTGATAAATTCATCTTCATCTTGACAATTATCAAAACAAGTTTCATCATATGATTCTTGTTGATAGGTTGGTGAGGCAACATCTAATTTACATTCGTATGGAACAATGGCTGAACCTTCACAGAGAAGAATTTCCTGTTGGTCAAAGTTGTACACTGACTCGTCAACTAGATCATCTTCCAAGCTAATTGGAGCATTTCTAATATCAAAGTCTTGTCTCTTTTCTGATTTTATGAGAGGAGCTGATGATGGTCTAATGATAAGTTGTTGTTGACTTGTTGTTGAGGTGGTAATCATTTGGAAAGGATCTTCATTACACAATAAATCACCTTCGTTGGAGAGGTGACTATCTGTGCTACTAACATTGGAAACACTTCTCTTCTTTCTACTTTGAATACTGGATGAGGAGCTCTTTTTAGCTTCAGTTTCAAGGGTATCCTTGAGTTTTTCTGGAATTGGAACATTTGAATTACAGGTAATGTTGGTTCTCGAGATTGGTCTACCTTTTCCTTCTTGTTCATACTTTCTAAGCATGATCCATCTGTGTCTGCATTGAATATCAGTTCTTCCTTGGAATGAATCAGCAATACTCTTCCAAGCACTTTCACCAAATTCTCTGACCTTATCAATGAGGATGTTATCTTCCTCTTCATTCCATGGTTTTTTACAAATCTTTGGATTTAAGACTCTCCACCAATGTTGATTACATTGGTCGCTATTCTTTGTGGCTACCATCTTGGCAATTTCATTCCACTTCTTTTCACCATACTTTTCAATGGCTTTGAGGAGGAGTTCATTTTCATTCTTGGTCCATCTGTTGCAACTCTTTCTCTTACCATTGGCACCATCATCAGTTGGTGAAGTTGGTTCCGATTTAACCTTTGGTGGTTTTGTTGATGATTTTGAGGCACTGTTCTTTCTCTTAGTTTTTGATGTTTTAGTGATGGAATTAATTGGTGTACGAGGGAGGGCAGCAATATCAAAGTCTTCCTCTGGTTCCTTCTTTGGTGGCATTGTTGAAACAACAGAGGCCATAGCTTTCTGTTGTTGTTGCTGTTGTTGCAAGAGGATGGTTGTATGATTAAGGGAGCTGTACAAAACTGATGAGGTATTACCAAGGACCATATTAATAGGAGCTGATGTTATAGTCATTGGTGTTATGGAGGATGAGGATATTTCAATCCCCGAGTTAAGGCCGGTTGGGCTACTGGTTCTAGAACTTTTCACCATTTGATTATCAAATGATTATATTGAAAACGGTTTAAAAAGTAGAGTGTATTTTTCTTGAGGGTCTCAGTTTGTTCAAAACAGAATTGGAGGACGTGTGTTCTCTTATTGTGTTACGTCTCTTGTTCGTTGTTGCTCTTTGTACAGCGCGGCAACTGTGTGTTGTACTTTTTTTCTATGGATGAAATTGTGTTCCTTAGGCGGGACTCTTTTAAAACTTAACGTTTATTGAGAAGTTGAGGAAACAATTCTTGAACAAACCGCTCTACCCGAATGTCTCTGGCGCCAAATGAAATTCTTAACGCCTCAATGACCATTATGGACTAGCATCTCACCTTATTTGTCTTATTCTGCTCTTCAATTTGTTTTTCCAAGTTGTTGAAAAATTTTGGAGGTAAAAGAAAAAGTGATGGTGACTGCCGTTGTAGTTTTACTTCTTCAAGAAGAAGCATCATCAATGATCATTAAATTTGATGGTTTTTTATTATTTTAAATGTGAGGTGATGAAACAATGTAAATGGGATTTGATGGTTCTTGATGGACTAGATAGGGATGAAATGATTCGGAATGGAATAATTATCGGAAGAAGAGGGTTTAATGGCACAACTATTAAATTCTAGATTGTTGTGATTATAATTGAAAAGAATGTGTTTGTTGGGAATTCACAAACAATATTCTTCTAAAAATCCCGTATTTGATATTTATGGACATGGTTTGGAATTCACAACTCAAACATTTTGAAAAAATTCATGGTGGAGAGTTGTTCTCTCACAAAACAGTTTCAATCCAACAAAAAAAGCAACACAACAACCTTCTACCTTTCTAAATCCTGCAACTAACAATGAGTCAAACTCAATGCGCAAGAAAATCATGTGCCAGCTCTTCATCTTCCAATGAAGGAGTTTCCAACACTAAAGAAAACCAAAAAGCAATTGAGTTGGAAATTATTAAAAACAATATTGCAAGATATCATGAAGAAGCACTCGATCAATTGAGAAGATTGATTCCAAAACAAAAAGAAGAAGAAACGAAAACAACATTCAATCCATCAGATATTTGGCAAGAGTTGAAATATCCAGAATTTGCTTCTTTGGAAAAGCCAAGTATTATCACTCAAGCAGATGCTAGTAGTAGAGTGGATAGTGATGTGTCTAGAATTGCTCCATTTGCTGAAACTGAGAGCATGTCCAGGTTTATTGATAATAACATTGAAAGAGGGTCTCGTGTCATTGACTGCATGGGAGGATATGGACATGTAGCTATGGCTTGTATCCACGGAGGAAAACGTACAGATTTGGCAGTATTTGATCACTTTGAAAACGATGAGAAATCAAGAAGTGTAAGAATGAAAGCAGTACAGAAGAATATGGATCAATATCATACCAAATTTTCAGGAAAGAGAAAGGCCAACATCTATGAGCATGGGATCCATTTAAAACAAGAGATGAGAATCAACAATGTTTTACTACTGGATGCAAGATTGATCACTGAAAAGCTTGAGAAAATCATTGAAGATTTTAAGAATTCTAATGCAAGAGAAATAGTGCTCAAGATTCCAATTCATTTCACACTGGCTAATGAGTTTGCTAGTAGGAATCCAGAGCTGAGAGGTATTGGAATGGTCATGAAGTGTCCAAGTACTAGAATTCACAATGAGACAATGCTTGGAATGGAAGAAGATTTCATTCAATTGCTTATTATTAGAAAGTTGGTTAAAAAGCAAAACAAGAATGATAGACAACAACAATATTATAACAATGATAGAAGTAAAAAGCAAAAGTATTATTAATAACTAATAAATTGAAGAGATAATGATTGTAATATTATAAACTGTAAAAAAGAAACAAAACCTAGAATTAAAATTTAAATAGTTTCATCAAAAAATTGTTTATTTCAAATGAACCAAAGGACCTGACTGAATGAGTTACATTGAGGATTTAATATTGTTGTTTTATCAAGTTTCAATTCAAGTAGTTGTTTATTTACAAGTCATTTGCCAAATGTTTGATAATAATTTCTTCATTCTTCTTTCCAAAGTATTGAGCCAATTCATCAAGTTTAACAAATTTAGCTTCACCATACATATCACTATATCCCTTTCTCAACAATTCTTGGTCCTCATTGGAAAGTTCCTCAAAGATCCAAACCTTTGTGTGAGTGAATAAAGGTAGCTCAACTTGAGATTCTTCAAATGATTCCTGACCTGGATCTCTGACCACATAATCATTCAATCTTCCCAATCTAATAGCTGGTAATTCCTTTTTGCCATCAAAATTATTGAGAGATTTGTTCTTTCCTACATTTGCATATTTCAATCTAAAGAGTTTGTAACACTTATCAATGCTCTTTCCTTCTCCCATTTGTTGAATCTTTTTAGCATTTTCGAAACAATCGAGAATTTCTGCTAGGATTTGATTGGCCTTGAACTCTTTGAATTTTCTCTCCAATTCTTGAATTCTCTCAAAACTCAAACAGGAAAGTAACAATTTCAAAACGTTACAATCAAAGGTTTCATGATTCAAAGGCAATTTTGATTTGGAAAGCTTTCTCAAGGAATAGTCCAATGAACCATATTCGATTGGCTCAGTTTCCTGAACGAGAAACTTTTGGTCCTTCTTAATGTAAACTAAAGTACCTTCTGATTCAATAAGAAAGTTAAATGGACTTCTTTCCAACAATTTCAATGACTTTCCAACTTGTGTCATTCTGGAACGAAACACTCTAACTTTCAATTGAATCATTTGACCAATCTTGAGTCTCTTGTTGGAATTCTTCTCAGAGCAAACTAATCTAACCGTAGCAGTATTATCAGAAAGGTAGTAAGCATATTCTTCTGCAAATATTTCAGAGATTACACCTTTAACAAGGAAAATCTTGTCAATTGCCTTTGGTGCTTGGTCAATCAGTGAAGCCAAGTTTGAAACCTTCTCTACCAATGGAACAGTTGAGGTTTGCTTGAAATGCTTTCTTTCAGTTACAGTAGTGAGATTATTCTTGTTATTCGAATCAACTTTTCTGGTTTCAAATTTTTCTTGTGACTCTTGTCTATTAGAATCTTGCTTTTGCTTCTTCTTAATATTCAATGGTTGATTGCTATTCTTATTGTCTGACATTTTTTTAAAGTTGAGAAGATTTTCCCTTTGACTTGGTCGTTAATTTTATGGCAAAATGTTGTGAATTCGTTTTTGAATTGTTTGCGTTGTGAATTCTAAACCTTCAAATGTGAGTAATAAATAGGGATTTTGTTGACATTTTTGATTTTGTTGATTTTTTACTGACAGGTATGAAGGTTTGGAATTCACAACGCAAACAATTCATTTTTAATATTAGAATTCTTTTGCCAGAGGCTTTTTTATTCAAAATTAACAAAAAAACAAAACTAAATATGCTTGCTGTAGTTAATGAAGGTGTCGAAAGATTGATAAAGGAAGCTGAGAGAAAGAAAGAAGTGGCTTTGCAAGTGAGAAATCTATTCGAAAGTTCAGATGAAATCTCTGATGAAATTCTCAAAGAAAGTAAGCAGCTTTGGGAAGAGTTTGGATTCACAGAGGAAATGTCCAAGATTACTAATAGAAAGTTGGCAATTCAAATTTTGCAAATGTTTGAAGATAAATTGGATGAAATTCTTCTTTTACTTTCTAACAAAGTTAATCCAACACAAGAAGAAACTAAACGAAAGGATAGAGATCCAAAGGTTTCTGATTATTTCCATAGGAGAATTCGTTTCGGTATGAAAACAGATAGTGTTGATGCACTTTCGTATGTAACTCCATACAGACAAGCAAGAGATGTTTCTCATCATATTTTGAAACAATTCGAAACTCAATTTCATAACATTCCAACTCATATCTATGATGCCACTGGAGGAATTGGCGGAAACACCTTTGGTTTCGTCGATATTCTCAGAAAATACTATTGCACTCAACAAGTGAATTTGAAAAGTTTCGAAATGGATTCGAATAGATGCAACTGCTTGAGAGATAACTTGAAAGTTTATCTGAAAGAATATTCCAGACAAGACATGAGAAAAATATCAACTCAAGTACTGGAAGGAAATTTCCTTGAGTTATGGAAAGAAATTCCACAAAACGAAAGAACAAATAGTTTAGTCCTAATTGATGCTCCATGGGGTAATTCAGATTATTCGAAACATTCGATTATTTACGATTTGTATCTATTCGATAATGAAACTCAGAAGAGTGTTAATGAAATTTCACATGAATTACTTTACAATGATGGAGTTTCTATGGTTGTGCTGAAAGTTCCAATGCATTATAGTGAAATGAATTTAGTTTCGAATAGTGAAAAGGTGAAAGTTGAAAGCTATCTCTTGAGAAAGAGTAAATATTTAATCATTTATAAATAAATTTCCAAATAAGATTACATAATAAAATCATATCCAAATCCACCATTAAATATATTCCTCTTCATTAGTAATATTCTTTAATATCCAAAAGGGGAAGAATTATCTGTCCCATCAAAAACATGTACAACATTATTTTGTGAGCTTGTTCAGAATCATTAAACTGTTGTTCAAAATAGAGAGAGGAATCCATAGTTTCGTATGCAAATTTCTCAGCCACTTGTTTAGAAATCACTCTCTTCGTTCGTTCTGCCTTATTTCCAATCAGAACAAACTCTGCAATTTGATCTCTCTCTTTATACATACTCTTCAAACTTTCATACATTGTTTTGGCTGTTGTGAAGGACTTTTCATTATCAATGGCAAATATTATTGGAATAGTTCTGGATTGACGACTAGCTAATGTCAGAGATGGTACTGAAGGGAAAAATAATCCATGCTCGTATGAATTATTCTCTCCAATCTTGTAATCCACTTTTAAATATTCAGTCCAATTTCTATGGATTTTATATTTCGCCTTATTGTAAACAACTGTTTCACAAAATGTTGATCTTCCAACGTTGAAATCTCCGGCAATATATGAATAATGTTTCTTTTTCTCTTTTGGTTGTTTGGCTTGGTATTCATGAAAGCAAGTGCAGGAATTTTTCAATTGTTGAACTTGTTTCTGCCACAAATCAGGATCAAATACAACTGACATAGGGCTCCTCACTGTCCTATTATCATTAATTAAGCAACAGGCAGCTTCATAAACATGAGTTTTGAAATATCTCTTCAAAATCTTTCTGTCCAATATTAAATTTTCATCAATTCTAATATTTTCCATCATGAACAAGTCCATCATCATTGAATTATTGAATATTATCCCTTTTCTGTAAATTAATTCTATAACGACTTTCCGAAATGATTTACAAACTCTTAGCAGAGAAAACCAACTCCCTGAAATGTATTCGAAAATTTCACATAAAATTTCATTTGGAATTTGAATGATTTGGGAGTTTTCTCCGATTGGAGTTGAAGAGAATGAACGTAATGTTTCTAAAATACATGAAAATGGACCAAGTAACAGTTTGATCATTTTTTTGTTGATTTTACGAGTAAAATAGTTGGAAAGAAAATTGGTGTGACAGTGAAAGTCAATGAAATAAGGAACCTTCAAATTGTTTTTCTAGTAGTTTAAAGTTAATTTATTTCTTTGAAATTTCCTTCAAGTAATCCACAAGCAACAAGCCAACATCATGTTTAATCTTATCAGTGGCAATCTTGAAAGAACCTAATTTACCCAAACCACCAAATCCTGACTTGGATAAGGTATCATCATAATTAACAGGAGTCTTTGGTTTAAAGCTCTTTTCCTCAGTTTGTTGCATTATGGTATCAATCAATGTAAGAGAAACCTCGGCAATACGAGTAATATTGGCCTTATTGTAAACATTGATCATGTGTGGTAAAATGTCTGGATAAACTGAAATGAAAACAGATGGCAATTTGTGGAAAGCTTCTTGAAGAGCAGAGTAAATGGCAATACGTTCTGTATCCATATCAACATGTTGTACAGCTGTGATTAAGAATCTAGTGAAGAGAAGTGGAGTGAATGAAGATGAAGAGAAGGTCTTGTCATTGAAGAATACCTTTCCACCCAAAATTTGGCAAAGTTTTTCAAAGTCTGATGGAATCAAGAGAGCAATGAAACCAAGAATTGAATAATAGAATTTGATGCTGGATTCACTGATAATCTTTGGTGTGGATGGAAGTGAGGATCCTTCCATAGAAACAGGTGAGCTTGCAGTTGAGAGGTCTGATTGAGAGGAACTTTGCAATTGAGGTTGGTCAATAGAGCTCAGACCATCTTCTTCTTCTCCCAACATTAACATACGATTGTGTTGCAATCTGGCAGATAAGGTAATGAGATTGGCACAAATGTTGGCAGTGGTGGACTTTGTTTGTGCATTGGTGAGACCTCTCATCAACAAACAACTCAAAGCAAATGAAAAGTGAGTACGGAAACTAACACCAATGGAAACTTCAACCTTTGTAATCACGTTATCAATAAGGGAACCAGAAACACGACAATAACTATTAAAGTATTCTTCGATGGAAATACATTTTTGGAATTGTGGACTGGCACCAACAGCATTCAAAACACAATCGAACAAGTGAACTACAGCAGGGAATAATGATTCATCACTCAATGCCAATAGCACAATTGGAATGGCAAATACTTGCTTGAGAATTGGTTCATCAGGTGAGAGTTTGTAACTGTACTGACCCAAGCACAACAAGGTGGCAATCTTATAGTCAGTACGGAAAGCAGCAGTATGTTCATTGTTTGCAGAGAAACTATCAATGAGACGTTCAACAACAAATGGAAGAGTTTCTTGTGTTTCTTCGCCTGGTTTGATGAGTACACCATACATAGCCAAAAGTCTTGGAAGGAAGACTGGATTAGTCTTCAAGGCCTTGGAGTGACACATTTGAGTGAGTTCCTTATGCCAACGTTTTTGAATTTCTGGGTCGACCAAATAACAAGTCTTGGTAACTTCATAAAAGTAGTGAGCAAGAGTTTCCAAATCCCACATGTTAATTGGTGAAATCTTGAATGGCTTTTCCTTCTTGGCAGGTGTTGTACCATCATTTTCAAAAGAAACAAATGGATCCATATCACGAGCTCCATCAGTACCCATAAACATGAATTGGAATTTGTCAGAGACTAGGGTATTCAAATGTTGTTGCATAATCTTCTTGTGTTCATTCGTAAAGTCCAAACTAGTGGAGAGTGAGTGAACAACATTGATAGCAAAGCCACGAATAGTAGCACGTAAGAACATTGATCCTCTTCCAATCATCATTGAAATAATGTAGAAGAGAGTTGGGAAGTTGTCCAAAACGGAGATTCTGTTTTGGAAACTTAACATGAGCAAGAATCTGCTATAGATAATAACCTTAGCCCAACCTGGATGTTCTTCAAGAGGTTCAACAACTTCGTGAATTTCATTATCCATAACATCCAACAATTGATCAACAATCATCTTGACAACAGCAGGAGCATGACCACCTGAAGCCAATGTAACAACCAAATCATTCAAAATATCAACCTTCTTGGACATCTTTGGTCCTGCTTCGTGAGCAGCACTAATAATACATCTCATGGCAATATCAACAAGAGCACCATCCTTTGAAAGTTCTCCCCAAATTTCACTCAAAACAGCAGGATAAATATCTTGGAAGTCAATGGTGGACTTGACCAAATCAGGGAACCACTCAGTGGTTCTATCAATTTGAACTTGAGCTTCAAAGTTACTCATCATACTTCCACCAATGATAGACATTTCATAATTTGCTCCCTTCATTTCAGAGTTCATTTGTTGAACTGGTTGTTGTTTGGAATCATTAGCTTGAGCATAAATCATGGACAAATTCTTAATCCATGGCTTCATGTACTTCAATACCAAGTACTTGTATGGCAAACTGACCTTGTTGAAACCACGCAATGCTTCACGAAGGAATTGAGTGGTCAACAAAGGTTTAGCCTTGCTGACTTGTTCAGATAATGCAACAACCAAGTCACCAGTATTGTGAGGAACACAAATAATATCAGTTTCTAATAAGGTAACTGGGAATTCAAATTGTTCAGCAAGAGCAGCCAATAAATTGTAAGCTTCGGATCTAGTTCTTGGGAATTTAGATTCCAAGTTGAGGAAACACATGTTAAGTAAAGAACCTGGAATATCTTGTTGACGAATACCTTCAGCACGTTCTCTACCAACTCTGTCGTCGAGAGTGGCTTCACTCTTTTGTCTGAAAATGGAATTTCTAATATTCATCAAAAGCAAGTCATTCTTTTCGGCCTTGATCATCAACTTGTTATTACTACCATATTCAACAGAGACATGTTCAGTGTTACCAGCATTTGTTGAAATGGTGGCATGTGAAATTGAAAGTAATTCAATAAAGTCAATTCTCTTGGTATCGTGGTTGAGAATATTATCTGAGGTAATAACACACAAATACTTCTTTGAAACCTTAACGACAGCATCCTTCTTTTCACCACGTTGTGAAAGAATGAAAGCAGAGCTGAATGTTGATTCAACATCACGTTCATAATCAAGAGTTGATTGTGGAAGGTCGATATTCTTTCTTTCAATATATTCTTCCAATTCACGAACAGAGATACAGAAAGAAACCTTCTTCTTGATAGCCTTTCTCTTAACATAGGAGAACTTTTGAGAGAGGTGAGTCTTGAGATAGGAATTTGGATTAAAGATGATGGTTCTGGCGCAATTCTTACGAGCACCAGTTGGTAAAGTCTTGAAGAAGTTAACAATGTGGCCAGCTTGAAGACCTGTTTCTTCACGTAAACCAGTAACATCAACAACAACTTCGTATGGTTTAGTCCAGAAATTCATCAAAGTCTTAAAGATATGGTACATGACCTTGTCATCTTCCTTATCTCCTGTACTTTCAGCAAAGTGAGATCCCAAGTTTTGAGTGATAAAGTAAAAGACTGGTCTTGCTTCCTTGCTTGCACCAGATCTGTAGAAGATCTTACGTTCTTCAATTACGCTCAAATCCTTATCCTTATTGTCACTAATGAGTTGAATGAGATGAGGAGTGCTATATTCTTCAGAAGCTGAGGCCATAGTTGTCTTCTTGACTTCCTTTTCTGGAGGTTTACCCAACTCTGTCATTATAACTTGCATACGTTCAATAGATTCTGCCAATTTCTTTGGGTCAGTAACTGGAGAAATGATTGAAAGATCACTATCGTCAATAGTCTTTCTGGTATCCATCTTTTGAGTAGATTGTTGACCTGAACGTTGGAGTTGTACCAATCTTTGTTGCATCTTTTCCATGTTATTGAAGAGGAATCTGTGAACACACAAGAAGTTTTCTTCACGAACTTCATCTTCCATAATAAATTCAGCTTCTTTGAAATCATCAGGGCACTTGGAAGAAACAGAGTCAAAGAATTGACGAGCTCTATCAAAGTTCTTGGCAACGAATGGATCCATCTTGACCATGAAAGCTTCCTTATTAAAACTCTTGGCATCAGAGGCACTTTGTTTTCTTTCAAATTTGATACCATTGGCAACGTTTTGCAACAATTTGGAAATCAACAATAAACATCTGGAAGCTTCAGCAGTTGGTGATTGATCTACGAGACCAGAAGTCTTTGGAGAAACAATAGCTGGATTCAACAAACGCAAGAACAACAAACCACCAACAACAACGTGTTTGGTAGAGTGTCTTTCTTCGTCATCATAAACTGGTGGGAATTTGTTATTAACAGATTCTGCCAAATAATTACAAAGATAACGAATTTGAAGTGGGAGCTCATCAACAGAAGTAAAGACATGTTCAAGGAAAGCTTGAGCAGTGGCAGCTAATAATGTAGCATTCTTTTCAACAGCTTCATTTGGTTTCAACTTGGTTTCATCTACTTCGAAATTACCAGGATCAGAAACAACCTTTTTTACAAGTTCAGACAATGTATCAACAATATACTTGAATCCAACAGAGTTACAATAAGCTGTCAACATCTTCGAAGCAGAACTGTTTGCTCTGAAAAGAGTAGAGGAAGAAGATGTTGCATCAACCTCCTTATCAATAGATCTCTTCAATAATTCCAAAGCTTTACCTCTTTCAGCAAATAATCTGATGAGTGCCTTACACAAGTCATCCATTTCATTTACAGAAACACTTGATACCATCAAGAAGACCAAATCCAAGTTTGGATCTTGAATTAAGAGATTGAGAAGCTTGTCGTACTTCTTTACACTTTCAGTATTTTGCTCTTCTTCCAATTGAATACCTTGTTTCATGACACGAGTTAATACACTCAAGAAGGCAGAACGAGTTTCTTGATCTTCAATATAGGTCATCTTCATGAATTGTTCGAGACCGTAGTTAATATTAGACTCGAGCAAATTACCCAAAGACAAGATGGTATATTCACGCAATTGTGGATGAGCATCCTTATCAACCTTGGATCTTGTCAAGTATCTTGAGAGGAATGAGAAGTGCTTGATGAATTCACGCTTGTTCATATCATCATTCTTTTCACCATTTCCAGCCGATTGTTTATCACGAACTTTGGTAAAGTTCAAATCCTTGAGAACAGCAGAAATTGCCTTCATACACAAAGCATCCAAGTTAGGGAAATCAAGTTCAACAACTGATGTTGTACTACTGGCAGCTGTCTTGTTGACGAATTCACTAGTCCATTCAGTAATGTGTCTCAAAGCTTCAAATCTGAACATAATTTCATTGTTAAAGGTGATATATTCCTTACGCTTCATCATGATATCAATCAAGATACATAATTTACACTTGATAACGTTATAATCCTTATTCAAAACCAATTGGGAACAATAACGAATAAAGCTCAAAATGAGAGTTTCAAACTTGGCCATGGCTAAATCTTCAGAATTTTCTTGGGCTTGTTCAAGGACAGAACGAACAATGTGAATGGCCTTTTCTACGAATAAAGTAGAAGAGGAAGAAACACGAACAATGGAAGCACCTTCTTCAAAACATCCAGAAACATAACTGTGCAAAGATTGGAACAAGACACCATATAGTGAAGGAGCCAACTCTGTACCAATAGTTTGAGCAACATTGTCACGAATGAGTGGAACATCACTCACAACCAATCTCATCAAATTTCTAATCAAATCATCCTTCATGGAAAAGTCCTTCTTTTCCTTCTTGAGAGTGGTACCACCACGAACTCCTCTAGCAGATAAACTACCATCATTAGTACTGTCATCTGAACCTTGATCCTTGATTGGAACTGGATTGTTGGATGGATTCAATAAAGTTTCACTTGATTGTAAGCAAACACCACCCATAGAACATAAGAATGCTGTATAGTTCTTCCACAAGTTCTTCAAACGAGTATGTTCAACTAATCTGGCATCATCAATGAGTTCCTTATTTCTAATTGAACCTTCCTCGAGAGTTTTGGTAAAGTCCTTCCAACGAGAGTACATTTCAATGAAAGCAGCCAAGTTGGCCTTTGTTTGCAATTCAACACGACGCAAGAGACGACGAATTGATTTTTGTTGGTGATTTCTGGTTTTACCTAGTTCATCCAATTTAGAAATCTTACGATAGAGTTGATAATTTTGAGCAATACCATTGTGAGTTTCCTTATTTTCCAAAATATCAATCATGTCACACAAATCTCCAAAGACACCAGCAGCAGTTGTCCAAATATCTGGATCAGTGGAACATAAAAGAACCAACAAGGTTGATTCAGCTGATTCCCACATTTGTGTACGCTTTCTACTGGCTAAGTTTTGGTCGGTAATCTTATCTTTGTGTAAACTCAAGAATTTGTTTGATGCAGTACAAACATCCTTGACTAGTTCTAAAATGGTTGTAACATTTTGTCCCTGAGATTCCTTATCTTGGAATAAGATGAAACATAATCTAGAAATAACAGAAGAACTCAAATCAATGAAACCTGTAGCAATATCTTGAGGACACCATTGCATAATATAGTGAGGTTGGAACAATTTTTGAAGTAATTTGTAAGCTTGAGCTTGAACTTGATAATTTGATACGCCTTCTAAACAATTGACCAAACCAACAAAGAAGTACAAAATTTCGTTAATGTGGCCAGAAATATTGTCACTAGTATTTTCCAATACAAGTCTAGGTTCAGCAAAGAAGACAGCCAAACAAGCTAATAAAGTCTCAGTGGAAGGAGGGGTAGTAGATCCAGAACTTGAACCACTTGGTTGGGCAACTGATTGGCCACGCTTATTGTACAAGAGACTTTCTTGTTGGAGTAATTCTTGGAACATGTTACGAACAAATTTTGCAATATGTTTGTAACTGTGAGCAAGAGTTGGATGCCACTTGAGGGATGTAGAATTCTTTCTAGCAAGTTTTAACATGGCTTTAGCAAGAGCCAATTTAAAAACTGTATTCTTGGTTTTGAAACAGTGTGGGAAAATGTAACTGGTTACGTGTCTTTGATTGATTCTATAAGCAGAAACGAAAAAGTCAACCATTAATTTCACATCAACGTCATCTGTACCATTTTTACGAACTGGATTATCAACATTCATTAAACGTTCATGTAATGCATTTTGAACTTCACTGTTTAGGAAACGGAAAGCTGTCAAATCACGACTCTTCAAATAGGTACTGGCCTTGTAAAAATCTACAAAACAAACAACTGCAGTATCAGAATTTACATCACGCTTAGTATTCTTTTCCTTGAGAGCTTTGAGAATATTTTCCAAGAATTTGTACTCCTTCTTTTCAGATGGCTTTGGTTTATCACCTTGTTTAACAGCCATAATTGTATTGGCAAAAACTTCAGGACACAAGAGAAGAATCATTGTTTGGAGTGGCCAAATGAATGGAGCTTGTTTCTTCAATTTTCTCTCTGCAATAACATTGAAAAGTTTTTGTGGACCTCCTGGTAATTCAGTTTTGTTTTTACAATTTCTAATGAATTGATGAGGATAGTTAGTAATCCAATTCCAAACTGCTTGTCTCAATGGACCTGCAAGAGCAACAAAAGCTTTTGCCTTCAATTTTGCTTGAACTTCATTCAATAATGAAATTAATCTAGTTAATTTAGCATTGTCAAAATTAATATATTCAATCATTTGATAAATTCTATCATCAACTTCGTCTGATTTCATCTTTTTGAAAAAGTCTTCAACTCTAACAAAAACAACTTCAAAATTAACAACAGACAATTTGAACAAGACACGAGCAGCCAAATGTTTAAGATATTGATGTGGTCCCTTCGTCCTTGTCGATTCATCAGTTGAATTATTGTTGGCAGTATTTACATTACCACCACTTGTACTTAATGACCTAATATTGAACAATGTATCAATAATTTGTGTTAAAAGTGTTTCAGAGTAATCATTGCCTAATTTTGTAATTTCACTTTCATTAAATCCAGCTGGAGGTGCCAATTCTTCATCTGATGTTGAACCAGAATCATCAACAGTTGGTTCACCAGATTGATCAGAACTTGGTTCACTATAATCAGAGGCAGTAGTAGTAGCATCTAGACCTCCAGTACCTGCATCAACATTGGAAGAATCAGCTTCAATCATTAACAAGTGATCATCATCAAATCGTAAATCTAAACGATCATACTTGATTGCAGCACTTAGGGTTTTCAAAAAGAGTTGGAAAATGATGATTTTTGAACGAATGAAACGTTCAGAAACTTCCTCTTCAATAGCATGAAGAGTTTCAGGTGGAATTTGTGAACCAACTCCACTTCCTGTGTTATTATTATTGTTATTATTTGGATTGGCACCTTGTGCAATGTTTTTAATACCATCGAAGAGGTTTAATCTACTTTGGGTTGTTGGTCCACTATTAGGAATGAGGAAAGAACCTCCTGTTGTTGTTGTAGTAGTATTATTATTATTCGTAGTGTTTCCACCATTACTTCCCAATGATGAGGATGATCCAAATGTACCTGTTGTTTGATTAATTATTGATGGATTTGTTGAAGAATCACCTGAAGCACCTGGTGTAAGATTACCACCACCAACAGACAAGGCTAGAGTTTCAGGTGAAGACATTACATTTTGATAATTCTTCTCCAATGATGTATTCACGTGGAGTAGACCATTGATTACAGTATCAAGTTGATAATTGGAGAGTTTGATCAGGGATGTTGCTGTTTGACGCAAATCTCCCATATTATTTGTAGTGGTACGAGAATTGAATGGAAGCTAAATATATATATTAAATTGTGTTATGTTAGTCATTATATTTTCATTATTATTATTCATAATAATAATATTGGTGGTGAGAAAGTGGCACAGCGTTATTGTTATTAATTATTATTGTTGTTGTTGTTGGAGGTTACATGTAATATATTCATCGTTATGATGATGATTTAATAAACAAGATAATATTCATCATCATCAAATCATTTTTTGTTGTTATCGTCGTCATCGTAAAGATTGGTCCATCAACCACCACACAATCAAGTTGATTTGTTTGATGTAATAATAATAACAACACAAACACAAACAACAACATGTTCATCATGATGATCATCCGTAAATTAATTTACAGAGTGGTGTGAGAATCGACAGCAAATTCACCATATCGCAGAATATAATTATTATTTAGTTCAACTCGTTGTAAAGAAACGTACCAATTTCGCAATTCTGTCCACAAGACCTTCAATTAGAGTATCCATCTTTAAATTGTTGTATATTTGTAATCTCTTGTTGAAAAATCAACTTGGTTTGTATTGATTATTGACTTGATGTTTTCAAAAAATGTGAATTTTATCAAAACAACAGCAACAAGAGAGTGTTTGTAGTTGGGAGGATGAAATTAATTTTTTTCTGATGGATTGTTGTTCACTTATCCACTAGACGATCAAATGTCAACAATGACAGGCCGTTTTTTAAATCTCTTCTTTTGTACTGTGAAGGTTTCGTCCTTGTAACCTCCGATTTGAGAATAGCTAGGGTTTCCTGTTGTTTAATATGTTTCACAAGTCAACATCTTTTTCTCAATAATGTGCTTAATATTATTAGAAAATGTTATATTCGAAAGGTTTTTGCATTTCACCCCAATTATTTCATGATGTATTTTACCATTCCTATCTAAGACCACAAGATGATTTAAAAAACAAATTTAAATGTGTGTAAATTGGTAGAGCAATTTTTTAATAAGACTCGATTGAAAATGCTTTTTTAATAAGACCATCCTAATAGGAAAATCAACCAATTTCAATTCATCTCTCGACCTTACCCGCCAGTAATTCTTTTGCCAAACTATTTAATATAGATATTATTTTAATAATAATATCTGCTGCTGGAATCATAATCAGTTATGATGATGGCAAATGTCACGCCCAATACAAAACAATCAAGAAAAAATAAAATGGCCAACAATCGATCATCACCCTCTTCCGTTGTCATTTGGTGGGTGGTAGCAATAGCCATCTCTTCCGTTCTCTTCTTTGTTCCACTCATTTACTTGATTGCCACAATTCCCCATCTCATTGCAATTTGTAATTCACTCTTTGCCTTTGTAGTACTCTCACTTGTTGGTTTCTTCTTGATTTTGGCAGTGTGGGTTGGAATAATGATCAGAGATATGAATAAGAATGTTGTCAACAAGACTACAAAGAGGAGTGTATTGGAGGAGGAGGTGGATGAAGGTCGCTTGAATGATTATCAGAGAACCTTTGGAAATCAGGCTAGATTGTTGAATGGTGGTGGCGATGATGAAATGTCGGGAGAGGAATATGATGATGATGATGAAGAATCATTGATTCAACAACAACAGGGAAATAACGAATTAGTAATGGAGGAATCGAATAGAGCTGCCAATTTGATTGAAGAAACTCGTAGAAATCAACAATACAAACAAACTACAGAGTATATTGTACAGTTTTTGAGAGTTGGCTCCTTTTTGATTTTCATTGTACTTTTAATTGGATTGTTACTGTTTTCTATTTGGATTGGAACAACAAAGAGTAGAGCAGAAGGTCTTCTTCGTGGATCCATGTCAATTAATGAGATTGTGACAAGAGCCAATGCTGGAGATGTTTCCTATAAGGAAGCTCAACCATACATTCAGAAATTTTTGGAACAATTAGGTCAGTCTACTGTCAAGGTTGAAAGAGATTCAAATGATGTAATTCACATCACTGCCCCAAATGAGTATACACTCTATTTCACTCAAGGTTTTGTTCATGCTCAAGAGAGATTGTGGCAAATTGATACTTTGAAGAGTACAATCAAGGGAGAATTATCCAGCTTGTTTGGATATGGACTCATCTTCTCTGACCAGTACTATCTTACCATGGGATTATATGAAGCTGCTCAGAGAGATTGGGCTAATTTGGGTGATGATTTAAAACAAAGATTGGAAGCCTATGCTTACGGATTGAATACCTATGCCAAATTATTGCCAGGTCTTCCTGTTGAATTTCAACTTTTGAGTTACAAGCCAGGTGTTTTCACTGGTGTTGATATTTTGGCTCATCACAAATATATTAGTTTAACTCTTGCTGGTAATATTCACTCTGAAATTGCTAGATATGGTCTCGAATTGGTTGGTTTATCATATGATAGAATCAAGACTATTCTTCCAAATTCTTATCCAAATGGATTCCCAATTATTTCATCACCAAATGCTAATATTACTTATCAACCAAGTTCAACCACATCATCCACAACTAGTAGAAGTAGTAGCAGTTCAACTAGAAAGAAATCACTCTCTGCATCCATTTCTGTTTTGGCTGGACAAATTATCTCAGGTCTGGAAGATTTGGTAGATATCTTTTCATCTTCATCCACTATAAGACAGAGATTTGCCCTCTCCATGTTCGATCCACAAAATCACTTCTCCTCTCCAGAACAAAAGAATGCCTTCCTTCAAGCTAGTAATAATTGGGTCATTGGTGGTGCCTACACATCAACTGGAAAACCATTACATGCCAATGATATTCACCTTCATTTCCAAGGTCCAAATATTTTCCTCTTGATGCACCTCAAGATTGAAAGCTCAACAAAACCAATGCAAGTTATTGGAGCTTCAATTGCTGGATTACCATGTGTTATTGTTGGCAGAAATGGAAATGGAATTTCATGGTCAATTACCAATGCTGGAGCAGATACAATGGATACTTATTTAATTGATGAAAATGCAGATGGTCTCACCTATAACTATGGTGGCGCCAAAAACAGTTATACTATCAAGACAGTTACACTTTCAGTTAAGGGAGGCTCCAAGGCCATGTTTAATGTTACAACTGCAGGAAGTTTTGGACCTCTGGTTGATAAATTGTACAATATTCCAAATCTCCCAAAGCAAAAGCGTCTAGCCCTCAGATATTTGGATGTTTTATTGAAAACTGATAAGAGCACTCAAACATTCTTTGATTTGCCTTATACAACCAACTATGATCAATTTATTGAAGCTTTTAAAAATCTCAATGCTCCAGTTTTGAATATTCTCTATGCCGACAATAATAATAATATTGGATATATTATGGCTGGTAAACTTCCAAAAAGAGGTTCGACCACTACTGACAATTTAGGATTGAGACCTGTCAAGACCTATGATAGCACTGAAAAGTCTTACACATGGGAAACTGATGATAGTGGAAATTACAAGACCAATGCTTTTGATGATTTACCAGATATTGCTCCAGAGGTAGCTACTTCACGCTTTATATTCTCTGCCAACAACAAGGCTGAAGCTAATCCTGTCACTACCATTACTAATGACTATAGCTTGTTGTATGGAAGAAGTATGAGAATTCAATCCTTGGTTTCCTCCCTCATTGCCAGAAAGAATATCACACTCTCTGATATGGCAAAAGTTCAAAGTGATAGTGTCAGTGTGCTCTACTTGATGAATAGAAATATTTTTGCTCGTATGAAACCTTTCACAGATACTTATAAGGAAGGTGTCAGAAATGATTTGGCCAACAATTGGGATGGTGATATGAAGCCAGATTCCAAGTATGCAACCATTTTCGAGTACTGGATGACCTATCTCACTAATTTGGCTGCCAATGAAACCAAACAAGATAATGACTTACCATTCTCCAAAAAGAAGAGTTTCCCTCTTTCATTGAGATATGCCCTCTCTGCTATTCAAACAGAACTCTCCACTGGAGTTACCGATCAAAATTGTAAGTCATTCTCCAGTGACAAGACATGTCTCGGATACGCCAAGGATCAATTGGAAGCTGTTCTTGTTGCTTTAAGATCTAAATTCTCATTCGTTCCACTTTACAGTTCCTACAGAATTCACCAAACTAAATTTACTCATCCAATCTTTGGCGCCTATGGTTTAACAGGATGTTTGGGAACAAGAATATCGAGAAAGAGTGGTGGTACTGACACTATCAATGAAGGTGGTCCATCTGATGCCAACTTGTCAAACAATTTCGGTCCAACCTATCGTCAAATTATTGATCATGCCAATCCAGAAAGCTCAGTATTTATAATGCCAATGGGTCAATCAGGAAATATCTTTTCTGACACGTACGATAATTACTTACAAGCATGGGAAGATGGTAAATACATTCCAATGAAAACTAAGGATTATATTGTTAGGGATGTTTTGATAATTGCCAAATAAATTGTTGAATTTATTACAAAATATATTGAACATTTTAAATGAACTTTCATTAGCTCTCACATTAAACAAACTTAAATCGCTTTAACCAAATGAATAGTTTATCGGCGCTAAGGAAGAATTTACATCACTCAACTACAATTTTTTTCAATTTTGCGAGAGATTTAATTTCATCTCCAATCAAAACAAAGATTAGAGACAATTCCATCACGCTCAATCAAAACTAAAACGTACCAACTGGGCCATTTATGAAATGTTGGATTCTTTCAAAGATCCAGTGGAGAGTGCCAGTACATGCAGTTTGTAATTAATTTTCTCTAAAAAAACTATTCGAAACCCTCTCTGTTTCTTCTCTCGAATAGTCTAATTGAATAAATTGCAATACTGTCAACAAAAAATAACCTGATATCATCAACATTATCAATTAAGGATTTTCAATAAACTCATAACTCAAAAAAATGGAAACTCAACAAATGACTCCCGAGGTTTACCTCTCACTCTCAAGAAGACGATGCTCCACCATACATGCACTTCCACAAGATCCACAGCTAGGAGAAAGTATGTTCAATTCCTTCTCATTTCCACCTAGAAAACCAGGTCATGATGTGGTGGATGATGTTTTGGACGAAATGGAAGAGATGAATCTCCATGAAGAAGAATCGACGGATGAATAATATCAATTGTTACATATGATGATTCCTGTAGTATATATCAAAGTCTATCTATCCTCGAGAATTTTGTAAAATAACATTGTAAGAAAAAAGAAAAATCGCAAAGACCAGATTGTAATAAAAAAGCGCAATTAGATCTAGAAGTCAACAGTTGTCTCCAATTATTCCCTCTCATTAACAAAACCAATATTCCTTCATGGCAACTCCCAATGCTCCTGTCTTGTGAACTCTAATCACAATATGAGCGAATTTCCAGTGCTGTTGAAATAAGGTGGCACAATTTCCTTACTGTCCAACAACACACACCCACACCATATGTTTGGTTGAAGAGTATTGAAAGTTGTTTATGTTCAAGTCTTCAATTGTCTGATGTGATTACAGTAAATATTATAATCGGGTAATAGTGGAAGATCCAAATCATGATTTGTTTTCAAACGATCAATATCATCAATAATTGATATCAAACAATACTACCAACAAATATATTATTATTATTTAATTGATATTATTTAATTATTTACAAAATTTCCACACAAATTTCAAAAATTCTAAATTTCCATCTCACTGATTTAAAAAATTCAAATATGATGTGTTTCATTAATTTCAAAAAACTTTAAAACTCTCTTATAAATTTCACCACCACTTCCTTCCAATCTATTTTCCAAAACTAATTGCATTGTAACTTGATCAAGGAAATGCTGGAGTTCTGTTTTTCTCTTTTCTATTGTTTCTGGATTTGTGTTTCCAAAGAAGATTTTACCTGGAAAATCATATTTAACATCAGTTGCACCGATTGTTTGCATTTGTGAACTGTCAGATGTCTCGGAATGTTGATGGGTTATTGATGACAGTTGTTTGTATAAATCTCTTAATTCTGAATATCGTTTGGCTACAGAAAGTGTAAAAACGATGGCTTGGGATTTTGTTCTTGTTAGTTTACTGGGTGATTGTGAATCGACAGGTAAAATTGATTTGACAGTAAATGTCACATCATAAATGACAGTGGCATGTTTGTCTTTTGTTGTTACTACGTTATATCCGTCAATTGTTAGTGAAAAGGAAAGTTGATTGGTCTTGTAGGGTGGTAATTTGTTTGATGGTATTTCGTCTTGAGATTCGTACATTTTTTTTAAGTTTCTAATAAAAATTAAAATTGATGATTTTTAAATTTCTAGTTGGAACTTGATGATGAAATGTTGCAGAACTTTGGAGAGATATTTTTTTAATTTTCCAATTCATCATACTTTTATGGAAAGTTTAGTTTATCAGTTTAGTTTTGACATTCAATAAATTATTATATTAAATATATATTATAATATTGTTATTCAATATTATTGAAGGGAATGTGGATTACCATTCATGTTCTATTGAGATAATTTCCATTAGAAAGTTCAATAACAGGATTCGAATAAAAAAATATTCATGAAGAAAGAATAGCTTTTTCGATAAACTACAATCCTTCATTTCTAAAATTATTTGAAGAGAGAAAAACTTCATCCAATATCAATTACCTTTTGTAATACAGTGAAGAGATATTCGAAACTACGTAAGTTCAATTAAAAAAAAAGTTGTAGTATCGAACATTAGAATGAAAGTAAAGATCTCATTTCTCTTGCTCAATATTTTATTCCTTCTCTTCCTGTCAATATTTCTTGACACTTCATTGAGTGCTGACACCTTAACTTTTGTTTCGAAAGGAAATGCGCCTCAAACAGGTTCTTCTTTATATTTCCATAAAGCTAGTAACAAGTTGTATGCGTTTGGAGGTACCACTGATAGTAACAATGTTGTAAATACTATTAAATCTGTCAGTGTCACGTCAACTGTGTTACAGAGCTTGTCAAATCTTAATTCTAACTTCTCAACGACTAGTTTGTCCATTAGTACTTCTTTATCATCTGTAGGATCAGTATCAACAGCGTTTTCTTATGGAGCTTTTCATATTTTGACAATTGACAATCAAGAATATGCATATATATTTGGAGGATCAAATAATCGTATTCAAAGAGCAAATACTTCCTCATTAACATCATTTACAACACTTTATAGTACATTACCTGAAGCCTATTTTGGAGGAGCTACCTTTAGAACAGAAAGTTTCGTCTATTTGATTAGTGGAAGTGGAACGAAGGCAATGTATAGAGCTAGTGTCAGTAATCCAACAAATTGGACAAATATTGGTAATTTTCCAGTTACTATTGTGATGCCAGGAGTTTTTACTTACAAAAGAAAAGTTTATTTGGTTGGAGGTTCTTCTTCCTATTTAGGAGGAACTAATTATAATACTATTTACTTTGCAACTTTTGATGCTCTTGACAAGATGACAAGCAGTTCGAGTGGAGTTTGGTCCCTATCCACTTCCAAGTTACCAGTAGCAGCAGGTAGCTCAACATTCTTCATGACTGATACATATGCTTACATGACATCTGGCACTCTTGGTACAAAACTTTACCGAGCTCCTCTTTCTTCATTAACAACCTGGACAGATAGTACACTGACCACCCCTTACTCAGCCTCTCTCGTCACTTCCTTCACAAGTGGTAATACTCTTCTCTACTATGCTGGTTTGAAATATTCGACAATTTTATTTTGGACTTCAATTTCATCACTTGATAATTTTTACACTTCACAAGTTGAAGAGTTTAAGGGATGTTTTAGTGTGCCAGTTTCGGATTTGACTGTTTGTAATGGAAGAGGAGGCTGCGTTGCAAGGGATGTATGTCAATGTAGTGATGGGTTTTATGGAGATGCTTGTCAGTTTGAAAGAGTTTGTTATGGAGTGACAGCTGGCAGTTCGAATGTTTGTTCTGGAAATGGAGTTTGTATGGCTGATAATACGTGTGTTTGCAATAGTGAAAGTACTGGTTCTACATGCTCTGATTTTACTTGTTTTGGTATTTCTCCAACTGATTCGAATATTTGCTCTGGAAATGGAAATTGTCTTTCACATGACAAGTGCCAATGTAAAACTGGATATTCTGGACAAAATTGTGATTCTTTCACTTGTTATGGACTCCCACCAAGTGATCCAAAGGTTTGCTCTTCCTTAGGTCCATGCATTGGTTACAACAATTGTTCATGTCCAAATTCTCTGGCCGAAGATTGTTCTGCATTTGGATGTAATGGAATAAGCGCCAATAATCCGAGTGTTTGCTCTGGAAATGGGATTTGCACTTCTTTGGATGTTTGTGTTTGTAATGAGACAGTTAGTGGTCAATTTTGTAATGTGTTTTCATGTTTTAATGTTTCGAATGATGATTCGAATGTTTGTTCGGGAAAGGGAAGTTGTTTGAAATCAGATATGTGCTCTTGTCAGAATGGATACAGTGGTAGCCAGTGTGAATTATTTTCATGTGGTGGAATTAGTCGTTTGGACAGTTTAGTTTGTTCTGGAAATGGAAGTTGCATTTCTCCTGATTTGTGTAAATGTAATGAGGGATGGAGTGGTGATAATTGTGAATTTCCATCATGTTTTGGATATTTATCAACTGATGGATTAGCTTGTAGTGGTTATGGAACTTGTGTTTCGAATAATAGCTGTCTCTGTGCGCAAGGATTTCGTGGTCAATCATGTGAAATTTACACTTGTAATGGCAAATCAAATCAAGAAATTCAATGCTCTGGAAATGGTCAATGTTCTCCTCAAACTCTCACTTGTAATTGTAGAGAGAATTACTTTGGACAAGATTGCGAATATTTCACTTGTTTTGGTGTGCTAAATAATCAAACAAATGTTTGCTCTGGACATGGCATTTGTTTGGGTATTAATAATTGCTCTTGTGAGAGTGGTTATTTTGGATTTTCATGTGAATTGCATTCATGTGATGGTATTCCACAATTGTCTGACATTTACAAGAATATGACAAATAGTCCTTTCTCAAATTGGGAAAACCAAATTCCTTGTAATGGTAGAGGAGCATGTACTGCACTCGATACTTGCCAATGTGATTCTGGTTATTTGGGAAAATATTGTTCAGATTTCAAATGTTTTGACAAGCTCGTTAATGACACAAATGTTTGTTCAGGGAATGGAACATGTACATCTCCAAATAAGTGTCAATGCAAAGAAGGATTCTATGGAAATGAATGTGAAAGTTTTGATTGTTTTGGAATTGAAAAATCATTCAAAACTGTTTGTTCTTCAGCTGGCATTTGTATTTCTCCTGAAAATTGTTTTTGTAAGGCAGGATTTTATGGAGCTGATTGTTCCAAGTATGAATGTTATGGTCTATTATTTAATAATTCGAATGTTTGTTCAGGAAATGGCAAGTGTTTGGAGCCAGAAAGTTGTCAATGCAAGGAAGGATTCTTGGGTAATAATTGTGAACTTTATTATTGTTATGGAAAGGTCAATAACGAAACGAGTGTTTGTGGAGGAAATGGAAAATGTTCTTCATTGAATACATGTGAATGTAGGGATGGATATATTGGGGATGAGTGCTCTGTTTACAAGTGTTTCGAAACATTTAGTAACGATTCCACAGTATGCTCCTCTTTTGGTAAATGTTCTGGAATTGATACATGTATTTGCAATGCAGAACATTTTGGAGAAAAGTGTGAATTAACTTGGTGTCATGGAAAGGCTTCAAATGATAGCTCAGTATGTAACGGTAAAGGAATTTGTAACAGCTTTGACACATGCATTTGTGATCAAGATTATTTTGGTGAAACTTGTCAAGATTTCAAATGTGGAACCCTGTTAAAGAATGATTCTATGGTTTGTTCTGGAAGTGGATCATGTTCAAGCCCAAATAATTGCACATGTTTGGATGGTTATTTTGGAACTCATTGTGAATTATTTGAATGTCAAGGAAAGCTCCTCAATGATTCTAATGTTTGCTCTGGAAATGGAACATGTCAATCTCCAAATAAGTGTCAATGCAAAGAAGGATTCCATGGGAATGAATGTGAAAGTTTTGATTGTTTTGGAATTGAAAAATCATTCAAAACTGTTTGTTCTTCAGCTGGCTCGTGTATTTCTCCTGAACATTGCGTTTGTAGGGCAGGATTTTATGGAGCTGATTGTTCCAAGTATGAATGTTATGGTCTATTATTCAATAATTCGAATGTTTGTTCAGGAAATGGCAAGTGCTTGGAGCCAGAAAGTTGTCAATGCAAAGAAGGATACTACGGAAATGTATGTGACAGTTTTGATTGTTTTGGAATTGAAAAATCATCAGAAACTGTTTGCAACTCAGTTGGATCTTGCATTTCTCCTAACTTGTGCAAATGCAAGGATGATTTCTATGGAGCTACCTGTGAAAAGTTTAAATGCTTTGGTGTTAATATGACCGATGAAAAAGCATGTAATCAGAAAGGTACATGTATTGGAAAAGACTTGTGCACTTGTGAGAATGGATATTTCGGTAGTAACTGTTCCCAATTTGGTTGTTTTGGAATTGTTAGTAGCAATGCTAGTGTTTGTTCGAATGGAAATGGCAAATGCATTGGTAGAGATGAGTGTGAATGTTTAACAACCAAAAATGGTTATTACACTGGAAATGAATGTCAATACTTTGTGTCTAACATTACACAAGTTGCATTTGTAATAGATATTGATGAAAATAGAAAGGAAATATTATCAGAACCTGGTGAAGATAGATTTGTGAACTTAAAAGTAACAATGAGCTCGTTGTCAAATGTTACCTTCTTGGTATGGTGTAATAATTGTACAAATTTTACAAATACTGGAATGGATAATGCTCTTGTTTTTTATACACCCCAAATGGTTATTGATGTTTCTAATTTAGCTGTAGGAGGTACATTTGAATTTTCAGTCATTAGTCAGAACATGGCAGAGAAAACCGAATTCTCCAATATTAGAAAGTTTATCTTGGCAATAGTGGTTCGCCCTATTGAACCTTATAAACCTACTGACGTACGAATTGAAAGTTTAGAGGTATCCAACTTTCCAAAGGCAATTATCTACTCATCCTCTCTCAAGTTTGATTTCATTCTTTCCAAATTGACTTTGAACAATTTAGAAGGCAGCAAATTGTTAATGAGTGATTGTATTTCACTCACTGACGAATCTTGTCAATTAAGATATAATTATAATGTATCTGTTTTTGATACATTTAAAAAAGAAGAAATTATCTATGGTTTGAAGGTTAAAGGACATGTATTCTGCCCCGTAGCCAATTATACTAATACTCTAAAGCTTTCACCTGCTATTAATGTTCAGTTCGCTCTTCCAACAAGTAACTTTTCCGCTTCTTCCCTCAAAATAGTTTTTAGTTTTGAAATTGGAAGTGAAAATTATTCAATCCAAACATATTCCCAATCAGAATTAGTTTCTGTGAGTGCTGAAGGTATAAAACCTCCAAATAATTATCAAGTACAAGTTTCTCCTCAAACATCAGTAGCCATAGTAGAGAATGTCACAATAGCTTCACCTGTTTGGAATTGTGACAATGAAAATTTCAATCCTATTCGCTACGCATTTGGTTTTTACAATCCTACTGTCGATAGTAAGAAAGCATGGATAAAGTTGACAGAATATTCCACAAATCCAACAGCTAGTTTCCCACTTCCTTATCTATCCAAGCAATTAAGCACTTCCATGCAAGTAGAAGTTGTAATATTTGTGATGGACTCTCAAGGGAATAGTCAATATCTGAAAATAGGGCAAGCAAAAGTTTCTCCATTTCAAGGAATTTTGCCTTCCTCCATGAGTGATCTAGAGAGAAGTGTTCTAGCCTACGATCAATTTACTCTATCCCATATGGCTGACAGTTCTGTGGTTGTGGATATCGTTAAGAGTATTTCTGTAAATCCTGCAGATCCTGGATCTTCATTGAAAGTTCTGGACTCGCTGACTTCTGACAGTAGCTTGTTGAGTAATCCAGATATTGCAAGTCAAGTGGCTGATACAGTTACCTCCTTCTTGTCAAGTGCCCTTGAACTTTATCAAAACGAGCTTAAAACAAATGGTTTTGTCTCGTCTAAAATGTCAGAAGAAGCCAAATCATCAGCTGTTTCAGTAATTTCCAATTTGTTTACATCTGTTGACACAAATTCAACAACATCTGCAAGTAATGATATTGCCAAAAAGACAGAACAAATGATTCTCTCCTTCTCCAAGTTAGTTCTAGCCTCAGAAGTTCCAAAAGTGTTAGAAACAAGTGACTCTGGATCTCTCGCATTACCAGTGTTACAGTACAATACTCCATCCATGAATGTTACATTCTCCTCATTCATGCTTAGTGGTGGTGCTTCAAAGAGGTCTTCTAACAATCAAGGTACTTATCAATTAACAAGTGGAGAATCAAATATTCAAATAGACTTGAATGAAATAGTTGGAAAATACGGAGGCTATTCGAAACCACTTGGATTGTCCCTTGTCACTTTTGAAAAGAATACCAAGGTTGATAACTTTTCCCTTTCCAATCCAATGTCCTCTATAATCAACGAGTTGAAATATTACCAAAACTCTGAAATTGTGAAGTTGAATGATTTAGATAGTCCAATATCTTTGCAATTTGGAATTAACTCTGCTTCTCTTTTACTCCTTTCTAAAGGGGCAAGCATTACCTCTCAGGAAAGTTTCAATCAAACTCAAAATGTAACAATAATACAGGAACCCTATGTTAGTTGCATGTATTGGGATGAAATTGAGAATGGATGGAGAGATTACGGGTGTACACTTCTTTCCTTTGATAATGTAACTGGAAAGGCAGAATGTGCCTGTACTCACACCACTAAATTCTCAACCTTTGTGCAATACAAGAAGAGAAATGTTACCTCCACTTTAACACCTGCTCAAGTTGTTGCTGCTCTCAGTGAAACAACATTTGAAATTATCCTGAATAGCTTTGAAATAGTTGCAGGAGTAGTCTTTGGTTTTTTCTCATTCATTTTGTTGGTGCTCTTGATAGTGTACAGAAAGCGCCAGCCAATTCAGAGCAGAATGTTGACACCGTATATTGGTATGGTAGCATTACTTGTTGAGAATGTTTTAATTTCCATACTACAGAAAGGTCTCCTTCTCCAAGATACGAGTAATCCATCGAATAGCAGTGATAGTTTAATCTTGGGAGCCAATTTGACAGGAAATATTTGCATGATTATTGTAAATACCTTGAATATTACTGCCATCTTTGCCTATTTAGTTCAAGTTATTCGATTCCAATTCATGAAGTCACTCTATGAAAAGATTAAGAGAACAAGAACAGAACCATCAAGGAAAATAATCCAATTTTTGAAATTCATTACTTCCAAACTTGTATTCTCAGTTTCGGTGTTCATTTGTGCGTGTGTCAACTTGTTGTTATGGACAGTGTGGGTAGCTATATTGAGATCTAACACTATTGATTCATCCACTTATACTAAAGGAAGTGCAATTTGTTATGCC
Organism: Naegleria gruberi; assembly: GCF_000004985.1. Taxonomy (NCBI): domain Eukaryota; phylum Heterolobosea; class Eutetramitea; order Acrasida; family Naegleriidae; genus Naegleria; species Naegleria gruberi. The sequence continues at coordinate 344,894 of NW_003163281.1, forward strand.
ATACTATTAATTGGATGTAGCATCTTGATTTCCATTACAATTATTGTTGATATTTTCACAACTGTTACACGAGATGACGATCAACAAATTACTGAAAGAGCCAGATCCAAAATCTTCTCACCAGAGGAAATGAAAAACATCAAAGAAGGCATTGAAGAAGTGCAAAGTACCTCAGCAGCCTCTCCAATAAGTATTACTGATACACCATCCTATTCATCCTTTGAATTGAGAAAATTATTTAGAAAATTCCTCCACCGAGATGAACCACTGTACTTTAGAATGGAAATGCTCTTCTTCTTGACATGCTTTGTTTTCTGTATCATTCAATTAGTAACTGGCTTGATTATTGATCAAATCAAATCATCTGAATCAACAGTAACTCCAACAATACGTGCCCTCTCAGTCATTCAATTCATATTTGAAGTACTCTACTCTGCAACCTACTTGCTTGTATTTGGTGGTTTCTCTCTACTTGTTCTCATTAAACAAAAGAAGGCAACAAAAAAGCCAATCAATGAAGCTGATTCACTATTTGACGATTCAGAAGTGATGGAATTATTCCAAGATGTACAAGGATTTGAAATCTTTGAAGAGTTTGCTCAAAAGGAATTCTCTGTTGAAAACCTCTATCTCTATGCTGAATTGTTATCCAACAAACAAGTGATTGCTGGTAATGCTCTCCGAAAACTACCAAACTTTTTGGAAGTACTCTCTGATAAGTTTATCCAAAATGGATCCACCTATGAAGTGAATATTCCCTCCTCTACAAAGACTGAATTCAACCAATTGAGAAAATCCCTAAAGGAGGTGTTAATCATGATGAATACTCAAAGTGGAGGGCAACAACAAGCCCATGTTGTGGATATTATTCTTGAGGATGGAGATGAGCAAGATGACAATAATCGTGTTGAAGATAATGTAATTGGCAAGAATCTAGATGAGGAAAATTCTCTGAAGGCAAAAGTGTTAAGCTTCTTTGATGCTCTCTCACGACAAGTTGCCATTAATTTGAGCGATACATTCAGTCGTTTTGCCAATACCAAGAGTTACAAATCCTACAGGAAGAACCGAGATTTCATTCAAAATATGGTCAAAAAGGCCAATGTTGAAGCCTTCCATACAAGTCCCAATGTTGTCTAGGTTATTGAAGATGATAGGATAGTTTGAACTTTATCGTGTAACGATGATA